>NW_027361898.1:26100000-26585000 GCF_039654945.1 Dendrobates tinctorius | reverse complement strand
TGCCGAAAATAAAACGATGCAATTCCGGGCGGAATTTTCCGCAGCGCGTGCACAGCGTTTTTGCATTTCCCATTCATTAAGATTGTGTGCACTCTGCACTGCGTCCAAAACCGCTGCGAAAACGCATCAAAATCCGCAACGTGTGCACATACCCTTACATTGCGGCATAAACAACACAACTTTGGTATTACAGCCAGGAAAATCTCTTTGAAATAAATGAGAGAACTAATAATACCATCATAAAATGCAGGGCTCACAGAAATGTAAAACAATTTTTTAAAAAAAGTCTAAATAATGAAACAAAGTAGTGTGTTTAGTCTCACTGCATGAACATTCTTAAAGAAGCACTCATATTATATAGCACTGTGTACATCCAATCAGAGCAGTGGAGTCGCCAAACCTCTGACTCCTCAATTTCCATGACACCGAATCCACAGCCAGGACTGTGGAGTCGGTAAGCCAAACCTTCAACTCCTCAATTTCCACAACTCCGACACCAACAAAATGGGCTCCGACTCCACAGCCCTGCTTACAATTGCTCATTTTGTCCTAGTATCCAGAAAATTCTTCTCTTTTCCATTAGGTCTATAACATCACTTGATTAAAAACGGACTTGCTGAATCCTTCTAAGCTCTATGGAGAAACAGGAGGTCAATTTTTCCTGTATGACTCATAAATCACTGCAAAAAACCCTGGCAGGGGGAGGAGGGAGAAGCTGGGTCAGGAGGTGAAGAGGGGGACAATACATGCAGGGACAAGAGACTTCCTGTTTCTACATAGAGAAAACAGAAGAATTTACTGGGTAGAAAGGCAAAATGAGCAACTGTAAGCACATAGTGCTGTATAACATGAGAAGCGCAATATATTAAGAGGATACAAACTTTGATGGGAGGAGTGATTCTTTAATCCCTTCACAACACACGATGTATAGGTACGTCATCAGCTGTGTTTCTGCATTTGATGCATGCTCCAGCGCCGAGCCTGCATCATTCCCTGCACATGAGCATTGATTTGATCGGCGGTCATGTGCATTTAACAGCCGCAGGTGGATTTGAAAACCACCCGCAGCTGTTAAGTTAAATGATACTGTTGAACTCTCACAATACACGCCCATCTGCGCGACTGTCACATGATCGCGGGGCGCCAATGTGTTGTCATGACAACTAGGGGTCTGTAGAAGACCCCCGAGCCTGCCATTGTAAATATCCTATGAACACACATATTTGGTATTGCTGTTCAGAAATGTCAGATCTATCAAAATATAAAGTAAAATAATCTGATCGGTAAACAGCGTAACGAGAAGACAAAAAAATCAAAATGCCAAAATTGTTTTGGCAGCCGCAACATCCAAAAATTGGAGACGCTACATGTCCCAGAAAATGGCAGAATTTTTTTTTCCCCTTTACAAACTTTGAATTTTTTTTTTCACCACTTAAATAAAAGAAGAACCTTTACATGTTTGGCATCCACGAACTCGTAATGACCTGGAAAAACTGCCAGGCAGTTTTACCATTTAGTGAACATGGTGAAAAAAAACTAACAGAAAGCAATTGTTTTAATTGCACTTTTTTTTGCAATGTCACAGAACTTGGAATTTTTTTTCCCCCCAATTTCCAGTACAGGTGCCATTTGAAATTACAACTCATCCCACAAAAAAACAAACTCTCATGCAGTCACATTGACAGAAAAATAATAAAGTTATGGCTCTGGGAAGTAGGGGAGCAAAAAAAGAAGATGAAAAATGGAAAGATCGCCTGGGGGTGAAGGTTGTTTTTCTTTTGGGAATAATTTAATTTTGCCCATAGGCTTCCAAGGATTATAATTAATCGGAATGAGCATATCTATTCATAGGGCTCTATTCTGTGGACAGGAGCGCTATGAGCCGTCTACAACCTTGGCAGCCCCAGAGCCTCTTAGTAGACCTGGCGTAGTTTCATGCTGCAACAATGGCACTGTGCCTGGCCAATAAATTAAAAAAAAAAAAACCCTCCTATCGTGTGTCGATTGACTACCAATGTGATCTGTTCACAAGGATTGATGTTGCAAATCAATCTCATCTCTAACAAAAAGGATTATTCACTGTCTCTTCTCAGAAGTCTACAGGCTGTAGTGGTTATTCCATGACTACAGCAGCTAATCACTGGGCTCAGTGACTCTGCTATTAACCCTAAAAAAAAAAAAAAAAAAAGAACAGTACTATGGTACTGTGGCAGATCTATACTATTTCTCAGACACACAACATACACCAACATCTGAGAAATCCAGCAGATACGAGCTCCGATTGTCAAGAAGTGCAGATCAGCAGCATCTAATCATTGCAGGTTATTAATGTAGTCATTGTGGCACTTAACCAACCAGCAAAACATAATTATCTTATGCTGAAATCGGGGAAATGTGTGATGTTTGGAGGATTAGGATTCATGCAAAGTAATGATAATCATGCACAATGTGAATCATACGGGGCTGGAACACTTACTAGCAAGTAGTCAAATGTGCTTTTTATTTAATGGACTTGTCTGAAAGTAGAGGCATCAACAACTTTCTGTAGGTTTTTAGGAACAGAAGTCCATATTCACTATAAATATATGACTGTAGGTTAAGAACCTGTTCACACTGTGCTTATGCTTGGATGTGACGGTCAGCTTTTGAAATTTTTATTAATTTACCTTCTGACTGAGCATTTCACCTGTTAGCCACAGGCGGTTTTAATCAAAGCAGAGATATAGACTTCAGTCTAAACAGAGGATTTTTCATAGGTTCCCATTCAGATAGAGACTTAGTGAGGATTGGCATAGAATAGGGACCTGGAAAATGAGAAATGCCTTACCGTGGTTTCCAGGTACACATAACTTGGCCATTTTATGCGCTAAACTCTCTCTCTTCTTCATACTTCTAATGCAGTAATGCAATTCATTTTTCAGGTTTGCATGTTATGGCGCTACAGTGTGCTTCCTTTTTTGTTGGAATGTATAGGAGTTGGTGACTCTAGGTAAAGCACCTGTTCACACGATTATGCTTGGACGTGACAGTCAGTTTTTGAAATTTATAAATATACTAGCTGAAGAGCCCGGTGCTGCCCGGGCATAGCAACTAACTGTGGTTAGTTATAGCAAATTATAATTATCCTCCATCCCGTAGTCCCGTGCCCATATACCCATCATACATATCCACGATCCCATAGTCCCATGCCCATATACCCGTAATACATGTCCTCCATCCCATAGTCCAGTGCCCATATACCCACCACACATCCTCCATCCCATAGTCCCGTGCCCATATACCCGTCATACATATCCTCCATCCCATAGTCCAGTGCCCATATACCCATCACACATCCTCCATCCCATAGTCAACCATTATGACATCATAATGAGCGGCGGGGCTTGCAACCTATGATGACATCAGCGTCGCCATGGCAACCATTATGACATCATAATGAGGGGCGGGGCTTGATTCACACACTTTTCCCCCCATTATGTAGATAGGGGCAAAATTGTTTGGAGACTTTTTTGGGATAATAGATTACACTGGAAGAAATCCAGTGGGCCATGTTGTATTGGAGAGACCCTGAGGTACCCCCAGAGTGGAAACCCCCAAAAGGTTACCGCATTTTGGAAACTACACCCCCTAAGGAATGTTTTAGGGGGTATAGTAACTTGGACCGCCCGGGGTTAAAATTTCGCCTCACAACATAGCCTAGGACACTCTCGGCGTCCAGACGTGTGACTGTGCCAAATTTTGTGGCTGTAGCTGCGACGGTGCGGATGCCAATCCCAGACATACACACATACACACACACACACTTGAGCTTTATATATTAGATAGTTGCACATATGTTTATAGTTGCATTGAGAATGCAACATGTGGCCTAAATGTGCTACCCTGGCCTGCAGCGTCTCCAGACTTGTCTCCCATCAAGTACATCAAGGGCATTAATTGCAAAGGGAGCTGCCAGCAGAAGATTTTGATGATTTACATTCCCAACTGCATTCAGTCACTCATTTCCAAGAGTAAAAATGTGATATGACCGAATGTGTAGTAAAAAAAGGGGGGAAGCCAGCGCTACTTGTGGTCAGAACACAATACATAAAGTGCATATGCACATTTTAATTTCTAACTGCATTTCAAAATGAGACATTTAGCAAAAATTGATCAATCATTTGAGCCACCCCGCCATTCTCATATGGGGCAGTCCTACTCTATGTTTTTTATATTCGTTTGTGCCATTGCGGCCTCCTAAATGTATTAAAAGCAAGATCATATTAAATGCACACTGTACCTGAAGTGTTTCTGACTCCCAAGAAGCCAGAAAAGGTGAACGCAGATAATGGCCAACCAGGTCCAGACAGACATTTCATGTTTAACATCCACACTCTCCTGACCAGCAATCACAGATGAAGGGTGATACAGGCCCACACACAGGTGCACAATTAAATAGAGCCCTGGGGCAGCGAATGTGTCAGCCATGCCGTCATTTTTTTTGATCATTCAGTGGATGTTATATGGCACCATTCCCTAACTACTATTAGGGCATCTTATCAGTGGTTTAGAATCCATAAACCTAGCTTGAAACTCTAAACTTCTCTATTTTTTCACATTAAAATTGCTAAATGTTTTGAATAGTTGTAATACATTGCATACGTGAAAAATGCTGTAGAAAACTGGTGGGGAGAAAGAGGGTCTGCAGCTTCAGTCTCTGTAGTTTTGTGAAATTGTATAGTGTGTGACAGGGAGGAAAACACTTGATCACACTGCACAACAATAAGGGATGTCTGAGTAGAACTGAAGACACCCAACATTCTTTCTCAGACAGATTTAAAGAGAGTCTGCTCCGAAAACCACTCAGAAAAGGCTCAAAAGGAACGAACTTAATTTCTTTTTTAAAATTTGTTTATTAAATAACAAACAGATGTACACATTTTGTAAATAACCAATGCAATGTATACATGATCATCATAATAGATGTAAAGGGAGAAAACCAACAAGTTTGCATATTGAGTTATTTGTACAGATCTCAATGTCACAGGTCCTCACCTTCTTGCGAGGCCTATGGATAATCTAGGAGCAGTTCCAAGAACCCGTTATTCATCTATACAAATGTTTGGCTATGCTTAACCCAGAAGGATACATTACAACCAACATATCTACCATAATACAAAAAACTATTATAGTCCATGAGCCAAGAGCCAATTTTGACGATATCGGTACCACCCGGAGTGACTAATTCTCTTTGGTGTTTTTAGGTAGATGCATGTCTGTAGTTTATGTTTTGAAATGATAGCCCTTGCACATCAGTAGCTTAACCCCTTCAGGCCTATTTGTACCCAAATGCCTAGGCCATTTTTTGTAAATCTGACCTGTCACTTCATGCGGTAATAACTTTGGGACGCTATCACCTACCCACGCCATTCTGAGATTGTTTTCTCGTGACATATTGTACTTCATGGTAGTGCTAATTGTGAGTCAATAGATTTTACCTTTCTGCATAAAAAATTACGAAAATTTGGGAAAAATTCGCTATTTTTGAACTTTGAAATTCTCTACTTTTTACAAAAATGCTGATACCCCCCCATAACAGTTATTAGTTTACATTCTCCACATGTCTACTTCACATTGGCATCATTTTGGAAATGAAATTTTATATTTTTCGGATGTGATAAGGCTCATAGTTTTATACGCAATTTTTAAAGTTTGCGACTAAATTTCCAAAACCCATTTTTCCAAGGACCAAGTCAGTTCGGACGTCACTTTATGGGTCTCGTATAACAGAACCCACCCATACATTACCCCATTTTGCAAACTACACCCCTCAAGGTGTCCAAAACGTTTTTTCAAAACTTTGTTAACCCCTTAAGGCCCTTTTACATTTAGCGATGCACCAGCGATCCAACCAGCGATCCGACCCGGTCAGGATCGCTGGTGCATCGCTAAATGATCGCTAGTGAGCTTTCATACAGAAAGATCTCACAGCGATGCAGCAGCGACGCAGCGCACGATACTTACCATTCACACACAGCGATCCTGCGTCCTCCCGCCCGCCTCCACGCGTCGCTGGACGTCACAGCAGGAAGTCTCAGCAGGAAGCGCCCGACGAGAAATGGAGCCGGACATTCTCGCGCGATCAGCGATGGACTGCGGGGGAGCCGGTCGGAGGTAAGTATCACACATAGCGATATCGCTAGCAATATCGCTATAACGTCACAAAACCGGTGACGTTTTAGCGATATTGCTAGCGATATTGCTTAGTGTAAAACCCCCTTTAGGTGTTGCACAGGAATTCAAGCAAAATGACAGTGAAATATCAAAATTTCAATTTTTTGGCAGATATTCCATTGTAATCCAATTTTACCTGCAACCCAGCAAGGGTTAACAGCAAACCCAAACCTAAAATTGGTTACCCCAATTCCGCAGTTTATAGAAACACCCCACATGTACACGTAAACTAAATTATGGGCGCGCAAGAGGGCTCAGCACAGAAGGAGAGCTAGGCGGTTTTTGGGATAATAGATTACACTGGAAGAAATCCAGTGGGTCATGTCGTATTGGAGAGACCCTGAGGTACCCCCAGAGTGGAAACCCCCAAAAGGTTACCGCATTTTGGAAACTACACCCCCTAAGGAATGTTTTAGGGGGTATAGTAACCACTTTGACCCAACAAGCGCTCCATTGGAGTTTCATGCACTTGGTTGAGGAAATTGAAAAGTACGTTTTTTTTTACCGGAAAAAGTCGCTTTAGTCCCACATTTTTCATTTTGAAAAGGGGGACCAGGAAAAAGTACACCCCACTTTTTATTCCCCGTTGTCTCCCGAACACGGCAATACCACAAGTGTTGTCTAAAACCACAGTATTGGCGCATATGGGAGGGGGGGGATGTGTAGTGTAGAGTTTTGTTTTTTTTAACTTTCTTTTACACTTTTTGCCTGCCTGCCCAGACTTGCTGGGACTTGTGGTACCACAAGTTCCAGCGAGTGCAGGCAGGTCCGGCCAGCCTGCACAGTGCAGCGATCGTCCCTGTATGAGACCCTGTGCTGACAGGATCTCATACAGGCAGAGGAGACACTGTGTCGGCCCTGCTACATCGCTGCTATGGCTAGAACGATGTTCTAGCCAATCGCAGCACAGGGGGAGGAGATCAGACACTGACATCCTCCCCCTGGCCTGTGGAATGACTGGTAAATGCACCAATCGCTCCACAGGCACGAACCCCTGTAGCGAATCACTCCATGTTTTACAAGGGATGCTGCGATTCGCTGGGCTATATAGCCCAGCGAATCACAGTGATTCTAGCTGCAGGGGGTCGGCGAGATGGCCACACACGCCTAGGGGACAAGCCCTGCAGCCGGTAAGTGCGGCCATCTACCCCCGATCCCCGCGCGATTAGTGGCGGGGACGCTAAAGGGGTTGTGCCGTACTAGTACTGCTCTTGTCCTTTGGTCCAGAACGAGAGAGCAGTACTCGTACGGCGCTCGGTGCCAAGGGTTTTAATGTTTTTCTTTGTGTTTGCAGGTGTTTACTGACATATCTAATGGCATGATGGAAGTACCAGCGAGGAAGAAATCACGGATCGACTGTATCATACACTGCTCTAATGATGACAGTGATGATCTGGCGTCCCTACAGGATTTGGACTCCTGGAAAACATTGCTTAGGGCTGCAGAGATCAGACAGCATGAATCCGTCCTGGAAGCAGCTAAGGGCCTTGAAGAACGAGAAATACCACACATACAATATCACCGTAAATGTCGTAGTCTCTTTACAATGAAGAAGTCACTGGATTCTATCCTTGCCAAGGGTGTCAATGTCGAAACAGCAAGCGAAATCCCCAGGAGGAGGCTACCAAGCGGTACCCCCAGTGATAGCAGGGTGTATGCCAAAGTATGTATGTTCTGCGAGAAGTCAAGCAAGTATCTCAAAGGAGAAAAAACAAGGGAGCCAATCGTCCAGTGTGTTGAGCTACGAGCAGATGAGACGATCCGCAGAGCAGCGATAAGGAAAGACACACAGAGAATCCTTGGTTTACTTAGCAGAGACCTTGTTGCTTCAGAGGGGCACTACCACAAGTCGTGCTACAAACTATTCACAAAAGATGATTCCCAAGTGGCCTGTAGGTCTGGTGCAGCAGAAAATCAGGAAGAAAGCAAGGAAGTACGCTACGGAGAGGCAGAGAGAGAAGCCCTTGAGGAACTCTTCTTGTATATAAGGACTGAATTGTTCCAAAACCCAGAAGTACTGCCTATGATAAACCTCACATCTAGGCTTCAGAGATGCATGATGTCCCGTGGTATCATCAAACTGAAACCATCGACAAAGAAAACTTGAAACAGAGTTTGGTGAATCACTCCGCTTTCTCTCCGATGAGAAAGGTAAGCTTCTAGTCTATCCATATAGCCTATCAATGGACGACCTTGCCCGGCAAGCACACAGCATGACAAAAGCTCTGCAAGAAGAGCCGCTAACTCTAGAGATGTCGTAACCAAAGCAGCAATGCAGCTGAGAAATGAGATCAAGAAGCAAGATGTGAGTCAGCCATGGCCTCCCGATACAGATCAGAATGTCGTTCCTGCATTAGTCACTCAATTCCTGCAAACCCTGCTTACAGGAGATTGTGAGTGCCAAACTCCCTCTGAAAGAGCTCAACGTCTTGCCACATCCTTCGGCAGTGACTTGGTTTTTGCTGTTACCAATGGAAAGACAAAGCCACCCAAGCACGTACTGCTGTCCTTTGCAATTAAGTCTTTGACCGGCAATACAGAACTGGTTCGAACTCTGAATCGTCTTGGCCACTGTGTGTCATATTCAACGGCTGAGGAGATCGATACAGCCCTTTGTATCCAGAAGTTGGAATGTTCAACGGATGACATCCCAATGCCAGCAAATATCTACCCTGGTGTGTTCACAACCTTGACCTGGGATAACATTGACGGACTTGAGGAGACACTAAGTGGAGCTGGTACATCTCATAGAGTCAATGGCATCGCTGTTCAGTCCAATGTTGCATGCTCTGTGACAAAAGTCCTGCCAGATGTAACCAAGTCGAAGAAAAGAAGCATAATTCCGACAGAATTAATGCTACCAATATACCATGTTGGGCGGCGGGGAGGGCCACCCAAGATTGAGACTGCGAATGTTAACACTACCGAGGAGGTCCAGGATTCAAAAACCAAGAACCATATCTGGCTTCTGGCTAGAATGTCAGACCATGAGGATCAGACCATTAGCAGTTGGACTGGGTTCAACATCCAAATCCGCAGCGACATTGTAGTGGCCCAGGACACTGTAAGCTACCTGCCCACTATCAATGCTCCTGCAACAGCCATGTCCACTGTGAATCAAGTCTTGGAGCAAACACATGCCATCATGCAGACCCTGAAGCTTAACAGAATTGTGTGCGTGTTTGATCAAGCACTCTATGCCAAAGCTGCCGAGGTTATCTGGAAACAGGAGAAGTTCAAGAACATTATAATTAGAACGGGTGTCTTCCACACAATCTGTAATCTCCTCTCCATCATAGGTAAGAGATTTCAGGATGCAGGCCTTAGAGATCTGTGTGTTGAATCCGGTGTCATCGCTGAAGGATCAGTGTCTGGAGTGATGGACGGCCGGAGGTACAACAGAGCAGTGAGACTACACAAGCTGGTCTATGAAGCACTTATGAGGCTTGCATGGAAAAACTTCCTTCCATGGCTAGAAGAAAACCATGCAAGGGACCTTCACCATCTGGATGAAACACTGAAGAACATCACAAACTTTCGCATCAGTGTGTCGCAGGGATCCTTCGAAAAGTTCTTGGATAATGAATCTTGCACACTTACCCTGAAGCTCTTTCAAGTTTATCTTGAGACCTTCAGAAATGAACAACTCTCAGCATTCTGGATGTCATACTTGGACATGGTCGAGACCATGCTGGCCCTGGTTCGAGCTTCAAGAGAAGGCAACTGGATGCTTCACCTAGGAGCAATCCGACAGATGATACCGTGGTGTTTTGCCTATGACAAGGTCAACTATGCCCGATACCTAACCTATTACTATGCTACGATGTCTCGGCTGCCCATAGACCACCCAGAGGTCCATGAATACTTCATGAAAGGTGGCTTTTCGGTCCAGATCGGTAGCAAGAATCCTTTTGGACGGATTCCTGTGGACCAGACCATCGAAGAAACAATCAAAGACACCCAGACACCAGGGGGCACAAAAGGCTTCAGCCTCAAAGTTGGAGCTGTCGCAAGATTCTACCTGACATCGGAGTACCGCAGCATGTACTTGAGGCAGCTGAGGGCCCTTGTAGGCCAACAATATACTGACATCAGTCATTCAGACCTACAGGTGTCCAGGATTAGAAGAGATGAAGCCGATGTCCGATCTTTTGTTGAACTGCTGGGAGACTGGTTGGTTGAACCCCTTCAACAAAGAGCATAATGGTGAACTTATCAGTTTATCAACAGCGACTGCAGCACCACCAGATGTAGCCAAAGACCTTCTAGGGGCATACAGTATAGGAGAGGATGCATATCACACATTCAAGGATGAGCGTTTGGGTACCGATACGCCAACTACACTGTTTCATGACAAGATGACGAAGAACAATCTTAAAACGTTCTCTAACATCAGAATGAAGACACACAGACAAGGCCTTGGCAAGGAGGTAATTTTGAAGGCTGACAGGAACCTATTTGGCCAGATGATACTTGTAGCTGAGAACAGAAAGCTACAAATGAGTGATGTCTTGACTCATCCCCTGGGGCCATTGCCATGGGCACTTGCCAACGGTGATGGGTCTATCCGCAAGACCAACAAGGCTGCCCTAGCAAGGGAGTTGGAGAGGAATGCTCCTCCTGCAGAGGTGATCCCTGAGCCCTCTGCAACCATCATTGATGGGATGAGCCTGGTTCAGAAACTGAAGGGAAACGATGCAACATTTGCCCAGCTAGCAGGCACAGCAATGAGTCGCGCTATCCATGAGGGTGCTAAGAGCAAGCGCATTGATATTGTCTTTGACGTCTACAAGGAGACATCCATCAAAGATACAGAAAGAGTCAACAGATATGAAGGCACAGGGATCCATTTCAAGAACATTCAACATGGGCACAACATCCAGCAGTGGAGAAAGCTACTAAGTAATTCCTCCAACAAGGCAAGTCTCAAAGTTTCTGGTAGAAGAATGGAAGGCGAATCACCACAGGGAGAAGCTTGAGGAGAAGGAGATGTATGTCACATGTGAGCAGCTCTGCTTTAAGATCACCAAAGAACAGTGGGAAGAGGCAGCTGACCTTAAGTCAAGTCAAGAAGAAGCAGACACACGCCTCCTTCTCCATGCTCTTCATGCAGCAGAATCTGGTTACAAGTCTGTCATCACCACTTCAGAGGATACTGATGTCATGGTCCTGTGTCTGGGCATGTGCCACAAAATCCCATCCCACCTGTTCCAGAAATGCGGTACACAGAACCGGACAAGATTCCTGGATATCACCACTCTGAGCAGAACATTGGGAGGCAGCGTGTATGATTCATTGATTGGTATGCATGCATTTATAGGCTGTGACACAGTCAGTGCATTCGCTGGCCGTGGGAAGATGACGACACTCAAGCAGTTGAAGATGAACAAGACATACCAGGATGCCTTTCAGGAAGTTGGTCGTTCATGGGAAGTGTCTCCCGAACTCTTTGAGAAGTTACAGGAAATCACCTGCCACATGTACCTGCCAACTACCCAAACAACTGAGGTAAACAGGCTCCGGTATCAGCTGTTCTGTGCCAGACGTGGAGTGGTAGAGTCAAGTCAACTCCCTCCTTGCCAAGACTGCCAACTGCGTGCAAACTACCAGGCTGCGATCTGGAGGAGAAGTCTGCAGAGCCAGCCATTTGTTGCAAACCCAACAGACTGCGGTTGGATGATAGATAATGACAGAAAGCTTGTTGTCAAGTGGATGCGAGGGGCACCAGCACCAGAAGCTATTATCCAGCTACTGTCCTGCAAGTGTGTGCGGTCATGCAAACTTCCTCAGTGTACTTGCCTCAGCAATGGCCTGAAGTGCACGGACATGTGCAGGTTACAGACATGCCAGAACAAGGGTATTGAAGACGAGCCAGTAGAACAACAGTCAGATTCAGAGCCTGATGCTGAAGATATTATGGAGTAACGTTATATAATTATACATACACACACTATATATATATATATATATATATATATATATATATATATATATATATACACACACACACATTAGTATGGACAAGCCCATGACATGTTCAGTGTGTGTTTACATAACTTGGATTAAATTTTGTTACAAATACTACATGCATGGTATTGAAATTTTGGCATTTCCCCTAAATCGACCTTTAATCATTATTTTTTGGAAATATAGGTAGGATCTATTCAAAAGGTGAAAAAGACCATTAACCCCTTCGCGCCAGCCGCCGTAGCGGTACGGTGAATCGTACCCGGATCATATGCCGGGCGATCGCCGCGGGTCGGGAGCCGGTTCCCGGTGCAAAGTGGTTACTGTACCTCCTAAAACATTCCTTAGGGGGTGTAGTTTCAAAAATGGGGTCACTTTTTTGGGGTTTCCACTGTGCGGGACCTCAGGGTGTCTCCAAATGTGACATGGCCCCATAGATTTCTTACAGTGAATTTTGCCGCAGCTTCGCTTACGAAGCCTGCCGTGCGCCAATACTCTGGTTTTAGACAACACTTGTGGTATTGCCGTGGTCGGGAGACAATGGGGAATAAAAAGTGGGGTGTACTTTTTCCTGGTCCCCCTTTTCAAAATGAAAAATGTGGGACTAAAGCGACTTTTTCCGGTAAAAAAAACGTACTTTTCAATTTCCTCAACCAAGTGCATGAAACTCCAATGGAGCGCTTGTTGGGTCAAAGTGGTTACTATGCGGTAACCTTTTGGGGGTTTCCACTCTGGGGGTACCTCAAGGTCTCTCCAATACGACATGGCCCACTGGATTTCTTCCAGTGTAATCTATTATCCCAAAAACCGCCTAGCTCTCCTTCTGTGCTGAGCCATCTTGCGCGCACATAATTTAGTTTACGTGTACATGTGGGGTGTTTCTATAAACTGCAGAATTGGGGTAACCAATTTTGGGTTTGCTGTTAACCCTTGCTGGGTTGCAGGTAAAATTGGATTACAATGGAATATCTGCCAAAAAATTGAAATTTTGATATTTCACTGTCATTTTGCTTGAATTCCTGTGCAACACCTAAGGGGTTAACAAAGTTTTGAAAATCCGTTTTGGACACCTTGAGGGGTGTAGCTTGCAAAATGGGGTAATGTATGGGTGGGTTTTGTTATACAAGACCCATAAAGTGACGTCCGAACTGACTTGGTCCTTGGAAAAATGGGTTTTGGAAATTTAGTCGTAAACTTTAAAAATTGCGTATAAAACTATGAGCCTTATCACATCCGAAAAATATAAAATTTCATTTCCAAAATGATGCCAATGTGAAGTAGACATGTGGAGAATGTAAACTAATAACTGTTATGGGGGGTATCAGCATTTTTGTAAAAAGTAGAGAATTTCAAAGTTCAAAAATAGCGAATTTTTCCCAAATGTTCGTGTATTTTGTAATTTTTTATGCAGAAAGGTAAAATCTATTGACTCACAATTAGCACTACCATGAAGTACAATATGTCACGAGAAAACAATCTCAGAATGGCGTGGGTAGGTGATAGCGTCCCAAAGTTATTACCGCATGAAGTGACAGGTCAGATTTACAAAAAATGGCCTAGGCATTTGGGTACAAATAGGCCTGAAGGGGTTAAGCTACTGATGTGCAAGGGCTATCATTTCAAAACATAAACTACAGACATGCATCTACCTAAAAACACCAAAGAGAATTAGTCACTCCGGGTAGTACCGATATCTGGCCCGGCTCATGGGACTATTACTCCTACCCTGCTGCCAAAACACCCTCCATAGCACTGATGACATTATAAATCTATAAAGTATAAGTCAATATATGCTTCACTACAGCTATTATGCTAATAACAGACCACTATCTGCGTGTTGTTATAGTAATGCGAGATGTATTCCATACGTCCCAAATTTTATTAAACTTCCCCAAACAACCCCTATTCTGGTACAGTGTCCGCTAAGGTATAATTGAATTTACTAGTTCAATCCAAGCTCTAAGAGAAGGCTGTTGATTACCCATCCAGCGTCAGGCCAATATTTTCCTGGCAGGAAAGTTCTGACGTGGTGTCCCCAAATCTCTTCCTCCTGCACACCAAACAGACATACCATTGGAGTGAGAGGAACAGGAGTACCTATGAGGGAGGTTAACAACGAGGTCACCGCTCCAAAAAGATGGAATAGTTGGGCAACGCCACACCATATGTATAAAATCCGCATCCATTGTATGACATCTTAAACATTCCGAGGATTGGGACCACCCCATCCTAAATAGCCGTAGTGGAGTCAGATATGACTGGTGCACTATATACATTTGAGTCATTTTATTATTGGCTGATGAAGACACCCCAATTGGAGAACCAAGATCTCCCAATCTTCATTTTGGATATCTGGAACTAGAGACCTCCACCTCTCCCTTACTGACGATAAAGCAGAGTCAGAGCCCGCGGACAACATATAAGTATATAAGGTAGAAATAAGACCCTGGGGCCTTGTGATTTGAGAATCCCTATCAAAAGGAAAGGACAATAGTACTTGGGTCGTATTTCTGTTACGCAAGTGTGATTGAATTGCTGATCTAAACTGTAGGTATCGAAAAAATTGGGACCTCGGGACACTGGGTTTAATTTGCATTTGGAATTGGAGAACTGAAAGTGAAAGTACAGAGATACCAGCACACGTCGTTTTATCAGCAGGGTATAATACCCAATGCGACCTTAGCTTCAGGGTTGTGAGATCGTATTATAAAGGTCCTACAACAGACCCCGGCGTGTGATCCGATGAAGTGTGCTGTCTGCGGAGACCGCAGCCCAGTCCCAAGCAACTGAGAGGTGATGAGAGCGGTGAATGTAATCAAGATGGCGGGCGCCACGGGCAGTGTATAACTTCAATGAGGGAGCACGGGGCTCATTTCTCAGAGCTCACACTGTGCGTACCCTCCTGTGTACCTTTATGAGTCCTGCACTCCATCCAACTCGTCGCACCTGAGGTGAAGTCTTCCAGGTTGTGTCTCAGTTTCAGAGCACAAAGTAGAAAATGGCCGCCGCGTCCTTGCAGGCTCTGCTTTCCGTCCGGGTCTCCCGGGATCTGCCCTGACCGGAGCCGCACCTTCTTGGAAGCCCAGGGGGTCCACAGTATTATCAAGGTTGGTCTTTCGGGTGATATAAAGGCAGGATTTGAGTCAGGATCGTACTAGCTCTGCCTAAGTACGTCCTCTCAGCTCCTCTGCATCGCCATGCCCTCAAACTTATTCATTTCTATGGAAAAACGTCTTGAAGATTATAGGTTCAGACCTTTGAGCATCTTTTTCTAAAGATGCCAAGTGGTTAAAAGAAGTGACCTGACCACTCTTCAGGCGTTTCCCTCTTAGAAGATGTTACAGCCAGTTATCTTTTTAAGTGTTTTGTCAGCTTTTTTTTTACGCCTGGTAGTGGTTTCTTCACTGTTGAATGTAGTTAAAAATAAATAACATCCAAACAGAAACAGTACAAAAGACACCACAAAACACAGTAAGAAAAAAAAAAAAAAAAAAAAGCTAAAATCGCCAGCAGTCAAAAAGATCAACATGAAAATCACACCAGGAAGCCACAGAAAATGAAAACAATAATGCAGCACTCAGCCTATAAAATATCTGGCTAGTTTACCAATAAGCCGCATTAAAAGAAAATAATGGAGGCATCACTCCAAAAACAAAGCTGGAGGGGTGGGGGGAGCTAAAACTTTTAGAAATTTTAGTTGTCCAGTGGAACAAAACGGCAAATTTATAAAGACCAAAAACCAGCCATTACAAATGGTAGTTGTGATAGAAATGAATGGTGGGTAGATGTACACGGTCTCACCCTCTTGCCTATTCCTCCGCCTGCATGGTTTTAATTTTTCATGGCAGACATCTCTCCGGCAGGCGATGGAAGCGGCATCTAATTGGCTCGCCTTGCATTTCTCTAGCCTCTCGGAGGCTGCGCACATCTTTTGTACTACAGTGGTCAAACAAGGTGATATCATTTACAACGGGTGTAAAAACAACAGATTAATATTTCATGCGTGTCTGGGATGAAGCGGCCAACGCGGAGCTGCCCGAGGCAGCTGCATAATCTCACTGCTCACACAGCACAATCGGAAACGTGTTTTAGCTCTGCACAATGACAAAGGGCAAATCAATATCATTTTCCGTACGAGTCGCACTGGAATGACGTTAAAACCACTCTTATCCCTGGGGATTATTCCTCAAATCAAGTAATTATTGGGTGGAAGGTTATCCGGAGAAAGGTAACGGATAAGGCGCCAGTGTTATATCAGTAGGGGAAGATGGCAGGAAGAAAATCAATGAGGAAGCTCTACAGATGTGAATGTGGGGAAGTAGTAAGGACAAAAAAAAATACACTAAAGCTCTGATTCCTCAAAGTGTTTTCAGCAAAAATTCTCTGTAACACACTTTGATAATCACTAAACTTTTGCATAATTCAAGGTTACTCAGCTCCACCAAAATGGATACAGCTATTAATTCAGGACGAGTTGTGTTGTACCTTATGCCAGAAATCTTAATCCAGTCTCTGACTGCAATAGGATCTATAGCAAGTTGCACCAAGACATGCACCAATTTTCAGACGTGCCCAAATCATTTAGTGATGTGCCCCCCTTACTGAATCAGGATCGTCTTACTCCAACAAGCCCATCAAGACGTTTCTCAGATCTAGGTCTGGTCATAATATGGAGGATACAATTAGGGTACCGTTACACTTAAAGATGCACCAGCGATCCTGACAACGATACGACCTTGTCAGGATCGCTGGTGCATCACTACATGATCGCTGGTGAGCTGCCAAACAGGCAGCTTCACCAGCGATCAGCACCAGCGAGGACGCTGGTATCTAAGGTAAATATCGGGTTACTAAGCTGGCGCACGTCACTTAGTTACCCAATGTGTACCTTAGAAACCTGCGTGCTCGCGCTGGGAGCAGCGAGCACGCAGGTTTTTAAGGTACACATTGGGTAACTAAGTGACGCGCGCCAGCTTAGTAACCCGATATTTACCTTAGATACCAGCTCGCAGCGCCTGCTTAGAGCCTTGCTGATTGTTGGCTCCCGCTGCCACACGCAGCGATGCGTGCTGGCCAGCGGGAGAGCAACGATCAAAAAATGGCCCAGGAAGATCCTGCACGATCAGCGATACCCGGCAGGGTGCCCGATCGCTGATGGATGTCACACACAGCGATGTCACTGGCGAGATCGCTGTGGCGTCACAAAATCAGCGATCTCGCTGTGTGTGAGCTGTGTGTGACGGGGCCTTTACTCAGGGGTTTGCACTAATGCAAGATTGTCAGTAATTGGTTAACATCAAACAAGTGCCAAAGTACTGACTGGAGTTTATACATTCCTCCAGTGGTGAACATGGTGATTAATAAAGTTTCCTGCAACATTTACCCTTGTACTTGAGTCCCATGTGGCTTCTGGCTACCTATATATCACTGCCTAAAAGTGTGCTGGGATATACCACTTTCTGATATCAGATGTAATAATCCATCCATGTAACCTGGGTCAATCTGACCAGGGACAGATTATTACATCTGCGGGATCGAGTGGTGTGCGGGCGATCACTGCAGGGTGTCAGCTGATTCTGACAGCGGACACCCGGCACTGTCAGGAGTGATCACGTACCGCTCCGGTCATTTTAACCCCCGAAATGCTGCGATTGAGCAAGATCACAGCATTCTGTTAGCCGGCTGAGGGCTGACAGCCCCTCTCTGCCTTTGGATCGGAGACCCCGTGGCATGACGCAGGGTCCCGAATGTTGCCATGGTGACCCGATGCTGTCACCAGAGTTTGAAACTTGCTGCGCAGTGCATGATCAGAACCTTTCCCTGTCAGTGCAGAGCTGACAGTTTCTACAGCATGGGGTAGAAGCGATCAGCCTGCAAAAAATGACTGTTCCACAGTGGAACTAAGTAAAAAAAAAAGTAATTTTTTAAAAAATAGTTGTAAAAATATTAGAAAAAATTATCAAAAGCTATTGTATCCATAAATAAATATTTGAATGGAAAAAAATATATAAAACAATAAAAGTACACATATTTGGTATTGCCGCGTCCGCAATGACCCGACCTATAAAACTGTTCCACTAGTTAACTCCTTTAGTGAGCAACATAAAAATAAAAAATAAAATAAAAAAGGCAAAAACAATGTTTTATCATACAACCAAACAAAAAGTGGAATAAAACGCAGTAAAAAAGATGGATATGACAGAAAAACCCACAATGGTCACAGAAATAAATTGAATCTGACAAAAGTAATACATAAAATATCTATGAAAATGAACAAATGAAAATCAGACGTTGCTTTTCAACCATGCTTCCACAGAATTTTTTTAAAAAAATAAAACTCATGAAATATGTTTGGACAGAAATGATAATATATAAAGACGTTTGACAGTTTGGCACAACTTCTAAGGTGGTGGTGCACAAGTAGGATCCCAATCCGTGTACTTGTATAAATTAACTTGGCACACACACGTGAATGATTGCAAGTGAAAAAGGGGTGTTTAATAAAACACAGTACATACAGTAAATGTTTCGGTCACAGCGACCTTCGTCAATGTACTATATAATGTACTGACTGCACTTGTATATAGGGCAACCTGTTCATAGAGAATAATGTCAGAGCATGGAGAATTAAGCGGTGGAAACCGCATCCAGGCCATTACCTATTTCACGCCACCATTACCGGCTCTTTGATACAGCAGACAATTAATTATCCATGCTCTGACATTATTCTCTATGAACAGGTTGCCCTATATACAAGTGCAGTCAGTACATTATATAGTACATTGACGAAGGTCGCTGTGACCGAAACGTTTACTGTATGTACTGTGTTATATTAAACACCCCTTTTTCACTTGCAATCATTCACGTGTGTGTGCCAAGTTAGTTTGGACAGAAATGATGGCACCCCTGAAAATAATGTGACAAAGGGGTCATGTTAAATCCAGGTGTGTCCACTAATTAGCATCACAGGTGTCTACAATCTTGGAATCAGTGAGTGGGCCTGTATAGAGGGCTACAGATACTCACTGTGCTGTTTGGTGACATGGTGTGCATCACACTCAACGTGGACCAGAGGAAGCGAAGGAAAGAGTTGTCTCAGGAGATTAGAAAGAAAATTATAGACAAACATGTTATAGGTAAAAGTTATAAGATCATCTCCAAGCAGCTTGATTTTCTTTTGACTACAGCTGCACATACCGGTATTAATCAGAAATGTAAGCTCCATGGGACTGTAGCCAACCTCCCTGGACGTGGCCGCAGGAGGAAAATTGATGACAAATCAAAGAGATGGATAATATGAACGGTAACAAAAGAGCCCAGAAAAACTCCTAATCAGATTAAAGGTGAACTTCAAGCTCAAGGAACATCAGTGCCAGATCGCACCATCCGTCGTTGTATGAGCCAAAGTGGACATCATGGGAGATGACCAAGGAGAACAAAATTGTTGGAAAAAAAAAATCATAAGAAAGCCAGACTGGAATTTGCCAAACTGCATGTTGACAAGCCACTGGAAGAATGTCCTATGGACAGATGAGATAAAAATTTAACTTTTTGGCAAGGCACATCAGCTCTATGTTCACAGATGAAAAAATGAAGCATATCAAGAAAAGAACACTGTCCCTTCTTTGAAACATGGAGGAGGATGTTATGTTCTGGGGCTGTTTTACTGTATCTATTTGGCACAGAGTGTCTAGAATCTGTGCAGGGTACAATGAAATCAATGAAATCTCAAGACTATCAAGGGATCAAGAGAGAAATGTGCTGCTTAGTGTCAGAAAGCTTGGTCTCAGTCGCAGGTCATGGGTCTTGCAACAGGATATCGGTCTTGCAACAGGATAATGACCAAAAACACACAGTTAAAAACACCAAAGAATGGATAAGAGGAAAACATTGGACTATTTTGAAGTGGCCTCCTATGAGTCCTGACCTAAATCCTATTGAGCATCTTTGGAAAGAGCTGAAACATGCCATCTGGAAAAGGGAACCTTCAAACACGAGACAACTGGAGCAATTTGGTATTGAGAAGTGGGCCAAAATACCTGTCGAGAGGTGCAGAAGTCTCAATGACAGTTACAGGAATCGTTTGATTGCAGTGATTGCCTCAAAAGGTTGTGCAACAAAATATTAAGTTAAGGACACCATCATTTCTGTCCAGGCCTATTTCATGAGTGTTATTTTTTTTTAATTCTGTGGAAGCTTGGTTGAAACGCAATGTCTGACTTTAATAGATTTTTGATTTATTATTACTTTTGTCAGATTCAAGTTATTTCTGTCACCATTGTGGGGTTTTCTGTCATTAAAAGAGGGGTACCAACAATTTTAATCACGATGTGTAAATTAACCAAGTATCGCTGAAAACGTCATCTTGACCCGCAAAAAACAAGCTACCATACAGCTCTATCAGCAAAAAGTTATAGCTCTCAGAATAAAGTGATAATTATTTTATCTATAAAAGTTTTTATTGTGTAAAAGCGCCAAAGCATAAAAATATATAAATGGGGTATCACTGTAATCGTACTGACCTAAAGAATAAAACTGCCTTATCAAATTTACCACACACAGAATGGCATAGACGCCACCCCCTGAAAAAAAATTCCTGAATTGCTGGTTTTTGTTCATTCTGCCTCCCAAAAATCGAAACAGAAAGCGATCAAAAAATGTCATGTCCCTGAAAACAGTACCAATAAAAACGTCA
Organism: Dendrobates tinctorius; assembly: GCF_039654945.1. Classification (NCBI taxonomy): domain Eukaryota; kingdom Metazoa; phylum Chordata; class Amphibia; order Anura; family Dendrobatidae; genus Dendrobates; species Dendrobates tinctorius. The sequence continues at coordinate 26,564,125 of NW_027361898.1, read as the reverse complement.
ACTCGTCCCACAAAAAACAAAACAAAACAAAAAAAAACAAAAAACAAGTCCTCACATGGCTCTGTGGGCCAAAATATGGAAAAATTACAGCTCTCAAAATTTGGTGATGAAAAACTATTTTTTGTAATAAAAAGCATCTTTAAGGGTGTGTGCACACGTTGCGGATCCGCAGCGGTTTTGGTCCTGCGGATCCGCAGCAATTTCCATGTGGTTTACAGCAGGGTTCCCCAACTCCAGTCCTCAAGGCCCACCAACAGATCATGTTTTCAGGACTTCCTTTGTATTGCTCAGGTGATAATTGCTTCACCTGTTCAATACAAAGGAAATCCTGAAAACATGACCTGTTGGTGGGCCTTGAGGACTGGAGTTGGGGAACCCTGGTTTACAGTACCATGTAAACCTATGGAAAACCAAATCCGCTGTGCACATGCTGCGGAAAAATCCGCGCAGATTTGCTGCGGTTTATTTTCCGCAGCATGTCACTTCTTTTTTGCGGTTCCGCTGCTGCAGTTTCCCTCCCGGGACATAAAATCAATCACACTCACTCTCACATCTGCACAGCCCAAACCACAATAGAATCTGCATCAATTCTGCTGGACAAAGTATAGGAATCTGCAGAGATAACTGTATGCGTTTTACCCTGTGGTTTCTGCCAAGCGATGCGGATTTTTCTGCAGAAAAAATCTGCAGCGTGTGCACATACCCTTAGTGTGTGACAGCAGCCAAACATAAAAACCCAAAATAAATCTGGTATTGATGTGATCGCATCGAGCAAAAGAATAAAGTCGCCTAATAACTTATACCACATGAGGAATGGTGTAAAAAATAAAACCAATTCTTCACCTGCTGTTGAGTTTTTCATTCTGCCTCCCAAAGATCGCACACATTTATCCTGTGCTCTGCACTGAGTGCTTACACCAGGGTTTCCGAGTAAATCTCTGAAACATGGATTTTTGTGAGTACTCACCGTAAAATCCTTTTCTCAGAGACGCTCATTGGGGGACACAGAGACTGTGGGTGTGTGCTACTGCAGTCTGGAGGCCGACACTAAGTATACAAAAAACAAGTTAGCTCCTCCTCCGCCGCATACACCCTCGCCCCGATAGCGGGCAGAAACCAGTTTAGTGCAAAAGCAGTAGGAGAAGCTGGAAGCGAATTAGCCTTACCGCAGAAAATCATATGTCTGAAAAAAGGACCACCCTACGATAAAGAATTATACCAATTAAAATAAACAAAAGCCAACTGGCTATTAGGGTGGGTGCTGTGTCCCCCAATGAGCGTCTAGGAGAAAAGGATTTTACGGTGAGTACTCACAAAAATCCATGTTTCTCCTTCGTCTCATTGGGGGACACAGAGACTGTGGGACTTCCCAAAGCAGTCCCTGGGTGGGAGCAACTCATCAATCCAAACCGCATGCCTACCTGTTCAAAGGTGTGCCACCGCTGCCTGGAGAATTTTCCTACCCAGGCTCGCATCCGCCGAAGCCTGAGTATGCACATTGTAATGCTTAGAGAACGTGTGCAGGGTTGACCACGTTGCCGCCTTGCATACCTGCTCTGCCGAAGCCTGATGCCGAAGCGCCCAAGAGGCGCCCACTGCCCGAGTCGAGTGCGCCCTTATTCCAGATGGAACCGGCGCGCCTCTAATACGGTAAGCCTCTTGAATAGTAAGGCGAATCCATCTGGCTATAGTCGACCGTGAGGCTGCGAGCCCCTTCCTGCGCCCTTCGGGGATCACAAACAACGAGTCTGTCTGGCGAAAAGGTGCTGTCCTCGACACATACCTCCTGAGGGCCCTTACTAGGTCCAGCGTGTGGAGTGCCTTCTCTACTCTGTGTACTGGGGCTGGACAAAACAAAGGCAAAACGATGTCCTCATTAATATGGAACGAGGACACAACCTTCGGCAGGAACGGCGGAGGTCGTCTCAAGACTACCTTATCCTTAAAAAAGGTCAGAAACGGAGCTCTACAGGATAGGGCTGCCAATTCCGAGACCCACCTAATAGAGGTTATAGCTACCAAAAACACGACCTTCCTGGTAAGGTATGGCAATCCGACTTCCTGCAATGGCTCAAAAGGAGCTTCCTGCAGGACACCCAGAACCAGATTAAGGTCCCAGGCGTCTAAGGGAGCTCTAAAGGGGGGCACTAAATGCGAGACCCCCTGAATGAATGTCTTGACCTGCATATTGCTAGTGATCTTTCGCTGGAACAAGACAGACAAGGCCGAGATCTGTCTCCTCAGGGAACTCGGGGCCAAACCTGCGTCTAGGCCTGACTGCAGAAAAGCCAGGATGTTGGGAACCGAGAAGGACAGAGGCGCAACCCCGTGCTCTCGACACCAGAGAAAGAAAACCTTCCAAGTACTATGATAGATCCTCGCCGAGGCCGGCTTCCGGGCGCTAACCATCGTAGCCACCACTTCACGCCCAAAACCCGCCTGGGTCAGAATCCAGGATTCAACGGCCATGCCGTCAAACACAGGGCCCCTAAGTTCGGGTGGTAGATCGGCCCCTGAGACAGCAAGTCTGGCCGTTCCGGTAGACGCCATGGCACGTCTGCGAGGAGCTGTACTAGATCCGTGTACCAAGCTCGACGGGGCCAGTCTGGAGCCAGCAGAATTGCCGGAACCCTCTCTATCTTGATCTTTCTGATTATGCTCGGGAGAAGAGGCAGCGGGGGAAACAGGTATGGGAGCCGAAACTGGCTCCATGGAAGAACCAAAGCATCCGCTGCGATTGCTCGCGGGTCCTGGGACCGGGCAACAAACCTGCCCACCTTGGCGTTCTCCCTGGAGGCCATCAGATCCACATCCGGAGTTCCCCACCGTTGGCAAATCTGCTGGAAAATCTCGGGGTGTAGGGACCATTCTCCGGCCACGACCCCCTGCCGACTCAGGAAATCTGCTGCCCAATTTTCCACGCCTGGTATATGAACCGCTGAGATTACTGAGTGGTGCTTCTCGGCCCAACGGAGAACATGTTCTATCTCGCGCATGGCTGCCTTGCTGCGCGTGCCTCCCTGGTGATTCACGTACGCCACTGCCGTGGCGTTGTCTGACTGGACCCGGACTGGGCGACCCACTAGCCAGTGCTGAAAATGCTGCAACGCCAACCGCACTGCTCGAATCTCCAAAAAGTTGATCGGCAGATGAGCCTCCTGGGGAGACCGCTGCCCCTGTGCTGTGTGATGACGAAATACTGCTCCCCAACCGAGAAGACTCGCGTCGGTTGTGACCACCAACCATTGATCTGGAGGAAAGGGTTTCCCCTGAAGGAGAGAGGAGTCGCGCGTCCACCATTGAAGTGCCCGCCGGACCTGAAAGGACAACCTGCACTGATGATCTAGGGAGAACGGACTCCTGTCCCATGCTGCTAAAAGAGCGTGCTGCAGGGAGCGAAGATGAAATTGCGCAAACGGAATTGCTTCTATTGCTGCTACCATCCTCCCTAGAACCCTCATCCCAAATCGAATCGTGTGAGGGCCTGGCTGCTGAAGACTCCGAACTCCCTGCCGGAGCGCCTGAGCCTTGTCTTGAGGGAGAATTACCAACCTTCGGGAAGTGTCGAAAATCATCCCTAGGTATGGAATCCTCTGAGCCGGGGTAAGGGATGACTTTTTCCCATTGACCAACCATCCCAGGCGGGATAGAGTATCCAGCGTGATTCTGACATTCTCCTCGCATGCTTGAAAGGACGGCCCTTTCACTAAAAGGTCGTCCAAGTATGGCAGCACTACTATGCCCCGAGAATGAAGAATGGCCATAACGACCGCCATTACCTTCGTGAATACCCTGGGTGCCGTGGCCAACCCGAACGGCAGAGCCACAAACTGGAAATGCTGGCCATTGATCGCAAAACGAAGGAACTTCTGATGCGGGGGAAAAATAGGGATGTGCAGATAGGCATCCTGAACATCGATTGAGGCCAAATATTCTCCCTGCTCCATGGCCGATATCACTGACCGGAGGGATTCCATCCGAAAGTGCCTGACTCTGATGAACCTGTTTAGGAGCTTTAGGTCCAGAACAGGTCTTACTGTTCCGTCCTTCTTGGGGACCGCGAACAGGTTGGAATAAAATCCCTGAGCCTCTTCGCCATCTGGTACCGGGACAATGACCCCGTTGCACAGAAGAATCCTGATGGCTCCTAGCAACGCCTCTGCCCGGGATTCCGATTTGGGAAGCCGGGAATGAAAAAACCGCTTTGGAGGGTGTCCGATAAACTCTATCTTGAACCCGAATGACACCAATTCCGCCACCCATGCGTCGTGTGCCACCTTGACCAAGACGTGGCGGAGCCTGAGCAGACGACCGCCTACTCTGCTGTCCTCGGGTACCTGATGCCTCACGTCATTTTGCTGCAGGCCTCTGGGACCTAGCTCCCCTTGACCTGGGTGGACGGCCCCGCATCCTCACCAGCGGGTTGGCTCTATACGTGACCTGGCGCTCTCTGTCTTGGTTGTGACAAGCTGGGGCAGTAGAACCGGCCGCTGCCGCCCATCCTGGGGCGCGAAATGCTCGAAAGCGCGCCTGCGGTTGACGAAAGGGCGGTCTACTCTTCTGCTGTGGGAGATCTGCCATCGCGATCTGATTTGCTATCTCAGATACCTCTACCGGCAAGTCTCTATCTTGCAGGACACTATTCAAAGACTCTGACCATGACATCATGGCCTTGGCCACCCATGTTGCCGCGAATGAAGGTAAAAGCGCTGATCCCAATGCCTCATACACCGAGCGGGCTAAACCTTCTATAAGCCGATCCGTGGGGTCCTTAATGGAAGAACCACTAGGCACTGACAACAACGATCTTGAGGCCAGGCGTGACCCTGGGGGATCCACAATCGGAGATTCCGCCCATCTCTTACAGAGCTCTGGTGCAAACGGGTACATCGTCTCTAGCGGTTTTTGTCCCAAAAAACGCTTGTCTGGACGTTCCCTGTGCCGTTGCACCATGTCCTCGAATTCTGGATGAGTGCTAAACACCCTGTGTGGTCGCCTGGCCTTCTTAAAAGATATCTTATGCCCTGCGGTCAGGGAGACATCCTCCTCAATACCTAGAGTTTGATTGACCGCCTCAATGAGACTGTCTACCGTCTCCCGACACCCAGGGGTATCCAGATCCAAGGATTCCTGCCTGTCCTCATCCGAACTCTGCTCGCTCCCAGACAATGGTGACGGTGAGCGAGACGCCGCACTCACGGATGCCGAAGCACCGGAGGGGCCATATGGGATCTTTCCCTGTACGTCTCCTTAGAGAGAGTACGGCCCCTGTAGGCCGGCGGCTCATGTGAGGTGGATGAACCCTCCCAAACAGGCGAGCCGTCGTCTCTACCCCTATCCGGGGCCTGAAGGGTCTCAATCGCCTTCGTAAGTGAAGCCATAGACCGAGACAGAGATAACGCTCATTCCGGGGGGGGTCCGACCCCCTGGGCTCCGTTGGAGGGGAGGGCTCCTGGGCGCATTCGGAACTACAGGCTTCACATATTTTAATAGTCTGCGCTCGCGGGAACACAGCCCCACAGAAAACGCATGCGGTATAAAGGAAAGTGTGTTTCTTCCCTTTTCCAGACATACTTGCGGAAAAAAAAAAAAAGAAAAACGGCCAACTTTATCTCTTTTTTTTTTTTTCTTAAGGGATACAGGGGTGTGATGAGAAGGAGGACAACCTGCCCTAGTGTGGCCAAGACGGGGTCGCACTTAACCGGGCTCCTGCTGTCTCCCCGTGCTCCTGCTGCTGATGATCTCCCTAGGTAGGCTGCGATGCTTTCTGACCGCGGCCTAAATTTAGGCACTGCCCGCCCGCCGGAGCCGGGGGGCGGGCCTCTCCCCCGCGGCCTAGGCCGAAGCCGCAGGCTAAATTTGAGCACCGCCCGCCGGAGCCGGGCGCTCCATCCTGGCGCTTCACCCTACCCCGCGCGCTCCCTCCCCAGCCTGGCCACTGACAGGTACCTGGATGGATGGAAGGAAGGAGGGAGGGAGGAAACTGCGGGAGCCTCCTGCCGCGCGCTCCTTCCCCTGCTGACACCTGGAGCGTTCGTCGAGCAGCCCTGGCCTGGATCCTCACGCTGCCCAGGAGCTCCTCCGTCCCCTGCTACCATACCTTCTTACCCTGAGGTAATCAGTCTTCGGACGGTGCAGGCACCCTAGCTCCGTTCGCCTCGTCTGGGCGGAGAGGGACCGTCCGCCACCACGCAGTACCACCGTCTAGCGTTGGTGTAGCATTGGGTCGCACAGACTAGTCTTGTGCCTCTGTGCAAGCCCATGGTTTCGCTACCTAGGGGTGGACAGGGCTAAGTCTGGCATATTGTCCCACGTCGCGGGAGAGGAAACGTGGAGGGACACTCGCACGTGGTTGCCCGTTGATGGTTTGGGGAAATCGGATCCTTTCAATAGGATGCGTTGCTCCTGTCATATCTTCTCAAAAATAAAAAAGAAAAAATAGATGTCTGGGGAAAAGTCCCAGAGATGTTCCTCGGTGCAGGAAAGGATACGCGGAGGCGATACTCGCGCGTGCTCACCCGTTGATGTTTGGGGGAGATCGGACCCTTTCAATAGGGTCCGTCTCCCCTATCTCCTCTTCATAGCAAGAAAATATTAAAAAAAAAAAAAAAAAAAACAGTCTGGGTAGACCCAGACTGCGTGTGCTTCCATCAGACACTAAGCAAAAAACTGGTTTCCGCCCGCTATCGGGGCGAGGGTGTATGCGGCGGAGGAGGAGCCAACTTGTTTTTTTGTATACTTAGTGTCGGCCTCCAGACAGCAGTAGCCGTGCGGCTCTTAGAAACCCGCTGTTTACCTTAGATACCAGCCTGCACGCTGGTTTCCAGGGTAAACAGTGGGTATCCAAGAGCCGCGCGGCTATTAGAAACCCGCTATTTACCTTAGATACCAGCGTGCAGCGTCGCCGATTGTTGCTCTCCCGCTGCCACACGCAGCGATGCGTGCTGGCCAGCAGGAGACCAACAATCAAAAAATGGCCCAGGACGATCCTGCACGATCAGTGATACCCGGCAGGGGGCCCGGTCGCTGATGTGTGTCACACACAGCGATGTCGCTGGTGAGATCACTGATGCGTCACAAAATCAGCGATCTCGCTGTGTGTGACGGGGCCTTAACTTTGTGCACTTTGCCTTGGAATCTTTGTATTTAAGCCACATATTGGGTATTGCCACATTCAGTAGAAATCGTGGGAAAAATTTTGGTGCCTTTTTACCCACTTCTTGTGTGAAAATGTAAAATCGCGGGCTAAAACAAAATTTTGTTGGTAAAAACGTAGTTATTTTTTTTCTCTGCCCAATGGTATAAAATACTGTGACACACCCATGGTGTCAATATGATCACTGCATCCCCAGATCAATTCATTGAGAGGTGTTGTTTGTAAAATGGTGTCATTTATGGGGAGTTCTGCTGTCCTGGCACCTCATGGGCTCTCCCAGTGGGCCACCTGAAAACCTTAACAGTAAAATCTGGTGCTCCTTGCCTTCTGAACGTGGCACTGTGCCTGAAAAATATTTCCCGATCACACGTAGGATATTGGCGCAGTCAGGAAAAAAATGGACCACAGTTTGTTTTAAAAAAAAAAAAAAAAAAAAAAAAAAAAAAAAAAAAAGTATTAGACCTACCGGTAAATATGTTTCCAGGAGTACAACCTGACAGCACCATGGAGGGCATCCTCCTCCTTCTTACAGGGACAAGAAAAGCACACGAGAGGTTAAAAGATCCCGGCCCACCCCCATTCCCTCAGTGTTTTGACAAGTACCACACCATGCATAATGCAACATAACACTTTTTATTAGCAATATCATAATACGACATATGACATAGCATAATCAAGACGGTATCTAACCGTGCTGTAGGGATGGACTCCTGGAAACATAATTACCGGTCGATCTTATACCTATTTTCCAGAATGTCCCTCCTGACAGTACCATGGAGAATAAAGCCCCCGTTACACACTGCGATATCGCTAGCAATATCGCTGTAAAGTCACCGATTTTGTGACGTAGCAGTGATATCGCTACACGTGATACTTACCTCCGACCGGCTCCCCCGCTGGTTATCGCTGGTCGAGCGAGAAGGTCCTGGATCATTTCTCGTCGTCAGCTTCCTGCGGCGCTTCCTGCTGTGACAACGAGCGAAGCGTGGACACGGGCAGGAGGACGTCAGGATCGCCGCGTCTGACAGGTAAGTAGCGACCCCCGACCCCTGCGATGTCGCTGGTGAGATCTGCCTGTGTGGCAGCTCACTAGCGACCACTTAGCGATGCACCAGAGATCCATATCGTTGTCGGGATCGCTGGTGCATCGCTATGTGTAACGGTACCCTAACAGAGAACATCCTCAGGGTGGGATTACTGCCTGGAGAACCTTCCTACCGAAAGCAGTTTGTTGGCCAGATAGCACATCCAACTTATAGTGCCTGAAGAATGTGTCAAGTCTGGCCCAAGTTGCAGCCCTACAGATCTGCTTAACTGAAGCTCCCGCTCTCTCAGCCCAGGAAGTTGACACTGGTCTGGTCGAGTGGGCCCTTAAACCCTCAGGGGGACTGAGACCTTCCGACTGATCGACTAAAGAAATTACGGAGGTAATCCATCTTGCGATGGGCGCTTTAGACGCTTTCCTTCCCTTATTTTTATCCCTGAAAAGGACAAAACAAATTATGGTCCTGTCTCCAACTACGAGTGGCCTCTAGATAATCAATAACCGCTCATCTAAGATCTAGCGTGTGGAGGGCCCGCTCCTTCTCGTTTGAGGGGTTGGCGCAAAAGGAAGGTAACAATTTCTTGGTTTAAGTTCTGGCAGGATGCTACCTTAGGTACAAAGGTGGGGCCCAATTTTAAGACTATGATCTTCCCAGATCCGAAGATATGGATCCAGGGTAGACAAGGTCTGGATCTCCCCCACCCGCTTGGCTGTGGTAATGGTCACTAGAAATGCCGTTTTTAATGTCCGGACCGAGATGGGCATCTGTTCCTCTGGAACGTAATGCTCCTTGCATAGGGACCCAAGGACCAAGTTTAGATCCCAGGGGGGTTGACCGCATGATTGTAGGGTGCAATCTCTGTACTGCCCTGACGAACCTTACTATCCATGGAAAAGTGGCCAGGGGGAAGTCAAGGTAGTTGCTAAGCGCTGATATCTGAATCTTTAGGGTGCTGGGTTTAATTCTCTTATGAACCCTGCTTGATGGAAATCTAAGACCCTTGGGATGTCAGGAGCCCCCACCACAAAGTCAGACCTGCCACCCTCCAAGCAGAACCTTTTCCAGATCTTGTAGTAAACTGCGGAAGTGACCGGCTTCCTGCTAGCCTGGATAGTAGCTATGACCTGGGCCGACAAACCCCGAGCTCTCAGGATGTCCCTTTCAGGATCCAAGCCAAAAGGTGAAGCCTCTCTCCTCAAGGCCCACAAATAGGTCATGTTTTCAGGATTTCCTTTGTATTGCACAGGTGAAGCAATTATCACCTGAGCAATACAAAGGAAATCCTGAAAACATGATCTGTTGGTGGGCCTGGAGGACTGGAGTTGGGGAACCCTGTGATAGAAGACTGGGCCCTGATGGATAATATCCTGCCTCAGAGGAAGCTGAATCGAGTTTTCAACCGCCATGGCCCCCAGCAGCGGGAACCAGCTTCTCCTCGGCCAGTATTGGACGATAAGAATTACTTTTGCTCGATCTTCTTGAATCTTCCTGAGGACCGCTGGAATGATCGCCAACGGTGGGAAGGCGTAAGAGAGGGCCTCGTCCCACCTCTGACTTAGCGCATCTACAGCCTCTGGGATGTCTAATGGGTTCAGAGAGTAAAATCTGGACACCTTTGAATTTTTTCTGGTTGCAAACAACTATCTGGGGAGTCACCCAGCAATGACACAGGTACTGGAACACCTCCTGGTTCAGTTCCCATTGGCCAAATCTCCCATCTGCTCAAGTAATCTGCCACGGTGTTCTGGGAACCGTGGTTTGGCAGCTTCACCGCAAATCTCAAGAATGTTTGGTATGCTGGATGGACAGAAACCTGATAGTAAGCACTCTTCACATCGTCTTTATTTATGAGGTGAACCGCAGATCTTACCGACTCCATTTTGAACCTCTTGTACCTGACCCAAAGCTTTAGGGGTTTTAGATTTATTATTGTACAGGCCTGTCCTGACGGTTTTACAATGGAGAACAGGGAGGAATAGTGACCCTTGCCCACCTCTGCCAGGGGAATCTGGACAATGACAGCCAAGTCGGCCAGCTCTTCCAGGCCTGCAAACATAGCGGAATCTGCTGCCACAATAGTGGGAGCGATGAATCTCTTGGGGGAGGAGAGGAAAATTCTATTATGTACCCTACTGCTATGGTCCTGAGGACCCATTGGTTTTGGGTTATATGGTGCCAATTTCCCGTAAAGAGTCTGAGCCACCCCCCGATCAGAATGGCGTCACTGTCTGCGGAGTCTGGAGCCTGCCCCGAACAGGGAGCCCTTGCTCTTTTCTCCTCTACCATAGGCATTACTGTAGGTTCCTTTACTGGACGTCCCCTGGCTCCTATGTTCAGCCTATCTCCAGGCGGGGTCCCCTTTCCAAATGAACTGGTTCCTTCTAGACCTGTCTGCTGGGAACCCCCTGTTTTTATCAGAAGCCGACTCCAGGATGTTATCCAACGCCGGCCCGAAAACACTCAGCCAATAGAAGAGAATGGTCTTGGAGGCATTATCCCCAGACCATGATTTTAGCCAGATAGCTCTATGGACCGCATTGGACAGCGAGCTGTTCCCTGCAGAGAATCTGACGGATTCGTCCAATGTATCGGCCAGGAAGGCAGTGGCTGATTTCATTAGGGGAAGGGAGGCTAGGATATCATCCCTAGGGGTCTTGTTGGATAGATGTTCCTCCAGTTACCCCATCCATAGGAACATAGACCTAGCCACCGAGGTAGCCGCTATGTTTGTCCTGATCAGGGCTGCAGATAACTCCCAAGCCCGTTTCAGTAGAACGTAAGCCTTTCTGTCCATTGGGTCTCTTAAACTTGAAAAGTCTTTGAAAGGGATAGATGTCTTCTTAGCGACTGGCACGTCGATCTTAGGTATTTCTTCCCAGACCTTAAAGTCCTCCGGATCAATAGGTAGGCGACTTTTGAAGTGCTGGGCAACACCAGGCGTCGTTCCGCATCCTTCCACTCCAACACCATGGAGCAGATGTGATCACTTATCAGGAACACGCTGCTTTTGCGCTCTAAGACCCCCGAACATTAAGTCCTGTCTGGACTGCGGTTTAGGGACCGCCTCGACCTGCATGGTATCTCTAATGGCCTGTACAAGCTCATCCATATCCTCGGACGAAAATAAATATCTTCTGTCCCGTTCCAGAGTGTGATAGTATTTCGCACTCTTCTTCCTGGCCTGACCCCAAGGGATGTGATTCCTCGTCTGAGCTCTGCTCCATTTCCCACCTAGGCCTCTTAAAACACGAACCCGGGCTGGAAGGCTGCTGACGCGAGAGGCTGGCTATGGAAGCCTATACTTCTTCCCGGATCAGGGACCTCTTCTCAGCAAGGAGGGATGGCTGCTCTTCCCTTAATACCTTGGTAGTTCAGGTATCACAGAGCGTTCTGCCATAGGCGTCAGGGAGCTTCAGCGCTTCACATGGCATACGTGGCATTGCCTGGACTTTGTGGAGGCTTTGCCAGACCGTTTGGCCATAGTCAGGGTGTAGCTGGAGTTCCCTTAGCCTGCACAGCACAAGAGGGGAATAATCAGGGGCTGAGTGCTCGAGCACGGACAGAGTGCCGAGAACTGACTAGGTGCTGGGGATGGGCAGAGTGCAGAGGGAAGGGTGCGCACAGTGCACTTACCCCGACATCCTGTTCCTTCATGCCCGAATCCTCCATCGTACCGCCGCAAACCCTGTGAGTTCCAGGAAGCCTGTATGCTGCCTGCCTCGCTCAGTTCCGCGTTCCACCTTGGAACGCACACTGACGGGCGCACCAAATACTGATGACAACTTGTTTTCAGCACACTACACCCACCCACAAGGGTGAAAATTGGTCAATTTGTTTCACATGAGAAAAAAAACAAAAACAATACAAAAATGTGATTAATGCCTTAGACTGATCGCGCCCTTGTTAGAGCTCTATATCACTTCTCTTAGTAAGGTTGAGACACTGTGGTACCATTACAAGAAGTGATAACAGCTGGTGAATTTAGGGTAACAGCACCTTCACAGTTATATAGAGTGAGAAGACAATGTATTATTTCCTTGCTGTATTGATTTATAGGAGCAAAAGTAACACTCAATTTATCCTTATGTAAGAAAAAATAAATCATGGCAATGAAAGCAAATCCCCTGATCAATTTCCCATATCAAAGCCACGCGATCCAGGCAACCAGCGATATTGCATAAGGCATTATCCAGTCCCCTTTAGTTTGTGATGTATGACTACGGAAACCAGCACAGAATCAATCAAATGGGCTTTATGAGAACAATCAGGTGGTGGAAAAGGGTTCAGTCCAGAAAATTATGTAAAGTAGATCGTAATGGTGAAATACAATAAAAAGAAGCCATGAGATGATGAAACGGCGACAAGACGCAGGGACGCTCCAGACACTTCATTCCCAGTCACAGGACCGGTGTATTCTGAAATAATCTGACATTATCCTGAGGACCTTTAAATGGAAGTCTCAAAGGAAACAGTAACCTATCACGTCTCAGTTTAGTGCAAACCTGCGGGACCTGCAATTTCCCACCGCCTGCTGTTATGTCTGAAGCAATGATGCCTGACAAAGCATTGTGTGCCAAAAACGTCCATGCAAAGCTTAACCTTCATCTCTATGTGCCCTCAGAAAAGAGGAGGCATTTTATATGAGCATCCATCATCCTAGTATATCCTAGGTCAATTGTAACATGGACTCATCAACAGGAGGGACAATGCTAAACTCCCTCTAAAATATCATCCCCAAGTCCCCCTCAACTGACACTTCTTATATATGCTCCTTGGAAAGCTTGGAGACCACCATTAGATTTCCTAAATAACCTAAATAAACATTTGTCACTCATACCTCTCAGACTGTGGATTATCAGATAGGAACGCCCAGCTTCCATACCGTGCATTATTAAATGCTCTGGAATTGTTTGGGGAATGTTTCTTCCCTTTTAAATATGCATGTATTTTATACTGTGTTTTATTAAAAATCTTGTTCTGTTCCCCAAGGCCCACTGACCCACACCACTTACCACCCACTATTCTTACCAAGTTCCTCTTAAGGTGGTAAAGAGTTCCCGCTGCTCTCAACAGATTGGATCTCTTAGATCCAGATAAATGTTGAAACCAAAGGTATGAACTAGGACATAAACTGGTGTGCATGCAGCATGTAAGCGCACGTTAACACTGGCCACTGAACAGAAAAAAAACAGACGGAAACATAATGATTACCCTGCAGTAAATAAACAACATGACACTTGATACAGGTTTTTAGTGTTAGAGTTAGGACTGTCTCAATTAGGGTCACCGTGACGTGGTGGGATGTTTTTGTTTTTTTAAAAAAAAAAAAAAACATGTCAACCAAGTACCATATATTATTTTCATGCACTATAGCTGTTTATTTACTGCAGGGTATTCAATCATTATGTTTCTGTCTTTGTTTTTTACTGTTCAGTGGCCAGTGTGAATGTGCGCTAACAAACTGCATGCACACCAGTTTAAATCCCAGTTCATACCTTTGATTTTTTGTTTGCATCATGTGCATATAAAAGGTGTGGCCTGACTTTCCTTGAGCTGGACATTATATTGATGTGGTCTCCCATGGCTGGGTGTCCACTTGCTGGGCCCAGTCCTTCTCAGCCCTTATCCACATGCATGTCACTTGACAAACGGGAGTTAGGACTGTCCCAATTAGGGTCATCGTGAAGTGGTGGGATGGCTTTTGCATTTTTATCAAAAAACATATAAACTAACTACACTATATTATTTTCATGCACTATTGCTGTTTATTTACTGCAGGGTATTCAATCATTATGTTTCTGACATTGTTTTCCAGATAAATGTTGGCATGGTAGAAGGGATGGAGCGAGAATGACGCAAATCTGGTTGAGTTGTTCTGTTAAATTAAATTTGGGGGATGTAGGGCTTTAAGTTATCCTCAAGGTAACAGAGGTTTAAATTCTAAAGATCCTGCGGTTGTCCTCTTTTTCATGTTTTCTATGACCCAATCCAGATATAAACAAAAAAATCTTTAGCAAATCATCTACTTGAGGACACCAAAACTGTCATTCCAAGAACTTCTGTCCATAGTCTCACCGACTCTGGAGGAGTGGTATAGTGAGATTGCCCACATGCAGTGAATGGGGAACTGATTGCACAACCCACTAAGGAAATCCACAAATGTAACACCCCATGATTGTATTGGAACACTTTTCAATCCTCGTAAACCTTTACCATTATCACGGGCCAATTTTACTCTGTGTCTTGCCCGCAGATAGTCAGTTAGTCCTCTTTGCCCTCAAACAAACTCTTTTTATCCAGCGGCGTCTCTTGACTCGCTTCTTAATACAACCCCGCTGCCTCACGTGGTCTAGACCCTCTCCCATTTACTTTCTTTCCCCTCTCCTCTCCACTCTCTCCCTTTATGGTTTAGGTACCGCATGTGTAGCACCTACAGTAACTTTGACCCTAAAATCTCATACAACGGGCCAAATTCATCAAAGCTTTCATGCCAGAATTCTGTCGCAAAAGCTTTGAAAAGTTCTAACATTTAGGTGCAATTTGGTGTTGTGCCTAAATTTTCCATCTTTTTACCTCTTCACGTCAGTTTCTCCCAGCTCCGTCAAAATTGACAGAGCTAGGGCAAGTATGTCGCTTGTCAAACACACTATGAGTATCAGCGTTTGCTACTCCACAAATCTTACTCCAGCCAGGCAGGAGTAGGATTTGTGGCGTGGCATAGACCGAGGCGCACGCTACTCGTCTGAGGCTCCCGTTTCATGAAGCGGAAAACGGCTCTTCATGAATCAGGAGTGTCTGACTCCACCACACATGATCAAGATTGCAGTGAACAACACTGGTCTTGATGAATTGGGCCTAATAGGATTACTCTTACCCAGGTTTAGGTGTTCGAGATCTTGTATAAACCCTTGCCAAAGATACATCTATGTCTTTGGCTGCAGTTCACAGTGATGTCAGAGACATTGTTTGATAAGTCCTTCTCGCCTCAATGATTTTCTAAGCTGTTTTATAATCAAAGTCAAAACGCAAAGACTTATTAAAGGTGCATTCATACGAGCAGATTTCTGTCCATATAACAGGGTCTTCTACCTATAAGTTGATTGGTGCTCGTTTAATCCCTTTCCGATTTAGGCCAGTTTTCATTTTTGCATTTTCGCTTTTTTTCCCTCCTCTTCTTCCAAATCCATAGCTTTTTTTTTTTCTGTCTACAAAAGCTGTATGAGGCTTGCTTTTTTCTTCGATGAGTTGTAGTTTTGTATGACACCATTCATATAACCATATAATGTACTGGAAAAAATACCCAGTGTGCTGAAATAGTGATAAAAAAATTGCAATTTTGTCAGTTGTTTTTAAGGTTTAGTTTCATTGGGTATTCCTTGAGTGTTAAAAATGATCTGGCCACATGATACTCCAGCTCGGTACGATTATGGTAATACCAAACATGCATAGTTTTATTTTTCAATTAAGGATTTTTCAATTTGCCGACACTGTTTCGGGGTGTTGACCCCTCATCAGTGCAAAGTATAAGATCTGTATGAGCATTGCATGGCTTATAAGCCTCCTTACACTGGCATGCCAGGCATGTTACACTCCACAAAGAGAAACGTTACCATTTAAAACCCAATGAAAACTTGTACAACGATCAATAAATCTTCACTGACATTCAGAAAACTGATCAGGGTTTCGGAGAGAAGGGCCGTAGACCTGAGCAATCAGAGAAGCTCAGAGACGCAGACGTACAAGTAGCAGAAGTCAAACAATCTGAAATTTTTTATTCAATTCTATAGGAAGAGAAGACTATTTTTTTCTTTTTTTATAACCAAAATCATACTTAATGGTATGCTTTATAAAACAGATTAGCAGGATATTTATCCAGTAGGCCTTCATTACTGAGCAACTGAACATTAGAAGGAAATCCATGTCTAGAGGTAGTAAGTCTGTCTGCTAGGTACAGCAGGCATTACAGTACAACTTCCATTCTGCTCCCAAGCAAAGTAATGAGAAAGCTAAACACTAAAAAATAAGCTGCAGAGTTATCTGCTGTCACCTTTAGATTAGGAGTATTATAGGAGGAAGATTAGGACCTTAAAACAAAATATCCAATACCAAAAAAAGTAATGTGCCACTGAAATAGTTAAAAAGAAATGAATATGACCCACCAGGGTCACCTCCTCCCACAATCCGGCACTTATTCCAGCCTCCCAGAGGACATGATTAATGGTTTTCGGGATAAAGGCCACAAGCTTGCTTACCTTTGCACCTGCTAAAAGCCCAAGGGAAATGGCAACTCTTGCTCGTAAATCAGGCCGGTCTTTGGGCCACACGTAGGAAAACATAGCTTTCAAGATTTTCTTGGAATTCACTTCCTTCAGCTGATGGGAAAAAAAAGAAAAGCATATAAAGATGTGATACAGGACATACAAGATAATCTATTAGGTTTCTCTACAAGGTAAAAAGCAATCATGGCTCTCACTGTTTATTAGGTAGAGAAACCCATCTACACATAGCCAGAACATAATCCAGAAGAACATGGCCAACTGACCAGTCATCAGCGCTGTCATCTCCTGACTCTCACCTAGGGACAATTAATGGAAGAAAACGATTTCTAACCTGGATAACCTGTGACTTTTCGCATCTTTATGCCAGTTTTAAAGCAGCTTTGGCAAAATGTGCAAAACTGTGGAGGATCGAGGCAAATTTATCAAGCGAGGTGGTGTTAGAAATGTTACTTCAGTCAGGCAAGGCATATGCCTCTGACAAAATGCTCCAAATTCATCAAGTGATGCATGCCTCTTATTCTGGCACGCACCTCATTAGGACTGGTGGAAGAAATGCCAGTTATAGTGAATCGGGGTCAATATAGAAAAACGTAAGAATCTCTTTAAGCACAATATAAAAGTTTATGCTCTTTAGTTTCAGAAATCCCCTCCACCCATGCAAACCCCATATGTAAGATATACTATGTATGCAGTTGCAGGACATCTTTGCACAAGAGCACCATTCTTTGTATAGGAGTATGCAAATTACCGTAGTTATTTTCCAGGAGAAGAAAGCTCACTCTAGTGCCGCCTTATTGGGAGGAACTCCTATACAAATCAATGTCCAAAAGTTTAATAAGTATGACTGCGTGACTAAAGGCTTCCGTAAGCAATGGATTAAAGTAGGCTAAACCTACTGGTATTAGCAGGTGTACTTTGAAACTTAGTTTCTTGCACTCAGAGCATACAGGGGTGTAGACTCCTTTCTTTTAGCTGGACATTAGAATTATATACAGGTGCTTCTCACAAAATTAGACTATCAAAAAGTTAATTTCAGTTCTACAATACAAAAAGTGAAGCTCATTATATAGAGTCATTACAGACAGAGTGATCTATTTCAAGTGTTTACTTCTGGTAATGTTGATGATTATGGCTTACAGTCAATGAAACCCCATAAGTCATTATCTCAGTAAATTAGAATAGTTTATAACACCAGCTTGTAAAATGATTTTTAAATCCAAAATGTTGTCCTACTGAAATGTATGTTCAGTAAATGCACTCAATACTTGGTCGGGGCTCCTTTTGCATCAATTACTGCATCAATGCGGCATGGCATGGAGGCGATCAGCCTGTGGCACTGCTGAGGTGTTATGGAAGCCCAGGTTGCTTTGATAGCAGCCTTCAGCTCGTCTGCATTGTTGGGTCTGGAGTCTCTCATCTTCCTCTTGACAATACCCCATAGATTTTCTCTATGGGGTTAAGGTACTGTCACACTTAGCGATGTACCAGCGATCCCAACCAGCGATATGAAGCGGTCAGGATCGCTGGTACATCGCTAAGTGGTCGCTAGTGAGCTGCCACACAGGCAGATCTCACCAGCGACATCGCTGGGGACGGGGGTCGCTACTTACGTGTCACACTAGGCGATCCTGACGTCCTCCCACCCGACTCCACGCTCGTCTCTCCACAGGAAGCTCCGCAGGAAGCTGACGACGAGAAACAGTCCAGGACGTTCTCGCGCGATCAGCAATAACTAGCGGGGGAGCAGGTCGTTGGTAAGTATCAGACACAGCGATATCGCTAGCAATATCCCTATATCGTCACAAGTTATAGCGATATTGTTAGCGATATCGCTTAGTGTGACAATACCTTTAAGGTCAGGCGAGTTTGCTGGCCAATCAAGCACAGTGATACGGTTATTTTTAAACCAGGTATTGTTACTTTTGGCAGTGTGGACTGGTCCCACGTCCTGCTGGAGAATTAAATTTCCATCTCCAAAAAAGCTTGTCGGCAGAGGGAAGCATTTCCTGGTAGACAGCTGCGCTGACTTTGGTCTTGATCACACACACAGAGGATCTACACACCAGCAGATGACATGGCTCCCCAAACCATCACTAATTGTGGAAACTTCACACTAGACCTCAAGTAGCTTGGATTGTGTGCCTCTCCACCAGGGCTGTTGAGTCTAAGCCGTGGAGTAGGAGCCCATTTTGGTGGAGTCAGAGTCATGGAAATTGAGGAGTCGGAGGTTTGGCTTACCGACTCCACAGCCCTGCTCTCCACTCTTCCTCCAGACTCTGGGACCTTGATTTCCAAATGAAATGCAAAATTTACCTTTACCTGAAAACAAGCAACAGACCAGTTCTTTTTCTCCTTGGCCCAGGTAAGACACTTCTGGCGTTGTCTATTGGTCATGAGTGGCTTGACACAAGGAATGCAACACTTGTAGTCCATGTCCTGGATACGTCTGTGTGTGGTGGCTCTTGAAGAAATGACTCCAGCAGCAGTCCACTCCTTGTGAACCTCCCCAAAGTTTTTGAATGGCCTTTTCTTAATCCTTTCAAGACTGCTGTTATCCCGGTTGCTTGTGCACCTTTTTCTACCATAATTTTTCCTTCCACTTAGCTTCCATTAATATGCTTGGATACAGCACTCTGAACAGACAGCTTCTTTAGCAATGACCTTTCGTGGGTTTCCTTGTGGAGTGTGTCAATGACTGCCTTCTGGACATCTGTCAAGTCAGCAGTCTTCCCCATGATTGTGGAGCCTACTGAAACAGACTAAAGGACCTTTGTAAATGCTTAGTAAGCCTTCGCAGGTGTTTAATTATTCTAAATTTACTGAGATTATGACTATTGGGTTTTCATTGGCTGCAAGCCATAATTATCAACAATAACAGAAATAAACACTTGACATAGATCACTTGGTTTGTAATGACTCTATATACGAGTTTCACTTATCTTATTGAAGAACTGAAATAAATTAACTTTTTAATAATATTCTAATTTAGTGAGAAGTACCTGTAGCTTCTCACTGCTGGGTACCCACAGTCGGGCCCCGGTCCTGCTCCGCCCTTATTCACATTGAGGTCATTTTTGACACATGGTAAGGTTTATAATACTAGAGGTTAGGACCATTCCAACTGGGTAGACATTGACACTGGTGGGATGGCTTTTACGTTTTTTTTTTTCCCTTTTAATCAAATACAATATATACCACGTACCCTACAACTCTGGCACAAATTAAGAGACCATATAGGTATATTTTTGAATAAAATGTAAATTGCTCTTTTATTCTATAAACTACTGACAACATGTCTCCGAATTTCCAAGCACTAAATTTTGTATTTATTTTCAGAAAATGAGAAATGGTCAAAATAAAAAAATGCAGTGCTTGCAGACCTCAAATAAAACAAGTTCATAATCATTTAAAAACAACAATACTAATGTTTTATCTCAGGAAGCATTCAGAAATCAATATTTTGTGGAATAACCATGATTTTTAATCACAGCTTTCATGCGTCTTGGCATGCTTTCCACCAGTCTCTCACACTGCTTTTGGGTGACCTTATGCCATTCCTGGTACAAAAATGTAAGCAGTTCTTTGTTTGATAGCTTGTGACTATCCATCTTCCTCTTGATTACATTCCAGAGGTTTTCAATGGGGTTCAGGTCTGGAGAATGGGCTGCCCATGAGAGGATTTTGATGTGGTGGTCCTTCATCCACACATTGATTGACCTAGCTGTGTGGCATGGCGCACTGTCCTGTTGGAAAAAACAGTCCTCAGAGTTGGGGAACATTGCCTGCGCAGAAGGAACCAACTTTTTCCAGGATAACCTTGTATGCGGCTTAATTCATATGTCCTTCGCAAGATTAACCTGACCAATTCCAGCCTTGCTGAAGCATTCCCAAGATCATCACCAATCCTCCACCAAATTTCACAGTGGATGCAAGACACTGTGGTATGTACGCCTCTCCAGGTCTCCAGCTAACCATTAGATGACCAGGTGTTGGGCAAAGCTGAAAATAACACTCAGAGAAGATTACCTTACTCCTCTATGGTCCAATCCTTATGGTCTTTGGCAAACATAAGCCTGGCTCTCCTTTGCTTCTCATTGATGAAAGGCTTTTTTTCTACCTTTACATTACTTGATCCCTGCCTCTAGGAGCCTGTTAAGAACTGTTCTTGCCATGCACTTCACCCCAGCTGCCATTTTCTATTCCTTTTTGTAGGCCACTTGATGTCATCCTGAGGTTGCTGAGTGACATTCGAATAAGATGACAGTCGTCCCGGGCAGTGGAGAGTCGTTTTCGCCCTCTGCCGGTCTGTAGCTTTGTTGTCCCCAATGTCTGCTGCTTGACCTTGTTGTAATGAACTGCTATCTTAGAAATTTTATGGATGGAGGCAACATGACGCTCACTGTATCCCTCTGCTAGTAAAGCCAGAATTGAACCCTTCTTTTCCTTACTCAAGACTTTTCAACTCCTTTGGCATGGCTAAAAGTTATTTTGTCATTCCTAATACTTTTGGGATATTACTAGCAATTGTTTTGCCATCCAGCTTGTCCTATTGCAAGATGATTGTGAACACCATAGCAGGGTTTTTATACTTTCCTTCGTTAAGTAAGATTTGGTTCAGGTGATCACCTAACCAAAAGCACACTAATAGAATGAGGTGTACTCTGGTTGGACTTCAACTGTCACTGGAAAGGCATGGCTCTCAGACATGTAGAGAAGCCGATATTTATAAAATTGGGCAGTGGTCGCTTAAATAATATATAGCTCTGGTAAAAATTATGTGCACTATTGCTTTTTACTTACTCATAGCAGAGTATATGTTCATTTTGTTTCTATCCTAGATTTTGTCTGTTAAATGGCCAGTGTGAACATGCTTCAACATGTTGCATGTGTGGCACCCCAGGAGTCCGGTTGCCACAGTGGCATTGCCTCCCTCACAGGGAGAAATGTAATGTCTGGAAGCAAAGAGGGGTCCCCTTACCAGGTGTCAGAAGGAGAGAAGTCGAGCAGAACCTGAGGAGTGGAGCTGTGATTAAACTCGCCCCAGAGCTGAGCGCTAGGAAGCGGATACCGGAGTCCATGCTTCCGTGGTTACTGAAGTCCCGGCAGCTAAATACGGAGGGCAGGGGACTGTAGGTCTCATGGCCCGATCTAATACCCGGCGGCACAGCAGCATACCAGAGAGAGCCTGGAGCCGACACAAAGGAGCGGCACCTGTGATAGGCTCGAGCTGCCTGCCATGCGGGCAACGGTTTGTTTTTAAAACAGAGAGAGACAGTTAGCAGCAGGAGGGTGAGCTGTTAGGCAGCAAGGAAAAAGGGAGGATAGCGCAGAAGGAAGGCCTCCGTACCTACCTGGCCAGGTGTATCCAAAATTGCTTCCAGGCTGCCCGGCTCTCCATTACGATCTGTTACCAGTGCCCCGGTCTGTACTATCAACCATCAAGTAAAGGAAAAGAAAACTACAGCCCTTGTGTCCTCTAGTGAGCTCTTGCGCCCTGAGTCCTGAACCACAAGGTACACGAAGCCTGACAAACAGAACTGGTAGCCCTGGAGCCCAGCTCCACTTGTGGGGAGCAGAACCATCCCAGCTGCATCACCATCAGCACCAGCTGTCTCCTTTAGCAGCGCCGGCCATCCGATGCCGAACACCACAGGTGGCGTCACGTTAAATCCCTTATACATATTCCCAATTTTACGGCACAGCGAGGTCCACAGAGTCAGGTCACGCCCCCGTGACTTCCCCAAAGAACTGTCAGACCCGGTTCCGAGTACCCCACGGCCCTGGTGGGTGTGTCACATGTATACCAACTTATACTCCAGTTATTTTCTTCTTCTGGTTTTGCTACAAATATTGATGTAAAATACTGACCAAATAGTGTGAAGGTGGCCTTGAATTGATCTCCTTTATAGCGTAACTGTCGTTTTAATTTTTATTTCATAAATCAATAGTATACTTGAAACTTTGTAATATATCAGGGAAATCTGCTTTTTCCTCTGAAGTGAGTCAGTAATTTTCACAAGTCTCAATTCTTGGGTAAAAACCAGTACCGTATATACTCGTGTATAAGTCGAGATTTTCAGCCCATTTTTTTGTGCTGAAAGTCTCCCTCTCGGCTTATACGCGAGTCATATACTGGGGGTCGGCAGGGGAGAGTAGGTGTCAGAGACCATACTCACCCCCTCCTGGCACGGTCTCTGCAGCCCCTGCTACTCCGTAGGTCTCCTGCGCCTGTGTTCAGGGTTACGTGGTACCGCTAATTAAATATGCGCATATTACTCCAACGATTGGTACCACGTGACTACTGAAAGCAGGAAGACAACTAAGGGAGAAGCAGGGGCTGCAAAGACCGTGCGCCAGGAGGGGGTGAGTATGACAGGGGCAGAGCAATATTCACCTGTTCCCGTTCCATCGCCGTCCACCGCTGTGTCTCCCGGGTCCTTTGGCTGTGACGTTCAGCAGAGGGCCTGAGCAAGCGGCGACACCGGCACCTGGCCCCAGCGACGAGAGGCGAGTATGTCTTTTTTTTAAATTGCAGCAGCGGCAACAGCATATGGGGGTATTTATGGAGCATCTTCTTGGGCCAGCATTAACCCTTGTGCAACAGCATATGGGGGTATTTATGGAGCATCTTCTTGGGCTACCATTAACCCTTGTGCAGCAGCATATGGGGGGTATTTATAGAGCATCATCTTGGGCCAGCATATGGGATTTTTTTTTTTTATATCTATGGAGCATCTTCTTGGACCACCATTAACCCTTGTGCAGCACCACCCTCAACTTAAACACGAGTCAATAAGTTTTCCCAGTTTTTTGTGGCAAAATTAGGGGGAGGGTCGGCATAGACACGAGTATATATGGTATTCAGTGAAGACAGATGGTTACAATACTGAGATAGGAGATGAGAGCCGCTACTGATGGGATTCTATGTAGAAGTGAGAAGCGAGGGGTAGGGAGGACCTGTGACTCCAGCTCCTCCCACGTCCCGTTGTATAGCATCCCATTATCCCCCTGACGAAGGACATGGTCGGTACGTGCCGCACCTGTACAGCTCACCATCAGGTAACTATGCCTTCCTTCTATTTTGTAGGTACACTGACTCAGTCTATATATTTAACGTTACACCATATGTGATATGCTAATTTTGCAGCACCTCTATCTGGGTCTTCACCTTTGTGTCTAACCCTCCATGTACCTTGCAGACTTTGGATTGGCATACACCTGCTACTGTGCTACTATTCTCGATATACAGTACCTTTCTCTGTGTCACAGCATACTAACGTCTTCAAACCAATCATACACACCCTTTAGGCCCATTGATTCTGACTAATCTTTATTTTTGTATATATTTATACATTTTACTCTAGCTGTAGTCTGACAACTGGCAAGCCTTACCCACTTGGACACCATTATATATATATAATAATATATCATTGCTTCTCTTGGATTACCATCTCTAGTTTTGGTGTATTCTTACTTCTAAATATACTTACTTTTATTTTGTACATGTATTCCTCATGGTGTGCTGTATTCTATTGTATGTGCAGGCGCCACCATTTCACCAATTGTCTCAATAAAGCTGTTCTACTTCCAATCCTTCCCATCTCATACATTATTTTACTTCTCCTTGACCTATATTCGGCTTCTACGTTGGCTTTTCTGTACTGCTGAAGAAGTCTGACAAAGCTATCTGCAGATTGGGGTCTATGAATTTGGAGAACATCACCACGCCAAAAGGGTGGGGAGGTCCACTTCTACCATCATCTGGGCAGGAAGGTGTCTTTCCTTACCAATATATTTTTACTTTTCGAGGTCAGGGTGCTGTATTATCTTTGGAGCCAATGATTTAAAGGGAATCTGTCACCAGTTTTTTGAGTTACCAGGCAAAAATATAATTCAATTTAGTGTCCCCTATGCATTACACAAGTACTTTTGATACTCCTTGACTCCCCCACGTATGATCCATAAATACAGTTTTCATTCCTCCCACGCTGTATGTAAATATGCTTGGTCCAGTCTGATGGGTGTGGCTTCTAGTCCGTCTCCCCCCCGCATAGCATACTGCGCAGGCGCGAGAGGCCATTTGAATTTGCACACACCAAAACTACGCGAACGCAGAAATTCCTCAAAAGGAATGCGTAGAGCAAGCAAGGAGGGGGAGGGGAGACGGACAATAAGTCACGCCCATAGGACTGGACTGACCATATTTACATACAACGCGGGAGGAATGAAAACGGTATTTATGGAACATACATGGGGAGTCAAGGGGTATCAAAAGTACTTGTGTAATGCATAGGTGACACTAAATTGAATGAAATTTTAACCTGGTAGCCCAAAAAACTGGTGACAGATTCCCTTTAATAAATCAACAGTGCTCCTGCCTTTATCCTTGGGTTGCATGGCATAACCTTATGATCTTGACCATCTTTCCATTTCTCTTTGGATTGCTTTGTTGGCCATCACAGTGGTCCAGGGCACAGGTTTCTAATACACTTGTAACGGATTTTAAATCAGTCTTTTTTTTACCTCTTGGTAGTTTTTAATTGTAAAACAGATTATTTCCCATGATAGTTCAGATGTGCAGTCATAGATTTATTTGGAGTCTTTAGGTTCATTTTTTGGTTTAAGACCCAGGTCTGCCTAGTAATATAACAAGGCTCACTGGACATGGACTTCCAGTATAGCTACTAATAGGAGCCAGTACATGCAGCCTTCTGGAGAGCGGATTTGTATTGGTTATGTTTGGTCAATAACAGCTATGGCTCTATGGCAGACTCTCAGATGACTATGTACAAGCAATACAGTGCCCTGCAGATATTTTATAACCTAACCTACACGACCAACCGCATCACCAGCAATGGTTCCTAAACTATGGATATTTCCCATTGTCAACACTGCCAACGTGATGGTGACCGAGTAATACCATCAATGTGTACCCTTGTCTTAGATTCCAGGACAGATGATAGGTGATATAAAGGCGCTGATATCTTCATAAATAAAATCGGCAATATACACTGGAATACTTTCAGTGCAGGCTGCAGTGAAGTCGTAGCAACAAGCAGGAGAATTGCTCTAGCTTGCTTAATTGTGCGTAAAATGTCACCACTTCATTTAACAGGGCTACTTCTGAAGTTGTGTAATCATGCATTATGAGTCCATTAAGCTATAGAGCACAAGATTATATTTAAAGGCTACATGTGGAGGTTCCCAGAAGAGATCTTCAGAACCTACCACCAATTTAAAGAAGAAACCCTGACTAAGGAGTCAGGAGGTGACAACTTCTGTATACTAGAGGGAAAAAAATACAATAAACAACTGTATAAACACGCCAACATGCATCTATTGTGCTACCCGGAAAATCAGAGCCGAGGATAAATCTACTGCTATGCATTAAGGGGATTTTCTGTGCTGAATTGCTATTTGGCCTGTGTCCACCAGTATGCAGACCGCAATCCGCCCTCAGATAGAGGCATTGCAGAAATTTAGGTTTATCCCCCTCAAAAAAACCTTTAAGACTCTGGATATCATGATGTAAAATATCTTGTTTATTAAAGGGCATACATTCTACATAACTTCATATGTTTTATAACAAAAAAAAAAAAATGAAAACAAAATCCATGATTTTTCAAGCTTTCTTGTTCAAGTTTGAAACAAATAGGGAAAATAGATTTTACGGTCATCAACTTGACAGCCGTCACATGGCTTTAAAAGATATGGACATCTTTGAGATTCTTTTTTTTTTAAACTTGTATTTTTGGCTTACAAAAAATAAATAAAAAATATTGCAAATGGGTTTCGTAACAAATTTTGCACTGTTTGCCTCTATGTCGCACTGATGGCAGCAGAATGGGCTATATGAGAATCCATGGGTGATCTTGTTTCGAGCCTTTACCTTTGTTCTTCTGAGCTCTTCTCAGCCGATTTATAACCACAAATTTCAGCTCAACTTTCACATTGTTATAAAGCAGCAGAATAGCTCAGAAGAAAGATAAGAGTAATAAACGGTTTGAATTTTTTTGGGAAACATTAGGTTGTTCTAAGTCGGGTGGAAAAATAATAATAAAAAAGCAGTTCCAACATGTTTTTTTTATGCATGATAAGAATGACCAGAAAACCCTAAAAACGTGTAACTTTGAGCTTATATCTAAGTAATTTATGAATACATTGACAACGCTGTGTCACCATTTTCTTCTGATGGATTTCAAGAAGAACAGCAGCATTGCTTGTCCTCGCTGACTTATTCAGATGTCCATGTTTTTCACAACTGCAAAACAATAATCTGTTTTTCCCATTAGAGGTCTGGATCCATTTTTCATCTGCTTTTGGTCTCAGTTTTTACCATCCGAAATGTCAAAATATTGGGGTGCTGTCCATTCTGCCGCTGACCTATTCACTTGAATGGACAAGTTTGGTTTATAAAATGACAAAACACATGTGAATAAAGCCTAACAGTGCAAGAATAATTATAAACTACACAACCCTACTGCAATATTTCTGCAAATGACATTTCCAGGATAAAAAAAATGAATAATAATAAAAAAAATAAAGAAAAGCCAAAGAGGCAAAAAGAAAGATAGGGAGGGGCTCACTTGTGAAATAACTTCTCAAGCCAATGGAAAAAATGCACAGTCGGCACTAACCTTGTAAAGTTGTGATGATAAATTTGGCTCAACTCTAAATATAGTGCTGTTGGGACCACAAGCACCCGCCAGCGGGCGTTGGATGCACTTCTCTGGGTTCCGAAGCCATCCAGAGTGGATGGGAGTAATCAATAGTTTCCAGCCATTGGTGTGCAGCCTAGTGCCAGCATTGCCAAGGGATTGACAACTAGGCAAGTGAAAAAGTTTAGAACTGGTCCATTTGCCAGCACTTGGCAGTGCCGGCATTAGGGTGCAGACCTATGGCTTGATCATATTGAAAACAAAAAAGCCATTGGTTACGCTTTAATTCCATTGATGGGCCATATTGGTGGGGAACATTTATGAAGTATAAAAAGAATTGATGAAAAATAATGCATAAAAGTTATTTTGGCAGTAAAGCATCCAGAGAAGCCAATTATATAATTGCAGCATTAATATGTAATACTACGATGCCAATAATTTCATTAGGTTGGACAGCAGATTTGGTCTTTTGCACAATAAATAAAAAGCTGCTGTCTTGGAAGACATAAACGACAGATATACATACACTTTGTAGAGATAAACATTAGCCGAAAAAAAAAAAAAGTGAAAGAAGAAAAATAAGGTATTTATGCTCATCTGTACCTGGTGGGAGAAAGAAAAAGCAGAAGAGCATAGTGACATCTCTCCTGCTATAAATCCATCTTCTCATGGAAGGATAGATATGCAGAAATAGCTTTATTGTATCACTGCACAGTCGGTGCCAGGTCTATGAGAAACATGAGGAGTGAGAAGTGGAAGGGATGCTGAGCCGGTATAAAAGAGCCCTATGCGGAGAGAATGTGTGTAATTATATGTTGCTACGGGCTAGTCAGGCTAAGTCAGGACTGTGATTAGGAGAAGGAAGAGAAAGCGCAGGCAATCTTGTGCAATAGATGCTGAAGTCTGTACGGTGTAGGCTATCTGCTTGGGCTTCCCTCAGTCTGAGCATTTTGTATTCGTACCTATCACTGAGTGTGTGGAGGATGATTAGACTCCGTGTGACCAACACACTTTCCTACTGTTAACAGTACATACGATCCTCAGGAAGAGACAGGAGCGACGCTTATTTCTGCCTGTGCAGACAGAGGATCAAATGACTCAGAATACACCTGACATGTACAGCAAGTTACCAATCTCCTTAAAGAACTGTTCCACTTACATCACCCATGTGATACATGTATAATTGCTGGGGATCCTAAAGTCATCTGTTTGAAGGGAGAGTACAGCTCCATACACTTCAAATGACATCTATGGGATTGATGGAACACCTATTAACGGCCAATTCCCCAAATGGTAAGCTATAGCCTACCTGGCTGATGGGACCCCCAAAGAAACCAAGAATGGGGAACTGCAGAACCCATTCTTGTATGGAACATGAGTGCAACCTCCACTTTTTATTTATGGGGCAGCCGGAAATAGCTGAATCAAGATTTCTCAAGCAGTCCAACAGACAAAAACAATGGAGTAGAATGTGCACAACCCTCTCTGGTCCAACTTCTTTGGTAAGTGGAACTCCTTTTTTCACCAGAACACTAAGGAAGCCCCAATTTTTCAGGTATGGGATCCCTTCAAGGCTTTTCCTTGTGGAATTCTTGCAATGGCTGAAGGGCACCTAAGAAGACTACATACACTCAAGGAGGAGCGCACAGCCACAGTGGCATGAAGGCTCCAGTATTTCCATGACCCTTCAGCGGAAACTAGATCTGTCACTCAGGCCTATTCCCTACTGCCCCGAGATCAGGTACTGACTAGGTGTTTCCTATATGGTGAACAGATCATCAGAGTGATGCTTATAGCTGAGGGTGTTAAAACATTTCAAGGCCTAAAGGAGGAATTTAATCTCCCTAATAATCTCCTATTTTGTTTTCCACTGCTCAAACATGCCCTTCTAACCCAGGTCCACAATGCCACACCTAAGGTACTTTAGAAGACCTCCCCATAGATAAGATGACATGAAGTCACACTGCATATTTCCATTATTCATGAGGTCTTACTAGACAGGGTTTCAAAACCAGCACATGCTCAGAAAAAAAAATAAGGTATGTGGAAGATGTTGGAGCCATATTGGATGAGCAGTGGCATTTTTTTCTGTATACAACTCATATTACTCCCTCGCACTTACTACGAAAGGGCCACACAATTCTATATCTTCCACCGATCTTATACCACTGCTAGGCTTCACAAGTTCCAACCGAAAACTCAGACTTGTGCCCCAAGTGCCACAGGTCTCTAGGAACTTTTTCCCATCTCCTATGGGACTGCCCAGAGATCAGGGGCTACTGGGCCAAAGTAATGACATTTCTGCATGACGAGATGGGAATGGAATCACAGATGACCCAAAGTCTTGTCTTCTGTGTATAGTCCCATAACTCTGTCTGATCACAGCAGATAAAAAACTTCTGAGCAAGAGACTATCTATTGCTAGGAAATGAGAGTCCAGATATCTGAAGTCCCAAACAAGTCCTAATATTTTTTTTTACTGTAAATCAGCAATAAATCTCTCACTTGCTTTTACAAAAAAAGGTAGCTGCACACAAGGAAGTTTCCCTGACAAGTTTGGTAAGATATGTCATAGGTTTGCCTGGCCAATACCCTGGGCACTCATTCTTACTGTCTGGAATACAGGTTGGACTCAAATATACCATCTAATTCACATTTTTTTCCTTTAATATAAAATATTCAGATGTGAGAGTCCTCAGTGGTTGATACCTTTTAATGGCTAACTGAAAAGATGGTAACAAATTGCAAGCTTTCGAGACCTCTATGGTTGTCAGTGCCAGCTTGCTGTGAGTGCCACGAAGTGGTCGGCGCTCGTAGCAAGTGAGTAAATCTGTTATATAGAGGTGATCTAATCATCACCTCTATGTAGCAGAGCCGATCAGTTTGTGGCAGCTTCTAGTCTCCCATGGAGACTATTGAAGCATGCCAAAAGTAGAACGAAAATGTTTTTAAAAATGTAACAAAAATAAAAAATATATAAAAACTTCAAATCACCCCCCTTTTCGCCCCATTCAAAATAAAACAATAAAAATAAAATCAAAACATACATATATTTGGAAATGCCGCATTCAGAATTGGCCGATCAAAAAAAAAAAGATTAACCGGACTGCTGAATGGCGTAGTGAGAAATCAAGTAAAAACGCTAAAATTACGTTTCTTTGGTCGCCGTGACATTGCATTAAAATGCAATGATGGGCGATCAAAAGATCGCATCTGCACCGAAATGGTATCATTAAAAACGTCAGCTCGACACAAAAAATAAGCACCAACCCAAACCAAGATCACGAAAAATGGAGACGTTACTGGTCTGCGGAAAATGGAGCATTTTTTTTAACTTTGGAATTTGTTTTCACCACTTAGATAAAAAAGAACCTAGACATGTTCGGTGTCTGTGAACTTGTAATGACCTGGAGAATCATAATGGCAGGGCAGTTTTACCATTTAGTGAACCTAGTAAAAAAAAGCCAAACAAAAAACAATTGTGGGATTGCACTTTTCTTGCAATTTCACCGCACTTGGAATATTTTCCCGGCATGGTAAAACCAATGGTGTTGTTTAAAAGTACAACCCGTCCCGCAAAAACCAAGCCCTCACATGGCCATATTGATGGAAAAATAAAAAAGTTACGGCTCTGGGAAAAAGGGGAGCGAAAAACGAAAACGCAAAACAAAACAAAAAGCTCCGGGGGTTATAGGGTTAATGAGCGCTAATACGTCTTTTTACTGACCTGAGGTATGAGACTAGCATCCCCATACAGGTAACAATCCAGCAGCTGTCGACTGTACACTATAGCTGACAAGCTGCATCAGGCATGATCAGTGTTGGCACCGTCCATATCTGTTTAACCCCTTAGATGCTGCTGTCAATAGTGACTACATCATATAAATGGATAAAAGATTGTGGGCGCTTTCCACTTTCATCTCAACACCCTGAGATCAGGATTGTGTGGTCCTGATGTTTGCCACGGCAATTCATGGCCAAATAGCGGCCTTAGAGTCTGCTGGCTACAGTGGCCTGTTCAGAAGTTAGTGACATTTAGGTGGTAAAAATACAGTTTTTCATTCCCGTCAGGTCACTTTGCATTAATTTCTGAAAATCACCTGAAACGTTAATAAACTGACAGAAGTTTTCAATATGTCTAGGGGTGCTGTTTTTAAAACGGTATCAATTTTTTTTTTTTTCTTTAATATATATAGGACCCCCAAAGTCACTTCAAAACTGGATAGGTGCCTAAAAAATTTTTTTGTAAAATTCAGTGAAAAATGAAAAATTACTGCTACATTTAAAACCTCCTAAAATGCCAACAAAATATCATTTTACAAATGTCGCTGATGTAAAGCAGACATGTGGGAAATGTTATTTATTAAGGTTTTTCTATGGTATGACTATCTGGATTAGGCCGGGGTCACCCTTGCGAGAAACTCGCACGAGTCTCACCTCAATACCCGGCACTACCGCCGGCACTCGGGACCGAAGCGTTCAGCTGCATAGAACTACATGTAGCTGCACACGCCGCTCCCTAGTGCCGCCGGCAGTGTCGGGTATTGATGAGAGACGCGTGCAAGTTTCTTGCAATGTGACCCCGGCCTTAAAAGGGATAATTATTCATTCAAAGTTTGAAAATTACTAATTTTTGTAAACATTTTTCTCAAATTTCTGATATTTTTTGTAAATAAACAAAATATATCAACCTAAATTTACCATTATCATAAATTACAATGTGCCACGATTAAAAAACAACCTCAAATTCACTGGGATTTGTTGGAGCGTTCAAGAGTTATGAACACAAAGTGACACTGATAAGATTTTAAAAAAAATTTTTCCCGCTCACTAAGGGGTTAAATTAAATGTCCCTGTGCTGAGATAATCTGATAAATGTGCCCGTGCTGTGTACTGTGTAATGGCTGTGTCTGACTGTACAGGAACATGGTCTGATCATACCACAGCTCCTGGGAAGGGGAGGAAGGAAAAGAGTATACAGACAGGACAGCATGGGATCACCAATGCTGCTTTCTTTCAAGCAAAACATTGTTTAAAAACAGGCAGGAAAAGGTTTTAAATAGTAAAAACTATCAGATGCGATCCCATGCTGTCCTGTCTGTATACTCTTTTCCTTCCTCCCCTGCCCAGGAGCTGTGGTATGATCAGACACAGCCATTACACAGTACACAGCAGGGACACATTTATAAGATTATCTCAGCACAGGAACATTTTATTTAAACACATCCAATTGTGGAAATTATTATTCTTCCAAGATCTATTGATTAAAATGAACTTTTTTTGTGGGAAAACCACTTTAATACTTACAATGCAGACATAATAAAAACCCAATACAGTATACAGTAGCGACCTCTATCTTAAAGGGAATTTGTCACCAGGTTTTTGATACCCAGTCTGAGAGCAGCATAATGTGGGAAAAGAGACCATGATTCCAGTGATGTGTCACTTACTAGGTTGCTTGCTGTCATTTTGATACAATCACTTTTTTTTTTTTTATCTGCTGTAGATCCTGCAGGTCTCTAAATGTTGAGCTCTGTATAACCCAGCCCACTTCACTGATTGGCAGCTGTGTACACTGTGTATAGGCAGAAAGCTGTCTATCAGTGGTGTGGGCATGGTTATACACAGCTCATGAATATGGAGGACTATATGGCAGCAGATTTGCTAGTCCTCTAGTGCCCCCCCCTCCTGCTGATAAAACAGCAATTTTATCAAAACAACACTAAGCAGCCCAGTAAGTGACATCACTGGAATCATGGTCTCTGTCTCTACATTATACTGCTCTCCGATTATGTAACAAAAACTTACACTTTCACATGAAAATGATTATAGCGAAGCACTCTGAAGTACAATCATTTTCTAACACGCTCTATTAGTGATTTTAGCCAAGAACGCGCAGTATGGACAGCCTGAAGTCTATGCTACTGGCGCTACACTAAACTTGGCAGCATACTTCTGCCACTAAGGCTACCGTCTTCAGTGCGGGAGCGAGTTCCATATGTGCATAGGATTTTACAGCACTCACTCCCCCACTGAAGACGGTGGCTAAGAGCGGCAAGGACGCTGCCTTGGTGAGTGTAGTCCACAGCACAGACTTTGGGCGGTTTGTATTCTGGGTTATCAGGAAAAACAAAAACAGAAACCGCCAATAGAGTGATTTGTATAAATGATTATTCCGCACAGTCCTGCACTCGTCATTTTCATGTGAAAGTGCAGGTCCGCTTTAAGGCTATCTGGTATATAAACAATTTCTTACCCCTTGCTTTGGGTCTGTATGAAGACTACCACCCGCGTGTCCATGCCAGCACGTTCTTACGTGAGTGGAAGGCAAAACAGAGAGCACCTGTATCAAAGATATAATATTAAGAATGCTGTTAATTCTTATGCAGCATTAGACTGTAACACTTCACTACATATTAAAAGCTCAATATCATTTCAAGAGATAGAAAGATCAGTCTCCAATGGCTTTATGGCTGATGTACTGTACACAGCGATACAGTCCACCAGGCTCCTATAAGTCTATACAACACTGCTGATACATCTAGATTATAACTCCATCTCGTGCTGCACTTTAAGACAGTTATTACCGTATATATTATTTCTAGTGTATATCTGTTATGCCAGAACTTGAGCCTTTATTACGCCACCATTTGGAGAATACAAGCTGCCACGGCACCTGCTTTTGGCTGCCAAAAGACTACAGATCAGCAGCCAGGAATATCTCTTACTTGTAAATGAGACATCACAATAAATGCATTATAGAACATTCAATTTCGCTTCTAGGACTGAAAGCAGGAGAAATAAAATCAATTTCCTTCCGTTAACTTTGCTTTCAGTGCGGTGGCCGCACCGCTTTAGAATGCATTCTACCTGCAGATCAACCCCATATGTGCAGGTTAATAGCATTGGGGGACATGTTCCCTTTAAGGGTATGTTGACACTGGGCGTTTTAGCCGAGTTTTTTTTTTTCCTGTAGCAAAATCTGTTTTCCTGGCAGGGAAGAAGCAAAAATGCATGCTTTGGTGCATGTTTGTTTGCTTTTTTGTGGATAACTTGTGTCTTTGTGCATGCTAATAAAGTTGAGTGCCCCAAGAGAAAAAAAAAATTAAACTATTTCCTGTACTACCATACCTCTAGATCCTTTGAAAAGAAGGCAATTCATGTGCCGCGTACAGTAAAATCACACTGACAGGTTAGAATAGAATAGACAGAATACACAGAGTACATAGATAAATAGAGGTCAGTGACACACACACACACATATGTATATATATATATTACATAGATAGAAGCCGGCAATTCATCTGCCGCGTACGGTAAAATCACAGCCGACAGGACAGAAGAGATTGATTACAGTACAGTGTGTGTGCAGCTTACTGTACATGTGCATTTAATTATTAAAGGGAAGGTGCCGTGTTTTTTCATAACTTAATGTAAAAAAGAAAATAGTATAAAAAGATATTGTCCCCTAAGCTTGACTCAGTGGTGTGTATGGATTTTTTCTTTTCTGTATTAATGCAGCCACTGGGGGCTGCCATCTTACCTCTCTGGCTGCTGAACGACACTTTCCATGCTCATTTACAGCAGTCTCTGGGCATAAGAGATAATAGTCGGCTCCCGACCCCTATCTGTATCATTGCAGCAGCATCAGCTGTGAACTGGGCACGCCTCTGTGGGCAGCTAAATTCACAGCTGTAGGTGTGGCCAGGTGCCATCTTATTAGAGCCCAATGCTTTCCTTTTAGCTCCATTTACACGCTATGGCAAGCCCTGTTATGCCGGATGCAGGGCTTGGCTGTTCACTCTGCACATACCAGCTGCAGGAGAGGATACAGGACCAGCTCCTGGAGACCAGCTGCTCTTTCCAAAACACCCGACCAGCTGCTACCCCTGCTCTTGCAAAACACTTGGCCATCTGCTGGACATCTAATCCTATCCTGTGTGATACTGACTGCTAAGCCATGTATCTAATCCTATCCTGTGTGATACAGACTACTGAGCCATGTATCTAATCCTATCCTGTGTGATACTGACTGCTGAGCCGTGTATCTAATCCTATCCTGTGTGATACTGACTGCTGAGCCGTGTATCTATTCCTATCCTGTGTGATACTGACTGCTGAGCCGTGTATCTAATCCTATCCTGTGTGATACTGACTGCTGAGCCGTGTATCTAATCCTATCCTGTGTGATACTGACTGCTGAGCCGTGTATCTAATCCTATCCTGTGTGATACTGACTGCTGAGCCGTGTATCTAATCCTATCCTGTGTGATACTGACTGCTGAGCCGTGTATCTAATCCTATCCTGTGTGATACTGACTGCTGAGCCGTGTATCTAATCCTCTTCCATGTGATACTGCTCTCCTGAAATACTCTGTGCTGCTGTCACCCTGCTGGTTTTATGTGTGATC
This sequence comes from Dendrobates tinctorius, assembly GCF_039654945.1. Classification (NCBI taxonomy): domain Eukaryota; kingdom Metazoa; phylum Chordata; class Amphibia; order Anura; family Dendrobatidae; genus Dendrobates; species Dendrobates tinctorius. The sequence continues at coordinate 26,528,575 of NW_027361898.1, read as the reverse complement.
TACATGGTGGTATTGTGTATGATCTATATGGCGGTATTATGTGTGAAGTATATGGCGGGTATTATATGAGAACCCTATGGCAGTATTATCTGCTAAAAGGGGACTCATTCTAGGGTGGTTCTGGCCGAGCACCTGCACACGGGTCAGGGGTAATAGCTAGGTGCAGTCAGGGGAGGGCTGGTGAGGGGTCTCATTTTTATCGTTACTGTATGGCTACATTTCCCCCCCATCCTGCTTCCCAGCGTCACCCCGGACTGCGCCTGTTGCCTCGCTTTCACACATCGCCAGGACAGGATCTGAGGAGGGGAATGGGGTCTTTGCATGCAAAGTCTGGATCAGAACAGTCCATCAATCAGCAGAAATGATTCCTGGATTTCTGTGGTGCTGTCACCCAGCTCCTCCCCCATATATCTCCCTCTGTGCCCCCCATAGATCCGTACACTGCTCTCCTGAAATACTCTGTGCTGCCGTCACCCTGCTCCTCCACCATATATCTCCCTCTGTGCCCCCCATAGACGAGCACACTGCTCTCCTGAAATACTCTGTGCTGCTGTCACCCTGCTCCTCCCCCATATATCTCCCTCTGTGCCCCCCATAGACCAGCACACTGCTCTCCTGAAATACTCTGTGCTGCTGTCACCCTGCTCCCAGAATCCTTGCTGCCTGCCATCCTCGGTGACCGAAGACCCCATTCCTCTCCTCAGATCCTGTCCTGGCGATGTGTGAAAGCTAGGCGACAGGGGCCTGATATATGGTGGAAGGAGCAGGGTGACAGCAGCACAGAGTATTTCAGGAGAGCAGTGTGCTGGTCTATGGGGGGCACCCTGTTCGGTGCCAGGGATTGTACATAGAGTGCTGTGTTTTATACACATGGATGGACCGTCTTCTTCTCTGCTCCACAGAAATCCAGGAAACATGTCTGCTGATTGATGGCCTGTTCTGATCCAGACTTTGCATGCAAAGACAGTCAGTAACTTTGCAGGCCCCATCAAAATGGCTGCTCACTGTGTTCCTAAATGTCATCCTCTCTTTTCCCTTAGCAAACACCCAGAAGGGGAGGAGAGGAGTGACATCACACCCATGTGAGCAGATTCCGCCCATAATTACTGCAGGGCAGTAATGTGAGCTAGTTGTACACTAGGTTTTTGTGCCAAATTTCAGTAGCTGCTCCCCCTAGTGTTAACAAGTGGAAATGCCAAACTTTTTAAAATTAATTTTCATATTTTACAAAATTAAAACAAATGATAATTTTTTAAGAAAATGTAAACATTAATTCTTAAAATTTTTTCAATTGCTGAAAAACTATTTTTTGGATGGCACCTTCCCTTTAAAAGATTTATTTATTTTTTTTTTAAAGAAAAATAAAGGGTGTAGTTTTCGTAACCAGCAGAGGGAAGGCCGAAGGCTGGGGGCAGATGTTTATAGCCTGAGAAGGGGGTAATACCGATGGAACTTCCCAGGTTATTAATATCAGCTCACAGCTGTATACTTTACTGGCTATTAAAGAGGGGGACCCTAAAAAAATAAAAAAAAAAATAAAAAAATAATTTATGTAGGTTCATCATATAATTAATAACCAGCAATGGCTTTGCAGACAGATGCGGGCTGATATTAATAGCCTAGGAAGGGGCCACAGATACTGCCCCCCCAGGCTAAAAACATCAGCTCTCAACCGCCCCAGAAAAGGCGCATCTATAATATGTGCCAATTCTGGCACTTAGACTCGTTCTTCCCACTTGCCCTGTAGCGGTGGCAAGTGGGGTGAGAGATTGGGGGGATGAAATGATGTCACCTTTGTATTGTGAGGTCACATCAAGAGCCGAGGTTAGTAATGGAGAGGCGTCAATAAGACGCCCCATTACTAACCCCATAGTCATATTGTATAAAAACACAGACACCAAGAATAAAGTTCTTTAATTGAAAGAAAGACACAGACTAATAAATCTTAATTATACCATACTTACGACGTCGCCCATTCCACCGATGCCCTTGTCATCTGCAAGAGAATTAAAATAAAAAACAACCATATCCCTCACCTGTCCGTCGTTCTGCCCCACGCCGTAATCCATGTCTAGTGGATAAACAGTTTTCAACCTGGACGGTGCCAAGATGCGACCGTCCAGACTAAGAACCACAGATGAATGAGCTGCTGCGAGCCCAGCCTCAGTGACCGGAGGTAACCCCGTTGATGTCACCACTAGTCACTGAGGCTGCGCTCGCAGCAGCTCATTCCTCAGTGGTTCTCAGCCTGGACGGTCGCATCTTGGCACCGTCCAAAAAAGCAGCTGAACATTAGCATAAAAAAACTAAGCAAAAATGCCCAGTGTGAACATACCCTAAAAGGGAATATGTCACCAGATTTTTGTTGTCCCATCTCAGAGCAGCATAAAGTAGGGAAACCCTGGTTCCAGAGGTGTGTCACTTACAGGGTTTCTTGCTGTAGTTGTGATAAAACCCTTCTTTATCTGCTACTCTGCTAGCGCGTTTAGTGATTAGCTCCTGCCGTGTAGTCCTCCATATCCATGAGCTCTGGCTAGACCCATCACTGATTTGCAGCTTTCTGCCTATGCACAGTGTACATAGAAAGCGGTCTATCAATAGTGCGGATATGGATAGACTGATTTCATCAAAGAGAAAACTAGCAGAGGTATAGCAGATAAAATAGTGAAATAAACCCACTGCAAGGAATCCATTAATTGACCCAGCGCTGGAATCAGGGTCTCTGTCCTCATTTGATGCTGCTCTTAAATTGAGAAGCAAAAACTTAATGTAGTTCCTTCAAAGGAATGTCCCCATCAGCAATAGCTATCCCACCCTTTCTGAGGGGGAACATTCACGGAATAAACTGGCAAACAACATTACCTGTGAACCATGTGGCGTGATGTCAGTATGGCACAGGTTTTCTGACCAGGAGATGAAGAGAGTCTGCAGTAACGGCCATCAGCACACTATGGCAGGATTTCTGCTCTATTCATTCATTAAATGACTATGTACAGACATTTTTGAGCCAAAGGGAAAGAGAACCACAATGCAGATGTGCATACAGTGTAATCTGCCTGCACCTGTATACATGGATATGCAATGTATCTAGATTCATATTTTATGTCTGTATCAATCGGATCATAATATCAAGTAATTATACTTTTTTTTGCTAGTGACTGAAAAATTATTCATTTTTAAAAGGCATTATGCAAACAGATGCAGGATAATGAGAGAATACTCTTAGGGTGCTACCCATCTCGTGTCCCCACTGCCAACACAGAAAGAAACTATTAATACCTTTGCTGCGTCTAACAAGTGGCATGAATTGTCTTTCCCCCATATACACCATGAGGTCTGTCTTGGGAATGGGTGTAGGACCTGAGGAAAAAAGGAAGGGAAGGTTAAGGCAAAAGAGAATAATGACTCTTCAAAGAATAGGGCTTCTGCCTGGGCTTTTATGTGTTCTGATGCCCAGGAGGAAAACACTACCTAGGAAGCTGAAACTGTGCCAGGAGAACATAGGCAGCAGGTGTAAAGCAAATTAAAAACAAACATTAAAAATGCAGAATGACAAAGGGACCTTTCTAGCGCTGCAGCGACTACGTCCCTCGACAGCAGCAGCCTTTGCTTCTTTGTTTCTCGAAATCCCACTCCATTTCTCAGAGTCTCTCTCCCTTATGTTACTCTTCTCATACCTAACAAAAGATTGTGGGCAACAGCCAATTCAGTTCTGGCCAAAAGGGATCCTGCCAGCTTGGAGATTCTGTGCAACCTGTGGGTAGCGTGTGACAGAGCAGGAGAAGCTGATATTGGGCGGTGGGAGAAGATTCCTGCTCCTGCTGGGCCTTGTGATTGTCACTGGTTAGGAGTTGGACCACCCCATGGACTTTATGCCGAGGCGTAGAGTAGGGCATTAAACGCATGCAACGCATATTAGGCTCCATTCACATGAAAATGTGAATTTTCACATTGGAGAGAAACTGACTGTTTGTATCCATGCGGCATCCATAGAAGACGATCTAGTCTTTTCCTTATTCATTGACTCTTCACAGTGGAGCAGTTAAAGATGGATGGAGCGTTCAACTAAGTGCAGGCGCTGGGCAGGTTAATAATGCTATTAATCTGGAGATTAACTCCACATCTGCAGGTTAATAGTGTTTTTTTCTACTGACAGGTTCCCTTTAATAGTTTGATCCACCAAATGGATGAGAATTGGACTCATTCTGAGTCTCACAGAACCGTTTTTAAAAGGTACCATGTGTGCATGGATCAATTAACTCTATGGGTCTGTGTGGTGTCCATTTAAAAAAAAGGAAAACAAAATAATAGCACACAGACCCACACAATGGGCATGCCAGTGTCACCTTATACATAATATTTTACCAGACGCCTATATGATCAATTTTTCAAGCCCCACTAGCTCTTTAAAGGGAACTTATTGCCATGAAAATGCCGTCCAATCTGCAGGCACCATGTTATAGAGCAGGGGGAGCCACGGAGATTGATATATAGTTTTGTGGAAAAGAGTCAGAATAACCTGTGCTTTATTCACTCATACCTTTGTTCTTTCTAGGATTTTGGATCCAGATGGTGGTCCTATCAGTGACTGACAGCTACATCTGTATAGCTATGCACTTAGCGACAGCTGTCAGTGACTGATAGGATTTTGCACCCAGTGGGCGGTCCCATCAGTGACTGACAGCTAGATCTGTATAAAAGTGTGCACATAGCGATAGCTGTCAGTCACTGATAGGACTGCCAACTGGATCCAAAATCCTATCAGTGACTGACAGCTACATATGTATAGCTGTGCACTTAGCGACAGCTGTCAGTCACTGATGGGACCGCCCACTGGGTGCAAAATCCTATCAGTGACTGACAGCTAGATCTGTATAAAAGTGTGCACATAGCGATAGCTGTCAATCACTGATAGGATTTTGGATCCAGTTGGCGGTCCCATCAGTGACTGACAGCTAGATCTGTATAAAAGTGTGCACATAGCGATAGCTGTCAGTCACTGATAGGATTTTGCACCCAGTGGTCGGAGTTAGGTCCTCTCCAGAAATATAACTACTGAGCACACTGGGCTAGTGTCTGCTGTCCGAGCTCCTTAGAAACAAGCTGTACATTACGTAAGATAAAAGCTCCCACAGTGGGAGAATAACAGCAGATACAAAGAGCAAATCTGTTGCAAACTTTCTTATTTTTAGGCTGTCTAGTTAAAGTAATTTTAGAATGTAACATTACTGATTTTCCATGTTTTTCCTTGATATATCTGCTTAGCCTGAGGTTTTAGAGAAATTTATAAAGTGAGTCTTCTAAAAACCATCACATTTTAAAGATAATCTCACTTCAATACCTGCCTGGGAGTAAGGTTTCTCCTAACAAAGCTATCCGTGGCATCACGGTCTTCCTCAATACTTACTTCATCTGGAATCCCCCCCCCCCCCGTTTATGAATGGTTTAATTTAAAAGTACAACTCTTCCCACCAAAAACAAGCCCTCATAGTCTATGTAGACGAGAATAAAAAAAGTTCTTGTAAGAAGGGGAGGAAAAAAATTAAGGCGCAAAAACGGATATTTGCCTTGTCTCGAATTTTATAGTTAAGACCTGTGATAGTTTGGCGCTTTGATGGAATTTTTGCATTGGAGCCCACAAGCTTTAAATTACTACTCTCTATAGTACTCTCTGAACTGAAACAATAGGAAATATGTTATATTCTTATGAAACCAACCTCCCATCTTGAGTCCCGACCTTACTTTTAAAACAAACAGAACAAGTTTGGGAGCAGCTACAGTATCAGTGAGAGACAGGGGGATCATCCGAGAATGCAGCAGCGGGTGTGCGCCCTGATAACACTGGGCTCCTCTCTATACAGTTTCCTCCCCAGCTTACTGTACACACGGATGGGGACATGATAACATTGTAGGTGAAAGCAAGTTGGCCAATGTCGTGTTTCATTCTCCATGATGTGGCTTCCATCTCGATGGCATTCTGTATTTGCACCCTAAGGTGCTACTGCCCTAATAGGTGGGTTTAACTAGAAGGTGACACAGGGGTTCAAACTTTAAAGGGACAGCCTCATTTTATTAAATGAGTAAAAACATGCAACTTTTAAATTTACCTCTTAGGCACTGTTCACATGGATTCACTATTAAATACACTAGATACGTTAAAAAGAGAAAACTGTAGCCACCCTTTGGTTTCTGTTTTACACCCACTTTTGTTCCGTTTGTAACATCCGTTGTTACTAAAGGGGTCTCTGAACACCTCCAATGTTCTGGGCATGCACATAGCTAAACACTTAGCAGTTAGCAGAATGGATGACTCGTTTACCAGACTTCAAGATTAAAGGTGTTGTCCGGTCCAAATTGATAAGTCTGCAGTCACTCTGTAATTTTACTGCACATAATTTCTCCTTTGCCTTATTGGGGGACACAGAACCATGGCACTGGGGTCCCATCCTGGCAGTGGGGGGCAAACATCCGTCTCTTTCCTCCTGTGCGGCGCTGAAAAATTAGCCCCAGTTTTCGGCCTTGTGCAGGCCGCTGCCGGAGACTATGCCTGCGCTATGACGCACTCCAGTGACCCCGCCCACTATTCCGGCTCTTCTCGGCAGACATCTTTCTCCATCCCCTGCCCCCTCTGGACACACGCTGGCGGAGCAGCGCTAACCACATCAGAAGCGCCACACTGCAAAGAAGAGACAGAGGACACAGGATCTGAGTAAGGGAGCGCTGCACTATCACTCTCCCGCCCCTCTACTGTATCCCATACTCTGTGCCCTTTTATAGGGATTCCTACATAGAAGGGTACATGTCTCAGCCATAGGTACTTGAAAAAACTCATAAGACTATTACAGTCCTTTTCAATTCATGTAACTCCTGCCAGTCTGTGTTTCCTAAAGCCCAGAGTTTGCCGCTCTGCAAAGCCTGTGACCCTAAATACGCTCCTGTGTCCCCCAATGAGTGGCTTAGAAAAAAGGATTTTACGGTGAGTAGACAAAAATCCCTATTTTTGCTTTCTTGGCCTTTTTTTTTTTTTTTTTCAGAGAATATGAATGATAACATTTTTCTCCACTCATGGTTAGTGGTTGGGTGAAGCCATTTATTGTCAAACTACTGTTTTCTCTTTTTAAATCATAATGACAACCCAAAACATCCAAATGACCCTGATCAAAAGTTTACATACCCTGGTGATTTTGGCCTGATAACATGCACAGAAGTTGACACAAATGGGTTTGAATGGCTACTACAGATAACATCCTCACCTGTGACCATTTTGCTTGTAATCAATGTGTGTGCAAAAAAGCTGAGTGAGTTTCTGGGATCCAGACAGACTCTTGCATCTTTCATCCAGCCACTGACGTTTCTGGATTGTGAGTCATGGGGAAAGCAAAAGAATTCTCAACGAATCTATGGGAAAAGGTAGCTGAACTGTCCAAACAGGAAAGGGATACAAAAAGATATCCAAGGAATTGATAATGCCAGTCAGCAGTGTTCAAACTGTGATTAACAAATGGAAAATCAGGGGCTCTGTAAAAACAAAACCATGGTCAGGTCAACTAACAAAAATGTTGTCCACAACTGCCAGGAAAATTGTTCAGGATGCAAAGAAAAACCCACAAATAAACTGAAATACTGGACTCTCTGAAAACTAGCGGTGTGGCACTTGGAAGAAAAATGGGCTGTGTGGTCGATGCCCCAGAAGAAAGCCATTACTACGCAAACGCCACAAAGTATCTCGCCTACAATACGCAAAACAGCACAGAGACAAGCCTCAAAACGTCCGGAACAAGGTAATTTGGAGATAGGAGACCAAAATTAAACTTTGTAGCTACAAGCATAAACGTTACATTTGGAGAGAAGTCAACAAGGCCTGTGATATAAGGAACACCATTCCTACTGTAAAGCACAGAGGTGGATAACTGATGTTTTAAGGGATGAGTGAGCTGCAAAGGCACAGGAAACTTTGTCAAAGTTGAAGGAAAGATGAATGCAGCATGTTATCAGTAGAGATGAGCGAATTTGTTCCGATTCGGTTCTGAATACGATTGAAATAGAATAAGATTTTTGGAATATTCGTCGAAGAAAGCCGAACGTCAGAGTCAATGGGAGTAGAAATTGCCGAATATGTTCGGAACCGATCATAAGACATACATTCGGCATGAATATTGTTCAAATGTGGCTCGAATATGTCAAAATCAGATTTGGGGACAAAATCCAAACAAATTCACTCATCTCTAGTTATCAGCAAATACTGCTGCGCACGGGACGTACTTGGACGTTCCAACACGACAACGATCCAAAACACAAGGCCAAGTTGACCTGTCTGGCTACAGCACAACAAAGTGAAGGTTCTGGAGTGGCCATCTCAGTCTTCTGACCTCAATATCATTGAGCCACTCTCTGGGGAGATCTCAAGCACTGGTGGACTTTTGTCAAGAAGAGTGGGCAGTTTTACCATCTGAGAAAAGAACCTCATCCACAACTACCACAAACAACTTCACGCTGTCATTGATGTTAGAGGGGGCAATACATGGTATTAAAAAATAGGGTATGTAAACTTTTGATCAGGGTCATTTGGATGTTTTGGGTAGTCATTATGATTTAAAAAGAGAAAAAACAGTAGTTTGACAATAAATGGTTTCACCCAACCACTAACCATGAGTGGAGAAAAAGTTTTGGTGTTATCATTCATATTCTCTGAAAAAAGGCCAAGAAAGCAAAAATTCTGCCAGGGTGTGTAAACTTTTGAGCACAACTGTATGTGTTACACTGTACATACCCCAGGCCAAAGGGCATAGCCTCGCTCTCCATACACTTGCATAGAACAAGGCTGCGCCCCGACTAGTGATGCAGCTGTCCAGTGGGCATGGCCAACTAGAGGGTGGGCCTCAACTCAATACAAGTGTATGGAAGCAAGGCCACGCCCACTGTATCACTCATACATATCCTCTGGTCCTGCCTCTGAAAGCGGCAAATCCCCGCAGCACACAGTGTGTGCGCTCGGTGGATTCATAAGTCCGCAGTCACACAGAGTGACTGCAGACTTATCGTTTTAGATCGGACAACTCCTTTATATAAAATGCATCTGTTTGCTATCAGTTTTATTGGTTGGAGAAAAAAAAAACAGATTGAGAAAGATGATGCAAATGGATGACACTTTATGGATCCAAAAAACACTGGTCATGTAAACAGAACTATATTAACCCCTTTCCAACATTGGGCGTAATAGTACGCCGAAGTCGGGACACCCTCCCTTTCATGTGAGTTCTGGCGCTGAGCCCACAACTTTCCTAGCACGTCAGCTGTTTTGAACAGCTGACATGTGCCTGGAACAGCCGCGGGTGGAATCGCGATTCACGCTTGTCTCTTAACCCGTTAAATGCCACTGTCAAACTCTGAGAGCTGAATTTAACATGTGCTTTCGGCAATCACGCCCATCAGTGACCCCTGTCAAGGGATCGCAGGCCACCAATGGGTTGGCATGACAACCAGAGATCTCCCGCAGCCCTCTATGATTGTCACTGCCAGATTGCTATGAGCGCTGCCTGGTGATCTGATCATCGCCTGCATGTAGAAGAGCCGATCGGGTTATGGCAGTTTCTAGTCTCCCTTTACTTATGGCATGCTTCAATAGAGACTATTGAAGCATGCCATAAGTGAGAAGAAAAAAAAAAAAAGATTAACCTGATTGCTAAACGTCATAGTGAGAAAAAAAATGTCAAGACGTCAAATACACGTTATTTGGGTCACCATGACATGCAATAACGGGTGATTAAAAGATCGTATCTACACCAAAATAGTGTGCTTAAAAACGTCAACTTGGGGTGCAAAGAAATAAGCCCTCACCCGACCCGAGATCACGAAAAATAGAGACACTACGGGCATCGGAAAATGATGCAATTTGGGGTTTTTTTTTTTAAAGTTTTTAATTTTTTTTTTCCACCACTTAGATAAAATAAGAACCTAGACATGTTTGATGTCTATGAACTTGTAATGACCTGGAGAATCATAATGGCAGGTCAGTTTTAGCATTTAGTGAACAAAGTAGAAAAGCCAAACAAAAAACAAGTGTGGGATTGCACTTTTTTGCAATTTCAACGCACTTTGAATTTTTTTTCACCTTTTCCAGGACACAATATGTTAAAAACCCAATGGTGTCGTTCAAAAGTAGAACTCGGCCCGCAAAAAACCCAGCCCTCACATGGCCATATTGACCGAAAAATAAAAAAAGTTATGGCTTTGGGAAGAAGGGGAGTGAAAAACGAAAACGCAAAAACCAAACTAACTCTGGTCATGAAGGGATTAAAAGTCCTGTTGTGTTCTCCAGAATGGTGGGATCTTTATTTATGTCTTATACTTCTCATTGGCAAAGCTACAGACCACTATGCTTGATCTACAACTTAATATCCACCCGTTGCTGGAACTAGTTAAAGCTAACTTTGCGTCTTGGAGTAGGCTCCCACTATCTGTGGCTGGACGCATTAACCTGATTAAAATGATATTACTCCCTAAATTTGGCTACTCGCTCCAGCACAGTGCGGTAGCGGTGCCCAAGTCCTTTTTTGTCAATCTTAACTCTCTGGTCACGTCCTTTATTTGGGGGAAAACTAGGCCCAAACGTAAATTGTCCACTTTACAAAGACCGAAGAAGGGAGGTGGGGCGGCGCTGCCAGATTTCTTCCTATACTACTTGGCTGGGCAGGCTAAAGCTTTAAATAAATGGATGCCAGGTAATTGCCTCCCTAATTCTGAAAGCCACCTACTTCACGCTGCACAAGCGGATTGCCCATTAGGTTTCCTTGAGTTGGAAAAAAATAATGTTCCACGTATGTTACCCCTGTTCCGGCTGGCTCGATTAATATGGAGACAAATCAAGAATGTGATAGGGTTTAAAGATGTTATAGCTGAAATGCCTCTATGGAGTAATAACTATTTTCTGGAGTTACTGAATCACCCATCCGCTGTTTTTTGGACCCAGTGTGGTGTTTCTTCAGTGGGAGATTTGTATGGCCAGGGGACCTTAAAGTCTTTTGAACAATTGCAGACCGCACATGATATTCCGAGATCTCAATTTTTTCGATATCTGCAGCTGAGATCGGCTCTTCAATCACATATGAGGGGTAGGGGTGTGGGCCGTACCATTTCATCTTTACCTCTGATAGGAATTCTTAACTCGCAGGGCCCCCAGGGTCTTATATCCTCTTTGTACACATATATGCTGTCAGTAGGGGCAGAATCGGCCATAAGCTCTATTAAGATGAAGTGGGAACGACTCTTCCCTGATACGCAAGGAGAGGAGTGGGAGCAGATTCTGGAGTCTCCGATTGGAGTATCACCATCTATTAATAACATAATAAATCAATCATATTTGACTCTGTTGCGACTTTTCAGGATGGGTCGGCTTCAATCATCAGAATGTATGCAATGTCACTCGCCAGATGCTGATTTTATCCATATGGTGTGGCAATGTCCCACTATCCTACACTACTGGAAAGAGGTGACTACACTACTGACGTCCCTGGTGCAGGCCCCTGTCCCTCTAGAGCCATAGGTCTGCTTGTTTGGGGTGTGGGAGGAGGAGATTTGAGATCGCTATAATGGGGTCTTCTAGCGCGAGACGCTGTTTATGGCACGGAAGGTGCTGGCACTGAGGTGGATGGGGGTTCGGATCCTTCCCTTAGATTTTGGATTAAATTGGTGAATTCAATTGTTCCATATGAGCGCACGTTATACCAAAACAAGGGATGCCTGGGTAAATTTGAAAAGATCTGGGAGAGGTGGAATTCCTCTCACGTCACTTTGCAAGACTGAGACATCACATACGACATAATATGGTATAGGAAACCAGGCTGCGGAAATAGTGGGTATTAGTTGACGTAGCGGTAGTTGTAGTTTAGGAGTTTTAGTTAGTTTTTACTGTTGCATGACATGACAAGGTTTGTGAAATCAGAATGATATATACATATGGGGAAATATATAAACAGTCATTTTTTGCATATGCTTGGAAGGAAATGTACACATTACCTTGTTTATCTATAAGAGTGTGCAATCTCTTTGTATTAGATTTTATTATGGACGGAGGCATGTATGCTTTGTAAAGTGACTGTTATCATAAGTCATTATGTATGTTGTGCATTCTTTGTACCCTGATGTTTAATAAACGAATTTAAAAAAAAAAAAAAAGCTACAGACCACCTCAGAAGTGGCTAATTTTTTAAATCAAGGAACAATCTCTTCCTTGCGAACTGTTCACTATATGGCTTACAATCACTACTCTGAAGATGTCCAAATCACTGGATACGAAAAGGAGTCTCTGTGCCCCTACATTGCAGCATTAGACAGCACACAATTGGGGCCAGAGGCTCCGCCATACTGGTGATCTGAGATATCAATCTTCAGCAACCCCCCCACCCCAAAAAAGGCAAGAAGCCCATAGAGTGGAGCACTCCAGAAGACAACCCCTTTAAAACAAGGGTTCTGGTCACTGTTCCCCAGATGAGTGCAGTATGGAGGACTTGAAAAGCAAACCTGACAGATCCACATTATAAAGTTCAGGGTGATTTACTGGAAAACATATCATAACAGATTTGCCATGGCTACCATAAAAACAGTAGCTGCAACGCAGGGGTAACCAGGCCGAATGTCACACAGAACATGCCTTTCTCCAGTCCTGTCTAAGAGTGGGTGTGACAGTCTCAGTACCTGTCTGACCCTGGTAAAAATGCTGGCTCAGGATGAGAGTCACATTTCTTAGGAATCTGCTTTACAAGTGCCATTTCCAGCACTGTCCAAACAGTGACGGCCCACAAAAGATTCCCAAAGTTCAGTGTGCTGATGAGTGTTAGAAGTGAAGGCCCCCATGGTGGCGAACTTTAAAAGTCTATGTCAAGCTTGAAAGTGACAAATAGGGAAGAGCCAGACAACCACATAACTTGGCAGAGGATTGCACTGCGATGCTCGGACTGGCTGCCGGCTCTCCTGACCAGAGTGCGACAGCTGGAAAGAAATACATGCTGTCACGCTCGGGATGGCCAGTCAAAGCATTGGGATTCGATCCTCGAGCGAGTTATATGGCTGTCTGATTCTTCCACTAAGAAGATAAACTGATGTGATTGGAGCAAGAAGTGACTGGTAGGTGCCAGTTATGTAACACAGCCAGCACCCATGCTGCATTGAGTGGGCTCAGCTCCAGAGACCACTTTATACAGTGATAATGCACGGCCAATGTTCGTGTACCGCAGCCGATGCCAAGGGGTTAACAAATATTTTAATTAAATTATAATTCTGATGCGTTTTTTCCCTTATTACTCTGTTTTGTGACGTTCCTCTCTTGACAACTGGGTGTTACCTATTGGGGGTGTGTTCTCATAAACTGGCATCCAATTGCTGCTGCCAATATCAGACTGCAGGGACACACCCCATTGACAAGGTAATAAACACCTAGCGGTCATCTTATTCATAAATAACAGAGGATCGGCACAACTCACAGCTGTATGAAAAAGTGTTCACTGAAACGGACATCACAGGGACAAAGATGGGTCCGCTTTAAGTTTTGGCTGGTGCCAGTCTCCTGGATAGAAGGCGTCTATATTCTGATCGACTCCCCAATAAAGGTCCTGGCTCCTAAAATAACAAGAGAACACAGCCTAATGCACCTCTGTGATCCTTAATGATTTATAGGACATCAGGACAAGATCTAATTCTCTTGTTGTTCTGACAGATAAGTGTACAAAGTTTAGGACTTGGCCATTTTTGTGGAGGCCATATTCCCTGCAGAGGTTTGTGCCAAAATGGAGACAAAAGACGTATTCCTCTACGGAGGGAACATGGACGGCGAATGCAAGCTTGTGTAAACCAGCTCTTGTGCTTACAGAAGGTGCCTCGTGATAATGGCTTCTTCGGTTAAGCCTTAGTCCCCGCTGCTTTCTTCCCCAGCGGCCTTCTTCTCCATGAACAATGCACTGGAGTATCATGCTCACAGTAGTGGCCGCCATCCTCCAGGAAGCATCAAATTTGTTTTATTGTAGCAAGCAACGTATCTGAGAAGCCTTGGCCTCGGATCCCCCGCTGCTTACCATTACGAAGAAAATTGAGATGTGAAAGCGGGATCACGGACTGTGTTATTCCTCAATTATCCTCCCAACACATGGTCAGCCAAGGCCCTTTAATGTGTCCATGGGAGTTATTATTTCCTCCTGTTGTAATAACATGGAGGGAGCACAGAGAAGAAGAACATCAGGCTGTGCCACTTAATTTACTAAATGGTATTTCTGTGCCATATTATGTCTTTGTCTAATAAGGCCATTTCTTATTTATCCTTCCTTACAGCTAAACCAGGGCTTGTCATCACCGAGGTGATCTTCTGAGGCTGGGGTCCAAGTAACGTTCAGCACCCTTATATCGCACCTCCAGGGTGCAGTGGCTAAGAAGAAGTGTCCTAAGAGTGACTGCACTTTAAAGGCCGCATAGATCGCAGAAAACACCCTCCATTAGCAATGAGAAAGCCCCGTATAACTCACTTCTACTGATGCAGCAGAAAGCAGCTGAGACTTTTCAGCAGGGGAGCTGGGTGCGCTCTGAGCAATACGTGGGACCCTAGTTGCCGTGCAAAGCTTACATATATGCAGAAACCAGGACCGCCGACGTTTCTGGAGTATAAGAAGTCCTGTACGATTACAAGGGACAGCCACAAACACTTCAGGTTACATGTGGCATAATAACTGGAGATCTGAAGCAATGAAAAGCCACAACACCATACAGTACAATGCATGTGAACAGGCTAATAAATCACGTGCTGCCCACTCCAGGCCACGCTACAGCATCTGTACTCTACATGACGTATGTGTATTATTGCCACAAATGTCATCCTCTGTAAATACTTTGCCACAAGGAACCATGTGCATTTCATATTTATTCTATGGTGCTTATGGCCCTATGCACATTTCCCTGCGGATTCAGTTTCCACCCGACGCGCTGTATGAAGGATAGCACTGGCCCAAAACGATACCTGGATTCCTATCCGGTCTGATGGAATTTGCAACAGCAGCACTGGAGTCACTTTTAAAAGTGGAAGGCGACCTGTGTGTATATTCTTCTTTTACTTAAACACATGGATTTTGGGCTAAAACTAGTTGTGCAACTGCAATTAGGTTTCGTTACAAATTTTGCAGCATTTCGCTTGTACAGGTTCTTGGTTTCCCTGCACATTCAGCCTTGATGTGGTCTTTGATCTCATACATCAGCTTAGGAGCTCAGAAAACCAGAGGAGAGTCCCAAACCTTCATGTCAGAATGAGCTCACTGACAGATTCTCAGAGTTTTCCCACTGATCAGCTCTTCTGTGCATACCCTACTGCTGGTAGAGGGGCATGTGACCAGAGCGGTCCTTCAGTCTCCTACAAAAGTAAAACTCCTCACGTGGGAAAGCTGCCATTTTATTGGATGAGGCTGACTTACTGCTTTGGTCACATGCTCCTCCGCCAGCATCCAGTGTATGGGCAGAAGAGCTGGTCAGGGTATGAGGAAAGCTGCACTGACATGAGAAAGCGGCCAACCTCTGAGAAGCAATCAGTGAGCTCACTCTGAGAGCAACTGTTATCAGCCTTTTTCTTAGCTCCCCTTAGCAATTTAATGGTTTAACACTACATTAAAGAGGATCCTTCACCAGGGTGAGCCCACTAAATTAGCCACATCATGGAATAGTGGCTGGAGAGAGTAAAAAACAAACAAAAAAAAAAAAAAACAGTTTTTATTTCTTAATTTCTCCTCTCTGCTGTGGTGATATTAGCTTCTAAAGTTTAGGCTATAATTTTTGTTATAGTTCACCTGGATGTTACCATAGATGTGTCTCTGGGGGTGTGTACTTCTTCCCATGCATGAAACTGACCAATCATAAGCCAGCAATATCAAGAAGGGAAGAAAAAAAAACAAAACAAAAAAAAAAAAAAAAACACCCTCCTCTCCTCAATAATATCTGCAGTCACTGTAGAGCTACAGCAGAGCTGGGTTATGTATCATTACAAACACTTCCAGATTTCATCTCACGACACTCAGTTTGGGGGAGGTTCAAAGCTTACAGCACTGTGGAGAGGTGATCTGGAAATGTTTGTAATAATACATAACTCTGCAGAGAAACAACCGCGCTGAGTTATAGCATCATCATCAATATTAGCTCTTGGGGCTTTGGCACATTCACTCATCAGGTGGTATAAGAATCAGGGGTGGCCTGATGCTAACATTGAATAGGGTAGACCACCTACAGTTCCATACAAACTTCTCTGTAGCGACACCTTATAGATGTACTTTTCATCTAAATTTGTTTACACCTTTTCATCACTGGCGTTGCCAGCTGATCGGTTGAGTTGCCTGACCCCCAACGATGTGATATCCATCGTGAAAGATCATCAGGGAGGCACCTGATTGTCCAGCTGCAGGATAAATTTGAAGCCAATGACCATAACATACAACCAATGTCATTAAGAACCATCTTCAATCTAAAGAAGAATAAAATGTCCTGGAAGTGAAGACACGGCCCCACAGAGCCCTGATCGGAGCATCATCATCTGGGATTACGCGAAGACACAGGAGGAGCTGCACAAGCGACATCCACAGATCTGTGGTTTGTTCTCCATGATGTTTGGAACAACATCCCGGCTCAATTCCTTCAAACACTTTGTACAAGTGAATCTAGAAGTACTGATTCTGTTTTGAAGACAAAGGCTGATCACACCAAATATTGATGTGATTTAGATTTCACTTTTGTTCATTCATTTTGCTAATTTATAAAAACTAAGCTATTAACACTTCTATTTTACAGTGTGGAGTGATGTCACATGAGGCCGGGTCGCTGCTGCAGGAAGCTGACGGCGGCAGGAGTGGGGCGATGCTGTTGGCCCTAGGCTGGGAGGAAGGACTGTTTCGGCTAGTGATGAGCAGTTCGCTCTTTCGGGTGATCTGGCTTTGCTCACTAAAAAGAGCCGGCTCATTTGGAACCTAAATGGACCCCTATTAAATGCATTCACAGGGGTTGAACACATATTTAACATGACGAATATGCTGCCGAAACCCCGCCTACTTGCAGTTAGCCAATTAAATTGATGAGTGGACAGAGTTTGGTTTGGGTAGGCGGAGTTACATCTGCCAAACACCAGAATTTTTCACCCAATGACAGCCATTCAATAAAGTTAGTGGTCATTGGTCACAGCAGGGAGCCGGCGCTTTGTCTCACTTTGTTCGTGAACGATCCATCATTAGTCCCGGCGGTGCTATACTGCGGCCCCTGGGCTCTTATAAGATGTAAGTGCTGGGATGAACCAGAGCTCTACACCTCGGATGGAGAGGGTACCTGGCTGGTCCTGCCAGTAGTATATGTTTTGGTCAAATATTGAGCCATGCTCATGTGCATGATGGAATATGTGGGTCTGACACTGCCACCCACTGATCAGCTGACGGATGCAAGTACTGAAGGAACAGCACACATCTATGAAATGTGCACCGGCCTCTGCGGAGAACACTGTATGGGCTCCTTCATGGTTTTGCTGCTTTCAGCCTCCATGCACAATGTGCACAATCCAATAAGAAACCATTGTAGAAACAGGCGTGTGCCATCCTGTGCCAGGTACTGTTGAGGGGCTTATGGCCAAATGCTTACTATTTCAGCCCCCCCAGCAGGGAGGAGGCCCCCTCAAATCATCTCCTCAGCCCCCCAGCAGGGAGGAGGCCCCTTCAAATCATCTCCTCAGCCCCCCAGCAGGGAGGACGCCCCTTCAGATCATCTCCTCAGCCCCCCAGCAGGGAGGACGCCCCTTCAGATCATCTCCTCAGCCCCCCAGCAGGGAGGACGCCCCTTCAGATCATCTCCTCAGCCCCCCAGCAGGGAGGACGCCCCTTCAGATCATCTCCTCAGCCCCCCAGCAGGGAGGACGCCCCTTCAGATCATCTCCTCAGCCCCCCAGCAGGGAGGACGCCCCTTCAGATCATCTCCTCAGCCCCCCAGCAGGGAGGACGCCCCTTCAGATCATCTCCTCAGCCCCCCAGCAGGGAGGACGCCCCTTCAGATCATCTCCTCAGCCCCCCAGCAGGGAGGACGCCCCTTCAGATCATCTCCTCAGCCCCCCAGCAGGGAGGACGCCCCTTCAGATCATCTCCTCAGCCCCCAGCAGGGAGGACGCCCCCTCAGATCATCATCTCAGCCCCCAGCAGGGAGGACGCCCCCTCAGATCATCATCTCAGCCCCCAGCAGGGAGGACGCCCCCTCAGATCATCATCTCAGCCCCCAGCAGGGAGGACGCCCCCTCAGATCATCATCTCAGCCCCCAGCAGGGAGGACGCCCCTTCAGATCATCTCCTCAGCCCCCCAGCAGGGAGGACGCCCCCTCAGATCATCATCTCAGCCCCCAGCAGGGAGGACGCCCCCTCAGATCATCATCTCAGCCCCCAGCAGGGAGGACGCCCCCTCAGATCATCATCTCAGCCCCCAGCAGGGAGGACGCCCCCTCAGATCATCATCTCAGCCCCCAGCAGGGAGGACGCCCCCTCAGATCATGTGCTTCCTGCGCCTCTCGCACTTCTGTTTCAGTTTCACACTTCTTTAACCCTTTGAGTGCAGTCTACTGTTCTCTGTTATCAGCCACTGAGGGGACCACAGCTTTCTGCAGGGGGTGGGCCCACACATATATATCTATACATAGAGGTGGGTACAAACCCCACACCCCTCCATGCTCCTGGCACATATGCCCCCTCACCTGGCTCTGCTGGGCCCTGCTCGCCTTGTGCCTCAGCTTCCCCGGACACCAGGAGCCCAGCGCCCTCCTGAGCTGCCATGGTGACACCGTTCTCCTCCGTGACACACTGAGCACCATGAGCAGCGCCATGTCCTGGGTCACGGGGTCTGTAGTAAGCCAGTGCAGTCCTCCACGACCATAGAGTAGAGCTCAGGTGTCACCAGAGTGTCCCCATCAGACAGGAAACCGGCAGAGCCCCGCCCCTTGTCATTTACTGCAGGAGCTGCCGCTTTCTCAGCCGTGCTCCTCGTTTATGACATAGTGCACTTAGCCGGCCGCCCACATTATAATGGAACGTTCCAGCAAGAGACTCGGTTCGGAATTTCCAATATTACTGCCCGCATCACTTTCTCCTAATGGTTTATCCCAGCACCTGATAATGACGGGGCGCGGGGGGGGGGGCTACGTGTATGATTGGCACTGGAGGCAGCCAATCGGCATGGAGGTAGGGAAGCCTCGCGAGAGCTGCCTTGTGTTCGCAGAGCACGCTGCCTGGTGTAGTCAGGTGTGAGGCCGGGGGTGCATGGAAAACATGCCGGGCGAGCAGCAGCCGGAGCTGTCACACCGACACATACGATTCGTGGACGGCAGCGGGAGCAGCAATGAGGCGGATAAAGAAAGCGAAGACAGCGGGAGCCCGGACGTGGATGTGCCCGAAGATCAGCAGCAGCTGGTGGGACCTCAGCTCAAGCTGCTGCCCATGAACGACCAGATCCGGGAGCTGCAGACGATCATCCGGGACAGGTCAGAGGCTGAGAGCATTGGGTGTCCGAGGAGCCTGCACATCTGCGCTACGCTTATACATCGTCATTGTATATCGGGGTGATCTGTCCATCGTCCTTATGTATGGGGGTGCTTATACATCGTGCTCGTATATTGGGGGTGATCTGTCCATCGTCCTTATGTATGGGGGCGCTTATACATCGTGCTCGTATACCGGGGTGATCTGTCCATCGTCCTTATGTATGGGGGCGCTTATACATCATGCTCGTATATTGAGGCGCTGTCCATCGTCCTTATGTATGAGGGCGCTTATACATCATGCTCGTTTATCGGGGCGATCTGTCCATCGTCCTTATGTATGGGGGAGCTTATACATCATGCTCGTATATCGGGGTGATATGTTCATTGTCCTTATGTACGGGAGCGCTTATACATCGTGCTCGTATACCGGGATGATATGTCCTTATATATCAGGGGCTCTTGGATGTCTTCGTCAAGTATGGGGGACACTCGGATGTTGTCGTCACATGTGTGGCGCTTTGTATGGGGCTGGACGAATAAGTGCTCCCTGGCCAGCTGCTGAGTCCAGTGATTGGCTGCAGTGGTCACATGATTGCTTGACATCATTGCTGCAGGAAAGACTGGCAAGGACTGGCGGAGCTTCAGGGCTGGCAAGACCAGTGATAACCACCAGGGCTTTGGTGCTAGAGAAAAGAGGAATTTAGGAAGTCATTTATGGATAGTTTCTTATTTTGTCAACTTCCCTGCTATGCTTTTTTTTTTTTTTTTTGAACTCTGAACTACCCCTATAAGGATAGGAATTTGTCCATCTATCGTAACTGAGGCTTAAATTAGCTCTGATTTCAGAGGATTCTTTTCCCAGAACGTCCTGACACATTGTTGCGTCCCACCCCTTGTGGTTGTCAGGGAATGGACAAGCTGTTCTTGTTCAGAGATTACTAATGTACGTGAAATGATGTGCCAGCAGGAAGCAGACACTATCTGTGCCGGTCAGTGTGGGGGACATCTTGGGTGTGTGCCGAGTATGACCATTTCCAACCTCCCGATGATGATGATGCTTAAATTGTGGGGACTGTATGTAACAGGTTCTTAATGCTTTTTTGCAGGACAACAAGTCGAGGAGATTTTGTGTTTTCTGCTGATCGCCTGGTATGTAGTCATGTTCCTTCATGGACCTCGTTAATGTAAGTGATGACTTCTTACAGGACTTTCTAGGACTGCACAGGAAGCTTCACACCTATCCCAAACCTGCATTATAGTTGGAGAACCCTTCCGTTGCCCCCGTATTCGGGGTGTGGTAGGTAGTGGCCACCTTTAGTCATGTAGCCGACTTGTGGGGTGACTACTCTAGATCTCCATGCTCTTATGGAAACCAATCTGGTCACCTTTGATGTTAAAGGGATTCTTCAAGAATAGAAAAAATGAAGTAAATGTCATACATTCTTGAATACCTTGATTTAGGAAATCTGTCATTTTGTTTAGAGACGTAATCACTTTAGAAATAAAATGATGCCATTCTGTTATACTAAATGTAGAAACTGGGAGATAAGAGTGGCAGAATGCAGTGTTACCTGTTAAACATGCAGATAACACAGGAATAGATCTGCTCACCTGGCAGGGTTGCACCTAAGCAACATGTAAAAATGGCATGTATCAGCTGCTGCCGGACACCAGGCCGAAGGACTTGGGGAGAAAACATATCCGGGTGTAGTGTCACTTGGTGCGCTGATGACACTTTACGGACTAATAAATTCCTTGAAATCTGTATTTTAGCAGGATTACAAAGCCAACGTAGTAGCTCTTCATCAGGACAAAACTGAGATGAAGAGCTCCTATGGATATATATTGTTATACTGACAGATCACGGTCAGCATGTTCGAAGAGGAGCCTGTGCGAGGAAGCTCTGCTGAGACCTGGGAATGCTTATATTATGTGTTGTACAGATAGACAAGGTGGACAGCAGTGTGAGCAGCAGTTATAGCTGTGGGGCCATTATTACTGGGGAGCCATTATTACTGTGGGGCACTTTGTGGTGCCATTATCGCTGTTGGGCACATTGTGGGGCCATTATTACGGTGGGGCACTCTGTGGGGCCATTATTGCTGTGGGGCACTGTTATGAATGAGTCACCGTAGGAGGCAAAAACAGAAATACTAGCTAAGTCCAGAAAACCAGAGAGGTTGGCAGCTATCGGATTGCAGACCCCTGAACCTATCAACAACAACTAGCAGTAGCCATGGGGGGTTCCTACGATGCCCTAGACCCCTCGATCACAGCCGGAGAACTGCCTAGCCTAAAGACAGAAAGGGAAATCTAAACTGCCCTAGAGCAGACCCCAAAGCAATAGACAGCCCCCAACATATGACGGTGAAGCAAGAAGCAAAAACACTAACAAAGATAGAAAGATAGACTGAGCAAATGATGGGGCCCAAGCTAACTAGATAGGACAGGAAAGCTGCTGTCTGAAAAACGCGAAAAACCCTATAAAAATAAGAGCCAACAGACTGACAGGGAAAAAGGCCCTGAAGACGCTAGGCTTCAAAAAGACTGTCAGTACTCGGGTATTTTCTGAAGACAGAGCAAACCGACAAAAAAGGAATTCAGCTCACCCCAGCAGGGAATGGCAGAATCCAGAAAAGCAAGGCAAACTAAAACCAAAACACAAATGCAAAAAGGCAAAGCAGAAAACTTAGCTTTTGAGGAGCAGGAATCAGACTGGTCTCCTAGAATTCCACAGAGAAATCACCAGCGAGGCAGAAGGGCGTCGGCTGCCTTATATCCAGTCAGAGATCCCCGTCGCCCAGTCATCCTCTCCCAGCTCAGGTGCTTGGTAATCAGCCTCACTACCTTCCTTCACCAGAAGAGGGAGTTCATCAGACCTCAAAGGTGAAGGGGAAAATGAACTCCTAACAGGGCACTCTGTGGGGCCATTATTGCTGTGGAGCAGTATAAACAGGTCCCTTATAAGTGGATGGAGACGGGGTCACACTTTACTTGTGCGCCACCCCCCCCTCTAAAAAAAAAAAATAAAAAATTTTCAGTAGGGTCCCACAGTACATTACTGCTCCCTTAGAAATATGTGACCCCGCTCAGTCCACTTATGGGAATAGTAATATAGTGGATGGAGCGGGGGTCACACATTACACCACTGCTCCCATAGAAGTGAATGGAGCGGGGAGGGGGTCACGCTTTACACCACTGCTCCCATAGAAGTGGAGGGAACAGAGGTCAAGCGTTATACCATCTAATCCCATCCTGTGTGATTCACTCTGCTGAGCTCATTATCTAAACCCATTATGTGATACACTACTTAGCCCTGTATCTAATCCCGGTGTGTTACTCTATCTAATCGTGCATGTGATACTCTCCTCGTGTCTAACCCCAGCTTATGATCCAGCGAGCAGCTCTAACAGAATTGATGCTGCCGGCTGTCCTCAGTGACTACTTATCAGTATCACTTTGCATTGACCAGCAAAGTGACTCTGCACCGTGACCCTAAACTTCATCCTCTCTTACCCTGTTACAGACGCCCAGAAAGGGAGGAGATGACACACACGCACGCATGATCAGACCCAGCCCACATTTACTGCAGTCCTATGTGAGCTAGTTGTACACTAGGTTTTCATGGCAAATTTCAGCAGCTGCTCCCCCTAGTGTTGAAAAGTAGAAATACTGCACCTTTTTAATTTTTCATATGCTTTCATTTAATTTTTCATATTTGGCTTCATTAAAAAAATAAAACAGCAGTGCTTTACATTTTTTCACTTGTTGACATTTTTTTGTGCCTCCTTCCTGTTAAATATACATGGCAGAAGGCTCTCGCACATGGAGCTGTGGCCTGTCTGTGCTGTAATACATCATCTTTATAGTCCAGTGTCTCAGATCGGTAGGAAAACTTTGCCTGATTATTTTGATGTTTATTTCATTATCGCTTTATCCCTACAGATACGGTTGGTGGTTGAGGAAGGTCTGAACCAGCTGCCATATACAGAATGTACGGTTACTACACCTACAGGTACGACTGTCACGGTTAATATCTTATCGGTCGCTATACCAGTGCACACATGGATGTACTGCCACTTATTACAGTTGTATCAGTCTTATTAGTGAGGTCCCATCTAGAAATGCTGATTATAGGCTGGAAGGACAAGAGGGAGCAGACAACGGGGGCTTTGTGCTGTGGTACCTGTTGTGTGAGGGCACAATTCTTGGAATAACTCAGAAAGCAGGGTCCAGCTGCTGATGCTCGTCTGGTTCTCGGATCCAACGTTGCCAAAGTTGAATTGGTGTGGAGAAGCGGTTATACTGCACTGCTGGGGTTTCAAACAATGAGAAGAACCAGAAAGGGCTTTGGAATCCTATATGCAGTTAAATCTCTACGTGTTTCGTAGTCCAACAGACTTCATCAGGAGAATGTCAATCAGGTGGTGTTCAGTTGAACTTTCAAATGCGTAGAGATTAACCCCTTCACCCCCAAGGGTGGTTTGCACGTTCATGACCGGGCCAATTTTTACAATTCTGACCACTGTCCCTTTATGAGGTCATAACTCTGGAACGCTTCCATGGATCCTGGTGATTCTGACATTGTTTTCTCGTGACATATTGTACTTCATGTTAGTGGTAAAATTTCATTCAAATAACTTGCGTTTATTTGTGAGAAAAACGGAAATTTGGTGAAAATTTTGAAAATTTCGCAATTTTCCAACTTTGAATTTTTATGCCCTTAAATCACAGAGATACGGCACACAAAAAACTTGATATCTAACATTTCCCACATGTTTACTTTACATTAGCACAATTTTGGAACCAAAATTTTTTTTTGTTAGGAAGTTATAAGGGTTAAAAGTTGACCAGCGATTTCTCATTTTTACAACACCATTTTATTTTTACGGACCACATCGCATTTGAAGCCACTTTGAGGGGTCTATATGATAGAAAATACCCAAAAGTGACACCATTCTAAAAACTGCACCCCTTAAGGTGCTCAAAACCACATTCAAGAAGTTTATTAACCCTTTAGGTGCGTCACAGGAATTTTTTTGAATATTTAAAAAAAAAAAAAATGAACATCTAACTTTTTTTTCACAAAAATACTTCAGGTTCAATTTTTTTTATTTTACCAAGGGTAACAGGAGAAATTGGACTGCAAAAGTTATTGTGCAATTGGTCCTGAGTACGCTGATACCTGATATGTGGGGGGGGGGAACGACTGTTTCGGCGCATGGCAGAGCTCAGAATGGAAGGAGCGCCGTTTGACTTTTTCAATGCAAAATTGGCTGGAATTCAGATCGGACGCCATGTCACGTTTGGAGAGTCCCTGATGTACCTAAACAGTGGAAACCCCCTACAAGTGACCCCATTTTGGAAACTAGACCCCCCAAGGAACTTATCTAGATATGTGGTGAGAACTTTGAACCCACAAGGGCTTCACAGAAGTTTATAACGTACAGCGGTACAATTAAAAAATCATATTTTTTCCACAAAAATGATCTTTTCACCCTCAATTCTTACTTTTGCAAGGGTAACAGGACCCTAAAAGTTATTGGGCAATTTGTCCTGAGTACGCTGATACCCCACATGTGGGAGTAAACCACTATTTGGGCGCATGACAGAGCTCGGAAGGGAAGCCGCGCCATTTGACGTTTTTGGCTGGAATTGAGATCGGCCACCATGTCGCGATTGGAAAACCCCTGATGTACCTAAACAGTGGAAACCCCCAACAAATGACCCCATTTTTAAAACTAGACCCCCTAAGGAACTTATCTAGATGTGAGGTGAGCACTTTGAACCCCCAAAGGCTTCACAGAAGTTTATAATGCCAGGGCATGAAAATAAAAAAATCGTATTTTTTCCACAAACATGATCAGTTAGTCCCCAATTTTTTTATTTTCCCAAGGGTAACAGGAGAAATTGAACCCCAAAAGTTGTTGTCCAATTTGTCCTGAGTATGCTGACACCCCATATGTGGGAGAAAACTACTGTATGGACACACGTCGGGGCTCGGAAGGGAAGTAGTGACGTTTTGGAATGCAGACTTTGATGGAATGGTCTGCGGGTGTCATGTTGCCTTTGGAGAGCCCCTAATGTACCTAAACTATTGAAACTCCCCACAAGTGACCCCATTTTGGACACTAGACCCCCCACGGAACTTATCTAGATGTGTGGTGAGCACTTTGAACCCCCAAGTGCTTCACAGAAGTTTATAACGCTCGGACATGAAAATAAAAAAATCATTTTTTTTCCACAAAAATGATTTTTGCCCCCAATTTTTTATTTTCCTAAGGGTAACAGGAGAAATTGGACCCCAAAAATTGTTTTGCAATTTGACCTGAGTAGGCTGATACCCTACATGTGGGGGTAAAACACTGTTTGAGAGCTCGGAAGGAGCACCATTTGACTTTTTCAACTCAGAATTGGCTGGAATTGAGATCAGACGCCATGTTGCATTTGGAGAGCCCCTGATGTGCCCAAACAGTGGAAACCCCCAATTCTAACTCCAACCTGAACCCCAACACACCCCTAACCCTAATCTCAGCCCTAACCCTAGCCCTAATGGAAAAATGGAAATAAATATATTTTTTTTTTTTTTATTATTTTTCCCTAACTAAGGGGGTGATAACGGGGGGTTTGATTTACTATTTATGGCGGTTTTTATGTTTGGCAGCTGTCGCACGCTAAAAGACGCTTTTTATTGTAAAAATAGTTTTTGCATCACCACATATTGAGAGCTATAATTTTTCCGTATTTTGACCCACTGAGTCATGTGAGGTCTTATTTTTTGCGGGACGAGTTGACGTTTTTATTGGTACCATTTTCGGGCACGTGACATTTTTTGATCGCTTTTTATTCCGATTTTTGGGACGCAGAATGAACAAAAACCAGCGTTTCATGAATTTCTTTTGGGGGGGTGCGTTTACACCGTTCCCTGTGCGATAAAATTGATAAAGCGGTTTTATTCTTCGGGTCAGTACGGTTACAGCGATACCTCATTTAGGTCTTTTTTTATGTTTTGTCGGTTTTATGCAATGAAAATTATTTTATATAAAAAATAATTTTTGCATCGCTTTATTCTGTGAGCTATAACTTTTTTATTTTTTCGCTGATGATGCTGTTTGGCAGCTCGTTTTTTGCGGGACAAGATGACGTTTTCAGCAGTACCATGGCTATTTATATGCGTCTTTTTGATCGCGCGTTATTGCACTTTTTGTTTGGCGGTATGATAATAAATCATAATTTTTTGCTTTGTTTTTTATTTTTTAAGGGGTTCGCTAAAGGGGTTAACTAATGGGACAGTTTTATAGGGCGGGTCGTTACGGACACGGCGATACCTAATATGTGTACTTTTATTGTGTTTTGTTTTTTTTTATTTCCAAAAAATGGATTTATTTGGGGGAATATTTTTTTTTTTTTCTTCTAATTTATTTGGCTTTTTTTTTTTTTTTTACATTTATTTTAACACTTTTTATTCTTTTTTACTTTATTAAATAGTCCCAGGTGGGACATCACTGTCCTGTGACAGATCGCTGATCTGTCACATCACAGATCACTGTGACAGATCAGCGATCTGTCACAGGCAGTGCAGAAGACTTCCTCATGCCTGCGCTGGAAAGGAGCCCCCCGCAGCAGTGCTGCACATTGCGCTGCCGTGGGGGGCTCAGGGAAGCACGGAGGGAGCCCCCTCCCTGCCGATGCTTCCCTTTAACCCCCGGTACACCGCGATCATGTTTGATCGCGGTGTGCAAGGGGTTAACGTGTTGGGGGCGGTCCGTGACCGCCCCTGACACATTGTGCCGGGTGTCAGCTGTGATAATCAGCTGACACCTGGCCGCGATCAGCGGCGCTCACCACGTGGGCGCCGCTAATCGCGGTAGACGTACTATCCCGTCCATGGGCATAGGGGCCCGGGTCCCATGGACGGGATGGTACGTCTGATGTCAGGAAGGGGGTTAAACTGCATTTCTGATTCTAAATCCCTTTAGTGGATAGTCTCATTCTTTGAGAAAGGGATTTAGAATCAGAAATGCAGTATAGTCTCTACGCGTTTCGAAGTCAAAATGACTTCATCAGGAGAACCATCAGAAGAATGTCCATCAGGTGGTTCTCTCGATGAAGTCAGATGGACTTCGAAATGTGTAGAGACTATACTGCATTTCTGATTCTAAATCCCTTTCTCAAAGAATGAGACTATCCACTAAAGTTATTTAGAATCAGAAATGCAGTTTAATCTCGATACGTTTCTATGTCCAACTGCCTTCATCAGGAGAAAACACCCGATGGACACTCTTCTGATGGTTCTCCTATTCTTCTGATGGTGCCCCTGATGAAGTCAGCTGGACTTTGAAACGCTTTTAAGGTACTGTCACACTTAGCGATGTACCAGCGATATGACGCGGTCAGGATCGCTGGTACATCGCTAAGTGGTTGCTAGTGAGCTGCCACACAGGCAGATCTCACCAGCGACATCGCTGGGGACGGGGGTCGCTACCTACCTGTCACACTAGGCGATCCTGCGTCCTCCCGCCCGGCTCCACGCTCGTCTCTCCACAGGAAGCGCCGCAGGAAGCTGACGACGAGAAACAGTCCTGGACTATCTCGCGCGATCAGCGATAACCAGCGGGGGAGACGGTCGTAGGTAAGTATCAGACACAGCAATATCGCTATAACGTCACAAGTTATAGCGATATCGCTTAGTGTGACAGGCCCTTTAGACTAAACTGCATTTCTGATTCTAAATCCCTTTCTGGACATTCCCGTTCTTTGAGACGCCAGCAGCGCAGCATAACCGCTTCTCCACACCAATTGCTTACAGATAATATCGCAGATAAAACCTAAAGTTTCTCGGCAAACACAAAAACCTTGTTTTTGCTTTTAGGTTACAAGTACGAGGGGGTGAAGTTCGAGAAAGGGAACTGTGGAGTGAGCATTATGAGAAGCGGTAAGTGCTTGTACACGGGCTGCTGAAATGTGGGGGCAGAGCGAGAATCTGCTCTAAGAACTGGTCCTAGATTTAGAAGCCATCATGAGAAAAAAAGTGATTTGGATTTTGTTCTTTTTTCTTTTGCACTCTGCACAATGATTAGGCAATTTGTAGTTTTGACGAATTTTATTGAACAACTCCAGAGCGGTCTGTCAGTCCAAAATGTTAATAAACTCGGAACCTGAATATTTAGGAAAATAAAAGTGAGGTTTTGTCTTTCTGCGGAGAATATCTGTGTGCAGGATTATTGAGCAACGATTAATGTGCAGAATTACTGTGCAACAAACTGAAAAAAAAACAAAGTGTCCCATCACAATTATTTACATCTGTTAATGTGAGCATAATAACCAAACTGCTCAAAATATACAAAGCCACATTTCTGACATTTCAAAAATATCTGCGACCAATATAAGCCACTATTCTATTCAATAACAGTCATAGGCTCCATCCAAGGGGTCTGTCTGTTTTTTTGTTAATCTGTTGACAACTTTTTGGGCAGCACCAACCTCAGCCTCCAGACATTGTACTTAGAGGTGACTGTTTTCTTTCACCATAAATCTCCCATTTAAGAAGGGATGCCAAGTTCTCAAAAGGGTTTAGGTCAGGTGAGGACAGGGCTGTCATTATTCATTTATCTTTAAGGCCCCTTTCGCACTGCACTCTTGCTCTGATACTATGTTTTAGGCCAGGATCACACTTGTGAGTGCAATGCGAGAAACTCACACAAGTATCGCGTCTCAATACCCGGCACTGCCACCGGAAGAAATACAGAAATAGAAATGCATGCAGCCGCACACTCCCATCCTGAGTGCTGGCAGCAGTACCGGATATTGAGACGCGAGACTCGTGCAAGTTTCTCGCATTGCACTCACAAGCGTGATCCTGACCTTGGTGTCCGCCTCCTGTAGGTGTGTACACCCAAAAACGATGCACAACACAGCGCACGTTGACTCTCTCAGCACCATTCTAGTCAATTGCCCCATCGGCGCGTAAGCCCAAAACTTGTGGTGCAAGCTCTGAAGGGACCACTGAACATGGGCAAGAACGCAGTGTAAAAGGGGTTTAACACCTTCCCGACCTGTGACGCCACATTGGCGTCATCGCGTTCTTTCTGGCCAGGTGAGCGGGGTCACTGAAATGTCACCTGACCTGCAGGTACGTCAGGACCTGTACTTGACCCCAGGGGGGGTGGCTTTGCCCACCCGTGGCTACGATCGCTCTGGTGACCTCTGTCACCCCCCCCCCCAATCTGATTGGAGCTATCCTTCCAATCACATGTGGAGGGGCGGAGTGAACTATGGCTGCCCTCTCTCTCTTCAGCCTCATCCCATCCATGGAAGCTGCCTGACCACTGACCACCGCCTGCCATCCGGTGCTCCCTTCCCCAGTGATCACCTGCTGCCCCAGTGATCAAAGTGCTGCTGCCGGCTCCTGCCCCCCCCCCTCCCCCACACCTGACAGCCCCCTTCTGCAGTTGAAACTTTCACCAAACACTCGCACATGCACTAATAAAGTTTAGCTTTTTTTTTTTTTTACACACACACACACACACAATGTCCCGCTCATCCCAGTCACAAAGGGTGCCATTGCCTCTGAAACTTGATAGGGAGAGGAACCCCACTCGTCTCTATTCCTCCTTTGCTTCCAGTGACAGACGCGCTACCACAAAGACGTTGCAGGACAAGAAATTGTCCAGAGACCAGGGGTGAAGACCCACAGCCAAGTGTGAGTAACCCCCAACCTAGTGCTAGTCACGCCCAACCTAGCACTAGTGCCCCCTTCTGGACCCTGTCCCTGAAAATCTTGCTCCACGGATTCCTGATTTCGTTCCCCAATCAGGAATCCAGTTCAAGACTGCCAACCTCCGGGAGTCAATTGTCAGTCTTATGGTGGAGCAAACAAACTTGTACACCCAGCAATTTTTTTGCCGAAAACCCCAATTCATCATTTTCTATTTGGTGTCCCGTTGACTTTGTAAAAATGATGAAATATTGGGGACTGGTCCTTCACATGGGGATTGTTAAGAAACCTGAAATTCACTAATACTGGAGTACTGATATTTTATATCAAACTTCAATATTTGGCATGGTTATGATTTGCAAACATTTTGCGGCGATTCATGAGTTTCTCCATTTTTAGTGACAATACTGACAGCCTTCCCCGCGATGACCCAAATTTTGATAACTGTTCAAAATTCGGCTGGCCATTGAACACTTCAGCAACAAGTTTCCCCAAAGGGAAATTTGTGTGGATGAATCCCTCATCCACTTCAAAGAGAGGCTTCAGTTCCGTCAGTACCTGCCCAGTAAGAGGGTGAGGTATGGGATAAAACTCTGTAAGCTGTGTGAAAGTACCTCGGGGTACACTCACAGCTTTAGGGTTTATGAAGGAAAGGACCGTGGGATCCAGCCCCCAGAATGTCCACCTGCTCTGAGGGTGAGTGGGAAAATAGTGTGGGATTTGGTCCACCCACTGCTTGATAAAAGTTAACGTACAGATGGTAACTTTTATACAAGCATCACACTCTTTCAGTCCCTCTCTGAAAGAGCTACCGCAGCTTGTGGTACCGTGCACAGAAACCAGAGGGGTCTCCCTTTGTCGCTAATTGAGCAGCCTCTCCCAAAGGGTGAGAACCAAGCCCAATGTAGTGGCAACATGGTTGTGGTCAAGTTCAAAGACAAAAGGGACATCTTTTTCTTAATCCATGGTACCGGCACCACGGCCACCGCCGGTAGAGGTACCCCAGCACATGTCCACAAACTGGACTGGGCCCTGGGGCACAACAAACACATGGGGGGGGGGGGGGGGAGTTGGTCTTTCTGATTAAGTCCTCCAGCCCTACAGTGCCATGTGGAAGGCGAAAGTGTGGTATAAAAAACTGGCTGTGCACATCGTACAAATGGCACTGTATAACGCATACGTGCTATCACGATGTGCAGGCACCTAACCTCCAGTTCCAGGGAGGCCCTGATGTCTGGAGATGAGGAAGGAGCGGGCCCCAGCACCCCTGGAAAGTCAAGTTTCCCATATGGTACCAGGGCAACATTTTCCCTGTGAAGGAAGAGCAAAAAAAAGTGCCGGGTATGCTATAAAAGGGGGACAAGAAGGGAAACTCATTTCCAATGTGAAACGTGTCCCGACAAACCTGGACGGTGTTTGAATGAATGCTTCTGAATTCATCACACGTCCGTGGACTAAACACATCCTGACATTGCCCTACTGAACTCACCCACACCAACCTGACGTAGTGTACGTCAGGTTGGTGTACATGTGGTGGTGTATACACCAAACACTAACCTGACATACAGTACGTCAGGTTGTTGTGGTGTGTGTGTGGTGTATACTACACACCAACCTGATGTAGTGTATGTCAGGTTGGTGTGTGTGGTGTATGCTACGTCACACACACCAACCTGACATACTTTCCATACACGACATGGTGTTCGCTAATTGGAGCTAATTTTCCTTTCAAAAAGTCAAATGGCGCTCCTTCCCTTCCAAGCCCTGCCGTGTGCCTAAACAGTGGTTTATGACTACATACTGCATGAGGTATCGGTGTACTCAGGAGAAATTTCCCAACAAATTTTAGGATCCATTTTATCCTGTTGCCCATGTGAAAATTAAAAAACTGAAGATAAAAGAACATTTTTGTTGGAAAAAATTAAAATGTCCATTTTTTTCCTTCCACGTTGCTTTCGTTCCTGTGAGGCACTTAAAGGATTAATAATCTTCTTGAGTGTGGTTTTGAGCACCTTGAGGGGTACAGTTTTTGGAATGGTGTCACTTTTGGGTATTTTCTGTCATGTAGGCCCCTCAAAAGGACTTCAAATGTGATGTGGTTTTTAAAAAAAAAAAAAAATTTTGTACATTTTGCTGGAAAAATGAGAAATTGCTGATAAACTTTGAACCCTTATAACTTCCTAACAAAAAAAAAAAAATGTTCCCGAAAATTGTGCTGATGTAAAGTAGACATGTGGGAAATGTTAGTTAATAACGATTGTGTCACATAACTCTCTGGTTTAACAGAATAAAAATTCAAAATGTGAAAAGTGCAAAATTTTCGCCAAACTTCCAATTTTTCGTCATAAATGCAAAAATTATCGACCTAAATTTACCACTACCATGAAGCCCAATATGTCACAAAAAAAATCTCAGAATCGCTAGGATCCGTTGAAGCGTTCCTGAGTTATTACCTCATAAAGGGACACTGGTCAGAGTTGCAAAAAAATGGCCAGGTCATTGAGGTCAAAATAGGCTGGGTCATGAAGAGGTTAAGGCCTTTACTGGCAGCCGAGCACTGTGATGGAGCACTGTCCTGCATAGAAATCATGGTTTTCTTGAAGATGCAAACTTTTTCCTGTATCACTGCTACAAGAAAGTGTCTTGTAAAAACTGGTGGTAGGTTTGGGAGTTGATTTTGAGTCCATCTCCAACCCAAAAGGGTCCAACTAGCTCTTCATGTATAATACCAGCACATAGCAGTACCCCAATCTCACTGTGCTGGCACCTGAGTCACCATGGAGGTCTGTGCCCTTTACTGATCCAGAGGCACACTTTGCCTAATAAACAAGCAATCCCTGCAGGTGTTGCCGCTGTCGAACAGTCGCGTGGGGACTGGAACATATTTTACGAGCACGGCGAAGTCACGCAATTAGCACCCGAGCATGCTCTGATAATGCCTTATCCCAGCACCTTTGCTCATTACTATAAGTTATATATGGAGATGGCTACTCTTGGTTTGCACCTGTACACACCTGTTTTCTGTTTGGAAGTGAAAATCAGTTTTTTTTTATTTACACATTTGTTCTACCAAATTAACTTTTTTTTTTTTTTTTTTTTTGCATGAAGCCTGAGAGAAACGATCACATAAATGGTCATCAATTATGTCGTCCATTAACAGACAGATATTTTTTTTTTTAAAGCCCTTTACATGCCCAGAACAGTAGAGATGAAAGATGCCCATGTATTAAAAATGGATCCATTACAAACGGAACAAAAACGGAAACCTAGAATTAGATCAGTGTTTGCTCAGTTTTGTAAAGGATCAGTTTTTGTTTTTTTTCGTCTTTTAATAAATACTAGAATATTTACAAGTAGATGAGAATGGGACATAATGTAAAGTAATGCCGGGACATAATGTAAAGTAATGCCGCAACATAAAAAAGTCTACTGATTTGTAAGCTGTACTTTCAAATGTAAAAAAAAAAAAAAAACAGGAAAAAACATTTTGCAAGTTCTCTGGTGAGCTATAGCTGAAGGAACCAAATGAAATGCTGACGAGCCATACTAATTAATAAAAGGTTAATATCCTGGTTCGCCGCAGGATACGGACCGGCCCCGGTGGTGATGGCGGTAAGGGGTAGATGCTTAGGCTGTGTGCTCACGTAGCGTTTTTTATGCGTTTTTCGGGGTCAAACCACATAAAAAATGCTTAGAAGTATCCCATTCATTTAAATGCATTTTGGCCTTTTTGTGCCAATGGATGCGTTTTTTACCACTAAGGAAACGCTTAGCGGTAAACGCAGCATGTTCATTAATTTCCGCTTAGGTCCGCGTTTTTGTTTATTTCCAATGGTCCAAAAGACGCGCGGAAAAAAACGCGACAAACGCGCGTTTTCTGGGAAGGAGAACCCGTTTCCTGAGCGTTTAAAAAAACGCTACGTGGGCACATGGCCTTAGTGTTCTGAGTGCACAATCTGTAAGGTGCCCAACTCATTGTTTCATATCATGCCGATAACATCAGAGGTGTTGGGCAGCCCATGTCTGTGTGTCTCCAATGTGCTTTTGTTGCAAGCCACCAGCTCTCTGCTAATCCTTCTCTTTTGCAGGCGAGGCCATGGAGCAAGGTCTACGTGATTGCTGCCGCTCTATCCGAATTGGAAAGATCTTGATCCAAAGCGATGAAGAAACGCAACGTGCCAAAGTTTACTACGCTAAATTCCCACCGGACATTTACAGGAGGAAGGTGTTGTTGATGTACCCAATACTAAGTGAGTGACAATATGGAAAATAACATGTCTAGTTTTATATGTTTCACCATAAATCACAAAATTGCAAATGTTATTCCATACACTTATATTCTTTCATTACTTTGGGTGATGCTCTCGACCCCTCACCCCTACGTGAATGGTTTGGGATCCATGCTCCACATTCCAGTGTTGTAAGACCATGTATATAAATGAAGGGGTATGGGCTTGGCGGGGGAAACAAATGTTACTATTACACGAGGACACACTGGGTTAAGTGGACATGGGACTATACTAGGGGATCCCATAGAGGCAAGCCCCAACCTCCTCAAGATGTATGGTGCCTGTTGTGAATTCTCTCTCTGGCTTCCCTCTGGTTACTGCTGAAGGTGGTGGAGCTGGTCAGATTGACAGAGGGGTTGCGAGTTCTCTTTCTGGGCTCCCTCTGGTGGTTACTGGAGGTAGTGGAGCTGATCTGATTGACAGAGGCTTGCCACCTGATAATGAGGAAGACGATTGGAGATCTGGGGTTTCAGATTGAGATTTAAGACAGCTGACTCCCTCTATCCCTGCTGGTGATTTTCTGCCTGTGTCTCCTGCTCTGTCCCTGCATGTTCAGCTAACTGGTTTATTTGCTATTCTGTTTGCATTTGATCTGGTTTTGTCTATCTCTGCTTTGTGCGGGTCAGCCAGCTCCGGCTGGGGCTGTGCTGAGTCACCACCCATATGTTACTGCTTGTGCCAGTTTGTTTTGTCCCCTGTTGTATTGGTCTCTTTGTGCTTTCAGAATATACCAGAGTGCTAATATAGTGGGGGCGAAGTCGTGCAACTTCAGTGTTTTTGTGCATCAGACGTGTTGGACTTTTGCAGGGTTTTTTTGCGTGATTGCAGAGTGTCTTTCCTTTCCGGTCCTGTCTAGTCAGTGTGGGCCCCATCGTTTGCTCAGTCTATTTTTCTGCCTGCGTTTGTGTTTTCATCTTGTCTCACCGACAATATATGTTTGGGGGCTATCTATTCCTTTGGGGTCTGCTCCGGGGCAGTTTAGATTTCCCCTTTCTTGCTTTAGGCTTAGTTAGCTCTCTGGCTGTCCCGAGGCATCTAGGATCATCGTAGGTACGCTCCACGGCTACTGCTAGTTGTGTGGACAGGATCAGGGGTCTGCAATCTGCTTAGTTTCCAACCTCTCTGGTTTTTCTGTGGCTTAGCCTGGGCCTGCTATCCTCCTCGATGACCCATTCATAACAGGTGCCCTACACTGGTGAGTGTACACTTTCTACTTGATGCAGGGGGGTGCAAAGTCTATTTTCTGATCTTGGGGTGGAATCCTACTTGTGCAGCTAAAACTGCAAAAGTGCCATATATCCAATCCCTGATAAAGCCCTGTTGGCCAATGTTTGTGACCACTGCACCCCATCTGCTACCTTTTTTATTACTCAGGTGCTAGACGAAATGTTTTTGTCATCTGCTGTTTTCACTATGGCTGTAGAGGCATTGGCAATCCGATTACAAAGTACATCCGCAATAACCGATATCAAAGTTGCTGATACGACCGCACTCGCTGCCTAGTGCTATGGAGGGGATCGACAAGTCCTCAGACATGACCGGCCTGTCTAACTGGCAAAAGTCTGCTTTATTGTATTTGCCAAGTTCACATGAGTAAATCCTTCCTCGTTAGCCTTTCACGCCCTGCCGGTGGTAGATTAATTCAAGTACCTGGGCATCCAAAAACAACCTAAGGTTGCTGGTGAGAGTGGGCAGTCATGTGACTGTAGTTGTGAAATTGGCATACATGTGGTCACACGCAGACTAGACGTGCGCAATACAAGTGAACTGAGCGATGCCACATATGTCTAGTCAGAATGTGGCCTGAAGTAAGCAAATTGTTTACTTGCGGTCACTTGACTGCCCTCTTTCCAGTAATACTGGAGATCTGACAACGTGCAAAGTGCGCACGCTGTGACTGCAGATTTCTGAATCTTTAGAGTGCTTGTAGGCTTTCACCACAAGACCGGACAACCCCTTTAAAATCTGGGGTCCATAGATGGAGACCTTCTTCACTCTTGACATTGAAGTGATGCCCTATCACAAATTCCTGTGCTGCTTGATAGCATGTGCTTTAAGTGACTGTTCGGCTCATCGCTTTGGATTCTTTCCCTGTGTCCGGACGGATGTCAGATTTAGCCCATATTATTGTCTGCTCAGATATGTATTTTGTTTAGTTTGTACATCGTATATTCTTATGAATGAAATACAAATTTGGCAATGTACAAACTTTTTGAAATATGTTAAATAAAACAAAAAAGGGGAAAAAAAAAAACCTACTAGAGGATATTATTGGACAGTTCGCTAACCTGTAGCACCCAGAACCAGGCTGCTGCCGCCAAGGCTAAAGAGCTCATGCGGTGAGAGAACTTGGCTCTACCTCCGTCAATATATTAATAATTAAATATTATTGTTTGTGTTTTCATTTTGAAAACAAAACTAGTTCAAAATGTAAAGTAAATGTTATGATCGTATTTATACCCCCAGGACTATAAGAGGGGTGTCTCCTCTACATCTATCAGGGTTCTTTACTGTAAGAGCAGTGACACTATGGAGGGGAGAGCGCCTGGGGGCCTTACTTCAGTATAACTATATTACAAGTTATATGTACTAGATTGCTAGTCCTTTCTGGAGACTATTTGTCACTTTCATGGTTGGGTTAGGAATTATTTTAAGGATGCTCATCGATGGGACTTGTCTGTCTTTCCCCTTCTAAGCATGTTATTCTTCTGACTGCTCATTGCATATATATATATATATATATATATATATATATATATATATATATATATATATATAATGTTACTAGCAATACCTTTCTAACCATTGAAATTGTTGCAGGCACTGGAAATACTGTTATTGAAGCTGTAAAAGTTCTGATTGAACATGGCGTCCAACCGGCTTGTATTATACTTCTCAGTCTCTTCTCTACCCCACATGGTGAGTCTCTTTAGCTCCCTCCCCAAGAGCCAGCATTTCTTCTGTTTAAAGAGAACCTTTCACCAGGTTCTT
Organism: Dendrobates tinctorius; assembly: GCF_039654945.1. NCBI lineage: Eukaryota > Metazoa > Chordata > Amphibia > Anura > Dendrobatidae > Dendrobates > Dendrobates tinctorius. Next base: position 26,491,062 of record NW_027361898.1, on the reverse strand, counting down.
GCTATGTAATCTGAGGGCAGCATGATGTAGGGGCAGAGACCTTGATTCCAACCTCGTCACTTACTGGGCTGTTTGCCTCCGTTTTTTCGAAACCACTATTCTCTCTGCAGAGCTGAGTTCTCTAAATACTAAGCTCTATAAGCCCGCCCACATCAATGATTGGCTGCTTTGTGTGCACTCTGCATAGGCAGATGGCTGCCAATCAGTATTGGTGGTGGGGTTATACAGAGCAAGAAGACTACATGACTGAATCTCCTGCTGATAAAACACTGATTTTATTGAAAGAAGACAGCCTAGTAAGTGACATTACTAGAATCAGGGTCTCTGTCCTTATATCACGCTTCTCTCAGATTACAGGGTAAAAACCTGCTGACAATATTACCTTTAAAGTATCCTACTTAATCATCTTAATAGAAAAAGGGGCCACATGGTAAGTTTTTATAGGCAGGACTGAGGTGAAACGTCAGTGAATATTACGTGATTGAGAGCCGATATCATGGGGGTTGTTCCCTTTCAGAAAATCTTCATCCCCATTTGCATTTTGTTATTAAAATAAGCATACACACTTTGCTTTCCTCACTGTTCCCTGAGTCCAGCACTGAGTTTCTGGCTCTGCTGCTGGTATGTCCTGTATTGGCATCCAATCGGTCAACCCGGCGGCTCTGTCTACATGAGCAGAGCTCATTGATTAGCTGCAGCAACCTCCACACATTCAGTTCAGGACCTAGGACTGGTGATGAGCGAATATGCTGAGATAAGGTGTTGGAGTGTCTTCTGTGAGCTTGAATCCCATGTTCGAGTCCAGGCAGGTGCATCAGCTGCAGGGATTGCCTGTTTGTTAGGTAACCCCTGCATATGTTGGGGCTGTCAAATAGCCACGAGGACAAATATAGTTTGAAAGCTCACAGAAGTTACTCTATGTTCAAGTCCTCGCAGCTGCATCCCTCGTGCCTATTGAACAGCACAACACATGCAGCTGTTGAACAGCCGCGGGGACTCGAACATAGAGTAACTTCTGTGAGCTTGAATCCTATTAGCACACGAGAGTGCTGATAACACTTTATCCCAGCACTAACTGTGGATTGTTTTATTTTTAACAAACTGCAGGAGGGGACAAAGATTTCTGAGGAGGGACACCCCTGTAACATGTAGATATAATAACTGTACCATGTGTTCTCTTATTTCCAGGTGCCATCTCCATCATCCAGGAGTTTCCAGACATAACCATTTTAACCACTGAGGTACACCCGGTTGCTCCCACACACTTTGGCCAGAAGTATTTTGGCACAGACTGACCGTATGGATCCTCCTGTGCTAGGGAGGTATTAGTTTGACTATTCCCTTAAAGTCTGGCAGTGTCCTGGCTAATCTTCAGTGCCTTGCCACCTACTGCTTGGATGGGGCACTCAATTATGCAATCCTTTATACTGTACCTGATTTTTCAAGCTTTTTACTCAACCTGAACGCTTGACCATCAATCACAGAACCTGACCGGTGTTTTTACTTGGTGTTCATTGCTTCCACACCACCTCCAGTGTTCAATGCACATTCCATTCAAAAGCAGCTTCTAGCGCGCGTCGAGGAGTTCAAGGGCATCAACTCCTATTTATTTATATTAAATTAGCAGAAAAGCAGACAATACATCAAGTGATCTGATTTTGTGTCTGTGAGATTTTCTCGTTTAGTGTAAATGTACAAACTTAATTCTAGACTCTTGAAGAATCAGGAAAAGCAATCAATGTACTGCTGATAAAGAACGAGATGCCTAGAATGATACTAATCAGGAGGGCAACGTTTCCTGCAGTATTAAAGGGGTTGTCCACTACTTTTTAAAACTGAATAGGCCCTGGGTTGTGGGAAAAAGATCCTCCCTCACCTGCTGTGTCTGTTGTAAGAGATCAGGTATTCTAGTTGATGTAATGAGAAGGCCGCAGTAGTTCAGTGGTGGCTGCAGCAGACACCGGTCACTCCCCACTGGAGGCGACAACCCAGTGCTTTGCAGGAGCAACATCAGTCCAATAGGCAAGGATTGTGTTTTTTTTTTTTTTTTTATATATAAATTAAAGGAAGTTGATCACCCCTTTTTAAAGGAAATGTCCACCCATCAATTTTTTTTATTCTTGTAAACTTGCCATATGTGCTGTAAAATAAAAAAAAAAATACTCAATTTGGTCTCCATTGTTTTGTTTTTTTCAAGTTGGGCAGTGATTTAAAATAAAAAAAAATAACTAACTCCTCATGTTTTGTTACTTGTTTTGGATCAGCTAGTAATGCACACATATTAAAATGTCATTTCTACCTTTTTATATAGCGTCAGTTTATGGTTCTATTGAAAAAACACACATTGGCCCCAATTCATCAAGACCAGTGTTAATTCCTGTCTAGATGAGGTGGCTTGGTGGCATCAGGGTATGTGCACACATTGCAGAGTTGGGTGCAGATTTTGCTAAAGCCACAGGTAAAATGTGACCTGCATTTTACCTGTGCATTTAGTGCAGATTTCGCCTGCGTTTTTACACCTGCGGATTCCTATAATGGAAGAGGTGTAAAAACGTTGTGGATTCCGCACAAAGAATTGACATGCTGTGGAAAATAAACCGCTGCAAATCTGTGTGGAGTTTTCCACTACATGTGCACAGCGGATTTGGTTTTTCATAGGTTTGCATGGTACTGTACACCGCATGGAAAACCCGCAACATGTGCACACACCGTTAGATGTTTAACAAATCTGGCACATCTGAAAAGTGGTGTGTGCCCTCCCTTCACCTTGCCAAAAATTTTACACCAGTCAGAGACTGGATTAAGATTTGTGAATGAGCATACGTCACAACTCATCAAGTGAAATAAGCTTTCATCGCCAACCCCACCCATTTTGTGCAGTCTTGCATTATACAAAAATGTTCCACATTTTCAAAGTGTTTTACTCCACCAGATTTCTGGCATAAACATGTTGATGAATTGGGGCCATTGCATGTAATGTGTTTTAGGGATCATGCAGATGTCCAAGCAATGCAGTGTGAGCACACACTGGCTGCAGGACTCCTGACTTAAGCGTGACAGCTTCATATAATTCCATGAGACTGTCACGCTCGGGTCAGGAGAGCCAGGGCCAATCCACGCAGTGCAGTCTGTGCTTGCACAGGTGTCTGCATGAGCTCTTACATTGCTTTCTCGACATCAGCAGTAAGATCTGGCAGCATATGCCAGAAATTCTGGACAAGTACAGACCATCTTGCTCACTTTTTTGTGAAAACCTCTTAAATCCCATACAATAAAACTCCTATGGATACGCCATTTCTAGGGCAGCTGATGTTTTTAGGCTGTGACGGGGACCATATCCATGGCTCCTTCCCTATGACCAGGGACAGCATAGTACGTCTCGGCAATGAGCGGTACTCCCGATTGCGGCTGGGTGTCGGCTGATTAGCACAGCTGACACCCGGCACGTTAACCCCTGGCACACTGCGATCAAACATGATCGCAGTGTATCGGGGGATTAGAGAAGCATCGGCAGGAAGGGGGCTCTGTTCATGCTTCCCTGAGACCCCCAGCGCAGCGCGATGTGCTGCGCTGCTCTGGGGGCCTCCTTCCCTGCAGGCCCCTGGATCCAAGATGGCCATGGGGACCTGCAGAGAGCAGGCTCTAAGAAAGCCTGCAGCAGTGCCTGTCAGACAGTGATGTCCCCCCCGGGACAATAACAAAGTGAAAAGTGTATAAATAATTTAGAAAAACAAAAAAAAAAAAAAAAGGTACACATTTAGTATCACCACGTCCATAACGACCCAACCTATAAAACTGTCCCACTAGTGAACCCCTTAAAAGATAATTAACAAAGCAAAAAACAGTGCTTTATCATACCATTGAACAAAACGTGCAATAACACACGATCAAAAAGACGGATATAAATAACCATGGTACCGCTTAAAACATCATCTTGTCCCGCAAAAAACGAGCCGCCACACACAACCATCAGCAAAAAAATTGTTATAGTTCTCAGAATAAAGCAATTCAAAAATAATTATTTTTATATAAAATTGTTTTCATTCCATAAAATCGCCAAAACATAAGACAAGAGGTATCGCTGTAACCGTACTGACCCGAAGAATAAAACCGCTTTATCAATTTTACCCCACGCGGAACGGTGTAAACGCACCCCCCCAAAAGAAATTCATGAAACGCTGGTTTATGTTCATTCTGCGTCCCAAAAATCGGAATAAAGCAATCACATGACTTGGTGGGTCAAAATATGGAAAAATGATAACTCTCAAACTAATTTTTTACAATAAAAAGTGTCTTAGCCTATGACAGCTGCCAAACATAAAAACCCACTAAAAATAGTAAATCAAACCCCCCTTATCACCCCCTTAGGGAAAAAAAAAAAATTTCCATTTTCCCATTAGGGTTAGAGTTAGGGGGTTTCCACTGTTTAGGCACATCAGGGGCTCTCAAAACGCAACATGGCGTCTGATCTCAATTCCAGCCAATTCTGCGTTGAAGTCAAACTGTGCTCCTTCCCTTCCAAGCAATGCCATGCGCCCAAACAATGTTTTACCCCCACATATGGGGTATCAGCCTACTCAGGACAAATTGTACAACAACTTTTGGGGTCCAATTTCTCCTGTTACCCTTGGGTAAATAAACAATTGGGGGCAAATAGATCATGTTTGTGGAAAAAATGATTTTTTTTATGGCTCTACGTTATAAAACTTCTGTGAATCACTTGGGGGTTCAATGTGCTCACCACATATCCAGATAAGTTCCTTGGGGGGTCTAGTTTACAAAATGGGGTCACTTGTAGGGGTGGGTTTCCACTGTTTAGGCACATCAGGGCCTTTCCAAACGCGACATGGCGTCTGAACTGAATTCCAGCCAATTTTGCAGCGAAAAAGTAAAACGGCCCTCCTTCCGGCCATGTGCTGAAACAGTGGTTCCCCCTGACATATCAGGTATCGGTGTACTCAGGACAAATTGCAGAATAACTTTTGCAGTCCAATTTCTCCTGTTAGGCCTCGTTCACACGTACTGTTTTTTGCGCTTTTGCCACAAAAAATAAGCATCCCAAGCATTCCTGTGTGATTCCGCAATGCTGTGCTAATGCTACGGTTTTTACCGTGGCGTAATCGCTTTGCGGTAAAAACCGCAGCATGCTCATTAATTTAGCGGAATCACGGCGATCCCGCACCCATAGGAATGCATTGTTCTGCTTACTTTCCGCATGTGGCTGTGCACACCATGCGAAAAGTAAGCAGAACATTTGCGGATGGTACCCACGGTCCGGAGGAGAGGAGACTGTCCTCCGGGCTTTGGGTACCATATCCCTGTAAAAAATAGAATTTAAAATAAAAATATTGTTATTCTCACCTTCTGACGTCCCGCACAGCCTTCCTGCCTCTCTCCACGCTCCTGGTCCCAGTAAGCCTTTGCAAATGACTGCGAGACGTCGCGATCCCGCGAGAACGGATGTCATCGTGGTAATTGTCGCAAAGGATTACTGGGACCGGGAGCGTAGAGAGGCGGGAAGGCTGCGCGGGACGTCTGAAGGTGAGAACAAATATATTTTTTTAAATTATTTTTTTACATTCTATCTTTTACTATTGATGCTGCATAGGCGGCCTCAATAGTAAAAGGTTGGTCACACTCGTCAAACAATCAGTTCTCCAAGCGATGCTACAGATCGCTTGCAAATTGCTAGTTTTTCCGCGGGAAAATCGTGGGAATTTAAAATGCGATTTTCCCGTGGAAGGGAATTCTCACTGTAATTTCTGCGAGAGTTCCGCTACGTGTGAACCCAGCCTTACCCTTGGTAAAATAAAAAAAAATTGGACCTGAATAATTTTTTTTGTGAAAAAAGTTAAATGTTCATTTTTTTTTTAAACATTCAAAAAAATCCCTGTGAAGCACCTGAAGGGTTAATTAACTTCTTGAATGTGGTTTTGAGCACCTTGAGGGGTGCAGTTTTTAGAATGGTGTCACTTTTGGGTATTTTCAATCATATAGACCCCTCAAAGTGACTTCAAATGTGATGTGGTCCCTAAAAATAAAATGGTGTAAAAATGAATAAATCGCTGGTCAACTTTTAACCCTTAACTTCCTAACAAAAAAAAAAAAAATTTGGTTCCCAAATTGTGCTGATGTAAAGTAAACATGTGGGAAATGTTACTTAAGTTTTTTGTGTGCCATATCTGAGTTAAGGGCATAAAAACTAAAAGTTGGAAAATTGCAAAATTTTAAAAATTTTCGTCAAACTTTCGTTTTTTTTTCCACAAATAAATGCAAGTTATTTGAATGAAATGTTACCACTAACATGAAGTACAATATGTCACGAGAAAACAATGTCAGAATCACCGGGATCCATGGAAGCGTTCCAGAGTTATTACCTCATAAAGGGACAGTGGTCAGAATTGTAAAAATTGGCCTGGTCCTGAACGTGCAAACCACACTTGGGGGTAAAGGAGTTAACAAAAACACTACACAATGGTAGTTATAAATTACACATCGATTTATTTGACAGGCAACAAATCAAGAAAAAAAAAAAAAAAATTGTGAAAATTAACATTGTCGATTAAAAAAAAAACCCCTGCAACAAGCATAAAAATAACCATTGTATAAAACGTAAAAAAGGCTTTGTGTCGTTCCAGTCCTGCTTAAGAACATAGTGCGTACTAAGAAAAATGACTGTCAAACAGCCCATTGTAGGTATACGGTGCAGCTGTAACCTGCGTATAACAGCGGAGCCTATACAAATGACATGAGTCAGGAATGTTCTCAGAACGGCCGTCACCGCTACGACCGGGGAATCGTTTGCCTGTTACTCGCCTGCAGTTAGCAGTCACGTGTTGCTGCCTTCGTAAAAGTGCAATACGTTACAGGACAATGAAGGACAAGCAGAGAGATTGTGGCTCATCGCATTATCTCATGAGCAGCGCAGTTTGGGAATTCATTGTCATACAACCAATTAGGAATTAAAGAGAACCTGGCCTTAGATTCCCAAGTCCTGATCCAAGGGCAGCATGAATCAGACACTGGCTCCGGCATTGCAACCTTGTAGGTTTTACTTTGAATGAAACTGCTGAGTTTCAGAGCAAACATGTTGAAAATCCTGCTGCTCCTAGCCATGACTGACAGATCGCTCCGCAGACGCCTGTCAGTCAACTGGAGCGGGGTGGAAGAAACCTGCCGGGGACAGCATCAGGCTAAGGCCTCTTTCACACTTCCGTTTTTGACAATCAGTCAAGATCCGCCAATTTTGCAAAAAAACGGAGCTTGCAACTTTTTTTGGCCGGCGGATCCTCCAGACATTGAATTAACCCCAAATTTTCTCTCTCGGCCAGCGTTTCCTTTAAATTTCCTCATTTTCAGGATCCGTCTAAAAACGGATCCTGTGCCATCCGTTCACATCAGTTGAAAACGGATCCGCTTGTCTGCCTTTTTGGCGGATTTTAACTGATGCAAATAACTGAAGTGTGAAAGAGGCCTAATCTTTCAAGACTTACAGGGCCTGATTCATCATTTGCCAAGTATTTTCTTTTTTGCACTAAGTGCTTCAAAATGGTGCCCATTCATGAATATTGCGCAGAACAAAAATGCTCTTTATTTTGGTCTTAGGGGATCAATATGACAACAGATTTTTGCTTTTTAACCTGAGAGAAGCATAACATAGGGGCAGAGGTCCTGATTCCGGCGATGTATCGCTTACTGTACTGCTTGCTGTAGTTTTGATAATCTCCTGCTAATAAACAGTGATTTTATCACTAGAGGACTAGTAATCCTGCTATTACGTAGACGTCCATATTCATGAACTCTGTATAACCATGCCCCCACCACTGATTGGCAGCTGAGTACACTGCATAGGCAGAAAGCAACCACTCAGTAGTGTAGGTGGGATTATAAAGAGCTCAGTATTGAGCAAGCTGAAGCAAGCAGTCCATGAAGTATCACATTACTGGAATCAGGGTCTCTGTCCCTACCTCTTGCAGTTGATATATCAAAAACCTGGAAGCCAATTCCCTTTAAAAAGTCTCATGTTCTGCTTAAATGACACAAAAGTTATGCAAAATACCTCTGATAAATCAGCCAAAAATATCTGGAGAACTCCACATCATGTCTATAATCACACACAAAAACAAAACATTTAACTAGGCGCAAATTAAAAGATTAACAAAAAAGTGAAAAGCGCCAAAACTAGACCACAAGAGGCGTAAATGCAATAATGAATCGGGCCCATAGTCATTGCCTGGGCCTTTCAATGATCAGTGTGTAAAGCCACAGCGTTTTAGTGTAAAATATACCTGGTTGCAGTCTCGAATCCAGTGTCTGATTCATGCTGCCTGTGGTCCGGGAAGCATGAATCTGATGATGAGGACAGGGTCCCTTTAATACACAGATGTCACACTGATTTGAATGGGTATTATGTAATACTTTATTTCCCCTGAGGGGGCACTGTAGAGAAAATACAGCCAGGTTTTCCCACAGATTACAGCATTATAAGGAGCAGGGATTGTCCTATGGGTCTGATGTATGCCAGTATCCGCCATTATGGCATACATTAGGGCCATATGTTTGGTATAAGCAGAGCACAGAAGAGGCTGGATGCGGCCCACTAGGTACGCATACAACAAGTAAACGAGCGCCACTGTCCTGGATCACATATGATTTCACCGCTTATAAAGCAGAGTACAATAATCTGCCGCAAATCCTGCATGTTTCACATGGCAAATCTGCAGAATCAGCACAGATTTGCTGTGAAATTAACAGGTGAATTTGCAGATGATTTTTCTGCTGTGCCTGCACCTAACCAACTTCAGTAGTTATGATCTGATTGAAAATTCTCTCTGACTATACCTAAAAAAAAAAATAAAAGGACAACCCCTTTCATTCAGAATCAAATACAAATAATGGCATCCATCACCAGTAATATATATAACATGAAGGCATCTGTCACACCCATCATACACGCACAATGATTGATCATGGACATGTGGCACAGACTAGAGTTGAGCGACTTTGGTCGGCTCGGGTTTCATGAAACAAAATTTGTTTCAGATGAAATTGGTCCGACTAGGGCAAAAAAGTCCCAGAGTTTCGTCCGTAACCCGACCCCAATGCAAGCCAATGAGGAATAAAAGTCGGCATTGAGCGCATGACATTCATCCACTCAATGCCGACTTTTATTTCCCATTGGCTTGCATTGGGGTCAGGTTTCGGATGAAACTCTGACTTTTTTTGCCCTAGTCGGACCAGTTTCATCTGAAACAAATTTTGTTTCATGAAACCTGATTCGACCAAAGTCGCTCAACTCTAGCGCAGACACTACATTCTAATGCATATCGGTCAGCGTTACCGTTCAGTACTGTCATGTACAGGATTATCACAAATCACCCCCTTTATTTCCAGGCAACTGTGGTGCATTCAGGATACGCAATGAACTTGCCACATAGTAACATTTAGTAATCACTAGTGATGAGTGAACATGCTGGGATAAGGTGTTATCTGAGCATGCTTAGGTGCTAAGAGTGTCTTCTGTGTGCTCAAAAATATGATCGAGTCCCCGTGCCGGCATGTCTCGTGGCTGTTAGACAGCTGCAACACATGCAGGGATTGCTTACTTTTTTGACAATCCATTCATGTGTTGCTGGTGCTGTATAACAGCCATGAGACATGCAGCTGCAGGGACTGGAAGATATTTTTCGAGCACTCCGAAGACACTCGGTTAGCCCCCGAGCATGCTCAGATAACACCTTATCCCAGCATGTTCACTCATCACTAGTAATCAGGCACTAATGTGACCTGGCATGTGGCACAGTATCAAGTATTCTGGAGTACAGGACAATCAGAGAAAGTATAAAATTTACTTGTAGATCATTTCTGAAAACAAGTGGACTAGCAGAAGTTTTGAAATACTGGATACACATTGTATACACATTGTTACAACAGGTACTCAGGCCCTCGATATATCAAGGTAATGCTTTGGTACAGGAATGACAGTAGATTTGGGCTGAGAGAAGCTGAATGAGCCTTGGATCTGCCCAGATTTGTTCTACAGTGCAAACAAGATCATTTACAAACCCATGAAATATTCCTCCATCCATACTGGAAACACTGCGGACGCCGACAGTCTCCAGTCAATTTACACAGAATAAGAAGCCTTCATTACCCAGAGATTTGACAAAGAAATGCCCCTCCAGCATTATGTACAAGTATGAAGCGAGACAATCAATAAATTAGAATATCAAAAAAAGATGAAGCACATCATCACGTCTGGAACTGAAAAAATCCTCTTGCATAGGAAGAATACGCAGAGTTTTAATAAATATGGTCCTGTTCATCTTCCCCGCCCGCTAAATAGATACAACCTCCCAAAATGAAGAGCAGAGCACAGTCTGAACCATTCCTAAAGATGGGTCCTGCTGCTGAGCCATGTCTGGATGGGCCGCAAAGTGGGCTAATCATCCCGCTGGGCATGTTGTGTGCAATATTCCCAGTGTTCTGGCCCCTGGAATACAGAAATGATCATCGCATCATTCTCCAGATACAAACTACTTACAAAAACCCTAATTACATAGTATATTTACATAGGTTTGGAAAGGACTAGAGGAGCCAATACATGTTATATGGCGGTCATACCTAAGCTACTGTATGCCCTGCCCATGGGGTAAGCGATATAGCTTATCAGAAGGACTATACTAGATTTCTAATTGGAGGTATCTGCTAATATTATTATTACACCTACTACGCATTGGGGTAGGATCTTGGAGATGGAAATACCCCTTTAAAGAAGAATAAAGTTAACAGTTTGGAATGTCCAAGTCATGTCCTGACTAGAGTTGAGCGACTTTGGTCGGATCGGGTTTCATGAAACAAAATTTGTTTCAGATGAAACTGGTCCGACTAGGGCAAAAAAAGTCGGAGTTTCATCCGAAACTCGACCCCAATGCAAGCCAATGGGGATTAAAAGTCGGCATTGAGTGGATGAATGTCATCCGCTCAATGCCGACTTTTATTTCCATTGACTTGCATTGGGGTCGGATTTCGGACGAAACTCTGACTTTTTTTTGCCCTAGTCGGACCAGTTTCATCTGAAACAAATTTTGTTTCATGAAACCCGATCCGACCAAAGTCGCTCAATTCTACTCCTGACTAGTGAACATGCTCAGATAAAGTGTTATCTGAGCATGCTCGTGTGTAAACAGAGTGTCTTCGGCGTGCTCGAATAATATGTCTGAGTCCCCGCACCTGCAAGTCTCGCGCCTGTTCAACAGCCCTAACACATGCAGTGATTTCCTAACAAACAGTCAACCCCTGCATGTGTTGCAGCTGTCAAAGAGCAGCAAGAAATGCAGGCGCGGGGACTCAAACATATTTTTCGAGCACGCCAAAGATACTCGGATAACACCCGAGCATGCTCGTGTGCTAACAGAGTGTCGCCTTATCTGAGCAGGATCGCTCATCACTAGTCCTGACCTTAAATCCTATGGAAATGTTGTGCAGGGACCTGAAGTGAGCAGCTCATGGGAGAAAACCACCAACGTAACAGAGGTGAAGTTGTTTTTAGGTAGTAACGGGCTAAAATTCCTCCAATCGATAACTACCAGAAATTTCTAGTTACAGCTATTGTTGCACAAGGACGTCGCACCAGATGCTAAAGCAAGGGTTCATATGTTTTTTGCCACTCTCAGACACGTGACATTGAATCATTTTCCTTATTTACAAAAAAATGACCAAGTCTAATATTTGTTTACTTATTTACTTGTTTCTATTCATCTACCTTTAGCACTTGTGTGAAAACATGCCATTTTAGATTGAACCTTTCCAAAAACATGGAGAATTCTGAAGGGTTCACAAACTTTCAAGGACCACTGTACACGAGGCCTTACACTAGCCATTAGCATAAGATTCTGATCAGTCTCATTCTGCCAAATCATCCAATCAGCAGCCACATGAACGACTAAACTGACCAGATTGCAGTTTTGGTGCACAGTGTAGCTGTCAGTCATCACAAACAACCATTCACATACAAGATGGGAATGATGATACGCCACAATTGGACAAGGTCGAAAAGTCGGTTATGGTGCAATTAAAAACACAATGGGATTTTACTGTGGTATTTGATACAGGTGAAACATGTAAGTTAACAGAAAGAGCACAATTGAGGTCAGACTTACCAGTCTTGAGAACTCCCAGCTAATGATCTCCTGATGACTATGTGTCCATTTCCAGAATTGTGTGTGATGATTCATGAGAAGCTAAAAAGTAACCATTGGCCAATTAGTCTAACACATCATAGTCTATGGGTGCAACATCAATGCTACGGATTGACAAGCCTTTGGAATTGCTCTATAAGGGTGGGCACCATACCGAATGCCCCTGAAGGTATTGTGTAATGCTCCACCTGCAACAGACAATAGAGGCCCTAACTTTTCTTCTTAGGCCGGGATCACACTTGCGAGAAACTCGCACGAGTCTCGCACCTCAATACCCGGCACTCAGGGCCGAAGTGTGCGGCTGCATGTATTTCTATGCAGCCGAGTGCTCCAGTCCCGAGTGCCGGCTGCAGTGCTTGAGGTGCGAGTTTCTCGCCTGTGTGATCCCGGCCTTAAGGGGGTTATCTCCACCTAAGAAATGGGTAAAAATTGCAAAGTGCTTGTAAAAACAAGCAACTTCACAGATTACCAGTTATTAAAAATCCTTCCCATTCTCAAGAACAGAGGGATTTTTAATTGAATAGTTTACTTTCTCATTGACTAAGTTACTGGCCACCTCTGCAGGCTCCCGGAGGTGGCTGGTTTCCTAGGCAAGAAGTGCGCTCTTACAAGCTCCTTGCTTTAAAGCTGGCAGGATCTGGCCACCTTAAAAGGATTGTTCAGTCTAAAATGAAACGCTCTGTGACTGCAAGCTTACTTTTGAAGCCCCCATTGCAGAACCCTTCTAGTGAGCGCGGCCTTGATCAATACAAGTATATGGGCAGAAACCACATGGTGTTTAGTGGGCACGGTCTCACTCAGTACTAGATTGGTTCTGTCAAGGAGTATGTATAACTCATACCTGACCGCCGTTCCCTGGGCAGAGAATGACGCATCCTCGCAGAACACAGTGTGCGTGCCGGAAGGATTCATAAACATGCCAGACAATCTCTTTAAAGCATATCTTCGGCGGGTTTTAAATTTTACGGCTAGAGTGGTTTCACTAGTCTAAGTTCCTTGCCTCTAATATTACACTTACCAGCCGAAGTCTTCTATTCTCAGCGCCGCTCCAGTCGTCTTCTGCAGGTTGTATTTTGCCGAATGGCTCCAGTGTTTGCTGGATGATCCGGAAGTCACAACCCAATGTAAGTATATGAGACCCAGAACGTGGCTCTCAGACTTACAGAGAGCTTGTGACCATTACCTCTGACTTCTAGTCAGAAGTTGCGGTCACAAGATGGCAGATCAGGACCAGAGCGGCACCGAGCAGATGGGATGGTAAACACTAAAGTCAAGGAATTTACATTAGTAGCACCACTCCAGCGCTGAAATAATAACAACAAAAAAACAACACTGGAGTGGTGCTTTAGGGTCTTTTGGTGCTTCTCCAATGCTGCGTGCGGAGGCACATTTGCCTCTACTTGCAGCAAGGGAGAGCGTGCAAATCAGACAAATCTCTAGGAGCACCTCTCCCCCCAGCAAACAGGAAGCTGGGAGGCAGACAAGCAAGCAGTGCACTCATGAAGAGGACACAATATCCCTTAAAGGGAGTTATTGTCACCCCCAAAATGCATTTTAATTGAGTTACATTGTGGTGTAGGGGACTTAGCCCCTATAAAAATTATACCAGCATAGTACCTGTTGCTATTACTGTGCCTGAGAAAAGCACTTAATTCATATGCAAATAAGTAGGCTTATAAGTTCTCAGTGCGCTCTTATGCACCCTCATTTTTACCGATTGCTTTCCGTGCTTCTGATGGCAGCGCTTGGTTCCTGGAGCAAGTTGATTTCTAAAGTTATCCGACATGTGTGCGCATGCACACTGACGCGGCCTGTGCCTAGTCACGCACTTGCTGCAGAAGGTCTGTGTCTGCCTCTAGCTCATCTCTCCATAGAGTTTTATGAGCACCAATTGCCCATCTCCGCAATGGAAAATCTTTACTCAATGAATTCACATTTTACCGAAGAATTAAGAATGAAACATCACTCTAGCAGGAGAAAAAACGGTTTCTCTGATAAGATATATTACGAAGTGTCTTTATTTTCATGTGAACTATTGAATCATGAAATAAAGAATAAATGTCATTTTAATTTTTAAGTATTTACCAAACTGGATAACACCTCTGACCACTGTTGAAGCCCAAGAGGGCCTCCATGTCTATCTATACAGTGCCTTGCAAAAGTATTCGGGCCCCTGGAACTTTTCAACCTTTTCCCACATATCATTCTTCAAACATAGAGATACTAAATGTAAATTTTTGGTGAAGAATCAACAACAAGCGGAACACAATTTTGAAGTTGAACGAAATTTATTAGCTATTTTAAATTTTTGTGGAAATTCAAAAACTGAAAAGTGGGGCGTGCAATATTATTTGGCCCCTTTAACTTAATACTTTGTTGCGCCACCTTTTGCTGCGATTACAGCTGCAAGTCGCTTGGGGTATGTCTCTATCAGTTTTGTACATTAAGAGACTGAAATTTTTGCCCATTCTTCCTTGGCAAACAGCTCGGGCTCAGTGAGGTTTGATGGAGATTGTTTGTGAACAGCAGTTTTCAGCTCTTTCCACAGATTCTCGATTGGATTCAGGTCTGGACTTTGACTTGGCCATTCTAACACCTGGATATGTTTATTTGTGAACCATTCCATTGTAGATTTTGCTTTATGTTTGGGATCATTGTCTTGTTGGAAGACAACTCTCCATCCCAGTCTCAGGTCTTTTGCAGACTCCATCAGGTTTTCTTCCAGAATGGTCCTGTATTTGGCTCCATCCATCTTCCCATCAATTTTAACCATCTTCCCTGTTCTTGCTGAAGAAAAGCAGGCCCAAACCATGATGCTGCCACCACCATGTTTGACAGTGGGGATGCTGTGTTCATGGTGATGAGCTGTGTTGCCTTTACGCCAAACATATCGTTTGGCATTGTTGCCAAAAAGTTAGATTTTGGTTTCATCTGACCAGAGCACCTTCTTTCCACATGTTTGGTGTGTCTCCCAGGTGGCTTGTTGCAAACTTTAAACAACACTTTTTATGGATTTCTTTGAGAAATGGCTTTCTTCTTGCCACTCTTCCATAAAGGCCAGATTTGTGCAGTGTACGACTGATTGTTGTCCTATGGACAGACTGTCCCAATTCAGCTGTAGATCTCTGCAGCTCATCCAGAGTGATCATGGGCCTCTTGACTGCATCTCTGATCAGTCTTCTCCTTGTTTGAGATGAAAGTTTAGAGGGACGGCCGGGTATTGGTAGATTTGCAGTGGTATGATACTCCTTCCATTTCAATATGATCGCTTGCACAGTGCTCCTTGGGATGTTTAAAGTTTTGGAAATCATTTTGTATCCAAATCCAGCTTTAAACTTCTCCACAACAGTATCACGGATCTGCCTGTTGTGTTCATTGGTCTTCATGATGCTCTCTGTGCTTCAAACAGAAGCCTGAGACTATCACAGAGCAGGTGCATTTATACAGAGACTTGATTACACACAGGTGGATTATATTTATCATCATTAGTCATTTAGGACTACATTGGATCATTCAGAGATCCACAATGAACTTCTGGAGTGAGTTTGCTGCACTGAAAGTAAAGGGGCCGAATAATATTGCACGCCCCACTTTTCAGTTTTTGAATATCCACAAAAATTTAAAATAGCCAATAAATTTCGTTCAACTTCAAAATTGTGTTCCACTTGTTGATTCTTCACCAAAAATTTACATTTGGTATCGTTATGTTTGAAGCATGATATGTGGGAAAAGGTTGAAAAGTTCCAGGGGGCCGAATACTTTCGCAAGGCACTGTATGTCTGAAAGTACTACTCTGCATGACCCACATTGTCAAAGCTCTTTCTCCCTATAAACACAATCATTTCTTTAGGTTCACAATTTTTAATAACCCACAAAAAGTATTAAGAGATTGATAGAGACCCAAATATGACGAAACGTACCACAGAAGAGAATTATACACAATCTATAAAGGAAAGCATGCACAAGGCATGGTAGCAAATCAAGCCAAGCAATTGGTTCAGGAGAATGGCGATTTATCTAGGGACCAATTACCTGAATTCTCGTCATCCGTCCCGTCATCATCCCACTGATTCACTCTGCTTAGAAGGGGGTTTTGAGACTCACATACCATTCTCATTGGAAATGAAAGTCCATCGCCATCGCTTAGAAAAGAGAAGAGGTAAGCGGTAATGAATAAGCAGCACTGTGAACAAGACGGATTCATAAGGGTTAATTACATGGTAAATGGAAATTGACAAAACTATATGATATACCTTGTGAAAACAGGGATTAACCACAACTTTTTCCTCTTCCCAAATACTTGCTCCAGGTTTCTTTGGATGCCCAAGTGGAAACCATTCTTATCAGAGCCACTGGGAAAAACGGGGGCTGAAAAGGCCTCTGGAGAAGTGCAAAAATACATGTCGAAATGTTATATTCTTATTGTTTTAGCCTTTCTAATCATGAGCTACCTGCAGGGCGAAACTCCCCGTTTTGCTGCTATAGGAAGCACATGATGCCGGGAACATTAATGTCAGAAGCAGGAATTGTAATAGACATTTACACGTAAGAGATACCTATAAAGGGCTATTAAAGTCAGAGCTTTTTTAATTTAATTTCTAAGGTATGATTCTGTAAAGCACCACTCCAACATTTTTTTTTTTTTTTTTTTTTTATTACTGAAGAGGTGTTCCTAATCCAAGTTCTCTGCCCCTAATCTTATACTTACCTGCCACCATCATGATCTGTTCTCGCTGCTTCGGTTGTCTTCTGCAGGTTGTGATCAGTGTTTGCTGGACGATCCGGAAAACACAACTCCATGTAAGCTGACATAGACTTACACGGAGAGCTTGTGACTGTTACCTCTGACTTCCGCTCAGTCAGGGGCTCAAGTCACAAGCTAGTGGACAGGGCGGCAGCGGGAATAGCTGAAGATGGTTGCTGGCAAGTATAATACTAGGGACAAAGATCTGACCTTAGTAGCACCAATCCAGCACACAAATAAAAAGAATAATGCTGGAGTGGCGCTTTAAAAAGGACTGCTTTTATGCTCCATGAAATAAAACTTCTAGTGCACTGTCTGCATTGTGCCATTCCTCCTGATAAAAGAAAAGAATACAATAACAATTGGGTGTACTAGTTGTGCGTGTGCTCATACATAGTGTAACATTGTCTTGTCACTGCTGACAGTCAGATGCTGGACACATCCCTTTTGATAAGGTAACTAGTAACACCCATTTGTCAATTTATTCATACATTTCCAAGAGGAACTATAGTTAAACAAGGGAGATTTTTAAGAAAAGATGCAGCAGATTTCTTTAATTATTACGAAACTAATCCCATCGAGAGAGCTTGCTTAAAGGGGTTGTCCTGTCTCAAGATACTGATGTCTTATCATTAGGACAGGTTCCTTAAAATAGGTAATCAATATCAGATCAGAGGGGTTCTGGGACCACCAAGATCAGCACTTACAAGCTCCGCACACCAGATGTTAACCCACTGAACGGAGCTACAATGTGCAGCGACCCTTGCTTTTTACCATAAAACAGCAATACCTTTTTTAGTTTTCCACTGATGTCGTATAAGTGATTGTTTTGTTGCAATGATACCAATTTTGGGATGAATAATATTTAATAATTAGCTTTTATAATTTTTTTTTAAGGAAAAAAAATGCAAGAACACAACATTTCAGCCATTTTTTTTGGCACTTTACAGTACAGGAAAAATAACTTTGCAGAACAGTATGAATTCATTATGGAAAAATAAAGTCATTTCTGTGGCACTGCATTACCAGAGCCATAACTTTTTTTCTGTCGAGGCAACAATATGGGGGCTTCTTATTTGTGTGCTAAGTTATAGCTCTTATTGGTACAGTTTTGGAATGCATGTAATTTATTAATTTTTTTCTTGATGCGTGTGAAAAGGATGGGAAAAACAGCAAATGTACAGTTTTTTTTTTCCCTTCACTTGCGATACAGAGAAGCACCATCCAATGATTTTGGTATTACAATCCTTCCAGGGAAAGCAAATTATACACACCGACACTCGGGAACTTGAAGTAGCGGTTCTTGGATTGCTTGTATAATTCTTTATAATGCACAGTACAGTATTACTGCCCATCACTAATTCATAGGTACAAGTGCCAGACCTGCAGGCTTCTGTTACGTCCTGGGCAGCCATGATGAACCATTGTGTTGTGTCTACAAAACCCCTTAAATGCTGCAGTTTCTATTGACCACAGCATCAAAGGGGGTTAAGACTGTCAAAATCAAAGTGTTCACTAAAATGCCCAGTTTTGTATATTTTTCCTTCCTAGCACGGCCCCTGCAAAATCCAGACAGCTGGCAAATACCACCATGGTTACTTACCGGTAGCCGGTTTTTCCGGAACCCATGACAGCACCACCTGAGAGAGGGATCCGCCCCGCCAGGACAGGAACCTACTGAGATATAAGGGGCAGCACCTCTCCCCCCCCCGCTTCAGTTGGGTTACTGAGCATTGAGAGGACTTCCCGGTTGGTTACATGTTCAATCCAACACCACATCACACAAATGCACCCTACTAACTGTGCACACTAGGGTGACCGGATCTCATATGGGGGGGAAAAAATGTCAGAATCTTGTTCGTCTGGACCCCACAAAACGATTCCCCTTTCCAGATATTGAGAGAGCCAAAATTTGAGCTCGATCAAACGACGTTAACCCGTGCCGCTCGTCGCTCAAAGTTTGAAAAAATCCAAATTGAGGTATTTTAAGATTTAGGTATTTTGCATAGTCTGTTAGACTATAAAGAATGTGACAACAACATTGCAGAAATAGCCCTGACCAAATTTTCGAACCATTTGTGGCATTTGAATGCAGAGTTGGTGGGATTATCGTTTTTTGATCCCACCATTACAGACAATGAAAAGTTGTTAATGGCTAATAAATTGCTCAGTAGCACAGATGAACCATCAGAGCACGCTAACCTACATGAGTTGATAATTTTACATAGTTATCTAATCTATTCTAGAGCTTTTGTTAAAGTAGTTTTTGAAACGTCAGAATATAATGCTCGGCATTTGCTTACAACTTGCAGGACATATTGCTTTTGTTCTTCATCTTTTGTCAGAAGGTCGTTAAAGTCGGTTACTTCCTACCTCTTTTAATTTTTCTTTCCTAACTTTTGGATTTACAACCCTAGCGTGCTCTGATGGTTCATCTGTGCTACTGAGCAATTTATTAGCCATTAACAACTTTTCATTGTCTGTAATGGTGGGATCAAAAAACGATAATCCCACCAACTCTGCATTCAAATACCACAAATGGTTCGAAAATTTGGTCAGGGCTATTTCTGCAATGTTGTTGTCACATTCTTTATAGTCTAACAGACTATGCAAAATACCTAAATCTTAAAATACCTCAATTTGGATTTTTTCAAACTTTGAGCGACGAGCGGCACGGGTTAACGTCGTTTGATCGAACTCAAATTTTGGCTATCTCAATATCTGGAAAGGGGAAACGTTTTGTGGGCTCCAGACGGACAAAATTCTGACATCGATTTTTTGCGGTCACCCTAGTGCACACCCATACGGTGAAAAAAGGGGGGGGAAATATACGGGTGCTGTCATGGGTTCCGGAAAAAACGGCTACCGGTAAGTAACCATGGTGGTTTTCCCTTCACCCATGACAGCACCACCTGAGAGACTTTTGGAGACTACGAAACACCTTTGGGAGGGACCACCGCTTGCAGCACCCTTCTACCAAAGGTTAAGTCAGCAGAGGAGGATAGATTTAATCTGTAGTGCCTAAAGAAGGTTGAAGGTGAGGCCCAGGTAGCGGCCTTACAAATCTGTTCAATTGATACCTCTGCCTTTTCAGCCCAGGAGGTCGCCACGGCTCTGGTGGAATGAGCCTTGATGCCGTCAGGAATCGGGATACCACTAGCTGTGTAGGCTACACTAATGGCCTCCCTAATCCATCTAGCAATAGTCCCTTTTGAAACCCCATAGCCTTTCCTGGCACCCTGAAAAGCTACAAATAGGGACTGGGACTTCCTCCACAGGCTGGTGACAGATATGTATTCTAGCAGGGCTCTCTTAACATCCAAACTATGGAATTTTTCTTCCCCTGGATTCTTTGGATTATCACAGAAGGATGGGAGGATAATCTCTTGACCCCGATGGAAATCTGACACTACCTTAGACAGATAAGCGGGGTCTGTCCTTAGCACCACCCTGTCCTGAAAAACTTGTGTATAAGGTGTATTTACTGACAGAGCCTGCAGGTCGCTTACTCTACGGGCTGATGTAAGGGCCACTAAAATGATTGTTTTCAGGGTCAGAAATTTTACAGAAAGCTGATGTAATGGCTCATATGGTTCTTTTGTAAGGGCCTCTTGTACTAGGTTTAAATCCCAGGGAGCTATCTTGGGCATTGGAATAGGTTTAGCCCTATGACATGATTTGATGAATCTGGCTATCCATCTATTCGCTGCCAAGTTGCAGTTATAGAGCGCCCCTAGCGCAGACACCTGAACCTTAAGCGTATTTACCGCTAACCCCAGCTGTAATCCTGCCTGTAAAAACTCCAAGATGGCACTAATTGGGGGTTCTTGTCCTAACGGCTTACCTAGGAAATGTAGGAATTTATTCTATGTTCTGCCATAGATGTTAGTCGTCACCGGTTTCCTACTTTTAAGCAGGGTGGCCACCAACCCCGGGGAAAAACCTTTACCCCTTAAAAGCGACCTTTCAAATTCCACGACGTCAGATGGAATCCCTTGACTTGCGCGTGGAATATCGGGCCTTGGGCTAGAAGGTCCGGAACTTCTGGCAGAATCCATGGATCGGAGATGGACATTCTCCGCAGTAGAGCAAACCAGGGCCTTTTTGGCCAAAATGAAGCTATTAGGATTACTCTGGCTTGATCGGTCCTGATCTTCCTGACCATTGATGGGATCAGAGCGACTGGGGGGAACGCATAGGCCAGCTTGAAGTCCCACTGAATATGCGGAGAGACCACTGCCCATGGATCTTCCCTTGGGTTTAGGGAGCAAAACCTTCGTGTTTGCCTGTTGTGTTTGTTGGCAAAGAGGTCTATCACTGGTTCCCCCCAAAGCTGCGTTATTTTTTGAAAAATGGACCGATTTAGGACCCATTCTCCCTGCCTCAGAGTATTGCGGCTTAGGAAATCGGCCTCTATGTTTTCTGCCCCTTTTATATGTAAGGCTGTTATGGATTGTAAGTGTTGCTCCGCCTTGCTCAGGATGTCGACTGCTGCTTTCATTAGGGAGTATGATTTTGTTCCCCCTTGGTGGTTGATGTATGCCACCGTTACTTTGTTGTCCGACATGATGCGGACATCGCGACCCCTGAGTAGGGGAAAGAAGTGGGTAAGGGCTTTGTTTACAGCCCACAATTCTCTGAGATTGGAGGATGCCCTTCTTTCTTGAGATGT
Source organism: Dendrobates tinctorius (assembly GCF_039654945.1). NCBI lineage: Eukaryota > Metazoa > Chordata > Amphibia > Anura > Dendrobatidae > Dendrobates > Dendrobates tinctorius. The sequence continues at coordinate 26,469,446 of NW_027361898.1, read as the reverse complement.
CCAGGAGCCCTGGCCTACGTGATCCCTTAGGTGCACCCCCCACCCCCGGGAGCTTGCGTCTGTTAGGATCACATCTGTCGCCTGTTTGTCCCAAGGTATTCCTGTGGCCAAATTTGTATTGTCCAGCCACCAGTTGAGAGAGACTTTGGTCTCTAGTGAAAGCTTCAGATCTCCTTCTAAACGCCCTCTTAGCGATTTTTGTGCTGCTAGTATCTCCCACTGGAGTTGACGGGTATGAAATTGAGCCCACTTGACCGCCGGAATACAGGACATCAGAGTGCCTAGTTGAGATATCGCTTTCCTCAACGTCATCTGAGGTTGGTTTTGGGCTGACAAAGCCATGTTCCGTACCTTCTCTATTTTGGCCTCCACCTGTTGTTCTGAGTCCAGGATAAATCCCAGGAAGGTCTGTTGTTTTAGGGGTTGTAGTCTTGACTTTTTGAAGTTTATTATCCATCCCAATTCTTGTAAGGTGACGGTCAGCTGGCTTAACTGCGCAGTACAATGGTCCTCCGAGTCGCCCACTATGAGGAAATCGTCTAGGTAGGGTATTACCACTGTGTCTCGAATCCGAAGGAAAGCTGTTACCTCCGCTATGACCTTGGTGAACACTCTCGGGGCTATGGATATACCAAACGGAAGAGCTGTGAACTGGAAATGTTTTAGTACACCTTGGATATAAAGCGCTACCCTCAAGAATTTTTGATGATCTGGATGGATAGGGATATGATAATATGCATCCTTCAGATCGACTACCACCATAAAACAATCTTGATGTAGTAGCTTTATGGCCGTAGTCACTGACTCCATCTTGAAAGTCTGATTCCCTATCCACCGATTGAGTCCTCTGTGGTTTATAATTGTCCTGAACGACTGGTTCGGTTTCTTGATCAAAAAAAGTGGTGAATAGAATCCTCTTCCCTTCTGTGTGTCCGGGACTTCGTAAAGGACCTTTTTGTCTATTAGGTTCAGGATCTCTGTTTCCAGGGCCAACTGTTCTTCGGCCGCTCTTCTGATAGGGGTAACTACGAACACTGATTTTGGTTGGCGAACAAACGGGATTTTCACGCCTTCTTTTAAGATGCTTAGGATCCAGGTATTGGAGTTCTTTTCCCAGGTCTGGGAAAAGAGTGCCAATCTCTCCCCTACTGGAATACTGGCGTCATTGTGATTTTTTTGAGGTGGAGGAACCTCCACCAAACATGAAGCCTGACTCTTTTTTTCTTTTTGTCCTCCCATCTCCTTCTATCGGCCGGAGGATGCCCCCAATTGAATCTTCCGCCTCTCCGAAAGGGCTGTCTTCTCTGCTCTGTTGGGAACCTGGGAAAACCTTTTTTCCTATCACTCGCTTTTTCCAGGATGTTGTCTAAGTTCTTCCCCAATAAGAATCTCCCATAGTGATACAGACAAGGCGTGCACTCTGTGGATTATGAGGTAGGTGCAAGCTGAACCTGGAACTTAGTCCAGACAGTCATCCAGTGAAGAGAAAACAGCTGCACTCTGGGAAATTTTGATTTTCAATGCAAAAAATTGTTTTATTATTGAAGACACCACAGGGGAATAGTTCCCCTGTGGTGTCTTCAATAATAAAAAATTTTTTTGCATTGAAAATCAAAATTTCCCAGAGTGCAGCTGTTTTGTCTTCACTATAAGAATCTCCCATCACAGGGGAGAGAGCACAGTTTCGCCTTAGAGTGCAGGTCACCCGGACAGCCTTCATGCCAAAGTGCTCATCTAGCAGCGTTTGATAAACTTCCTGCTCTGGCCGTTAACCTCATAGAATCCGCCGAGGTGTCCGCTAAAAAAGCTGCTGCCCCATGCAAGAGATACATATCCGCCAATATCTTCTCTCTTGGGACCCTTGATGCTGGTTTTTCTTCCAACTGCTGCAGCCAGATCATGAGGGAGCGTGCAGTGCAGTTGCCCGCTATCGCTGGCTTTAATCCTCCCGCAGTCACTTCCCATGCATGCCTCAGATATGAGTCTGCTTTCTTATCTAGCGGGTCTCTAAGAACCCCCGAATCTTCCAGGGGCAGGGCCGATTTTTTAGAGGACCTGGATACTGCTGCGTCTATTTTTGGGACTTTGTCCCATATCTCCGCGTCCTTGTGTTCAAAAGGGTATCGCCTCTTAGAGGTGGAGGGAAGAGCCCCTGATTTTTCGGGTTTCCTCCACTCTTTCTCAATAAGCGCCTGAATCTTCTCATTCACGGGAAAGGTACGCTTTTTCCTCTCTTGGAGCCCCCCAAACATAACATCTTCTAGGGTTTTTGACGTTTTCTCTTCCTGCAGGCCCATTGTTGCTCTAATGGCCTTTAGGAGGGCATCTGTGTCTTCTACCGGAAAACATGGCTTACCCCCTGTGTCACTGTCTGAGGAGTCTGATGAGGGCGCCTGTTCTGATTGAGACGAGGTCGAAGAGTAATTTGAGGGAGAACTAGGGGTATCCTTTCTACCTTTCCTCCTTTTTTTCAATAGGGTCTTAATTGAACCCTCCATCTCTGACCTAAGGGCTGATATCAGATTAGCCGCGAAACTAGGCGCTTCCTCCGACATAGTTCGCTGAATACAACTGGCACAGAGGTCTTTCTGCCAGTCCCTTGTTAGGGCCGCTTTACATATGGCGCCGTCCCTATTATTTTTCTTGCTTCCTGCTTTTTTGGGCCTTTCCTACGGGGTTAAACATTGACAGGAAACCCCTATTAATACAAATGCTAGCATTCACGAAGATCACTCACCACCCGCAATCAAGGGTACCGGACTCGGAGGCTGCGTTGGAGCACGTGACCTGTGCTCTCTGGATCTCGAGGATTCTCCCGACCTGCGGCTGCTGCTTGAGCGGCTTCCATGTTTGTGGCCGGAGGGCTGTGAGGGCGGCAGAGATAAGGACCTCTCCTGCTCTGACTCCATCGCTGCACTGTCTGCCCCGCCGCAGCCTCGTTTAAATAAGCCTCCGTCCTGTGAGTGGCCTCCCCTCCCCCCTGCGATCGCTGGCCGACAGCCTTCAGAAAAAGCCAGCCGGCCTCGCACCAGGCGCGATGACACCGTCGCCTGGATCTGATGTTAGCCGACGCGCCCACAATCCTCTGCGCCGCTGACGTCAGTGGCCGGAAAGAGCCCACGTCTCTACCCTGTCAGATGCTTCGGGGATTGAGCTGCGGGCGCGCGCGAGGGGAGGGCGGCGCGGGCTTCCCGCAGCCACCGGGGATCCCACCAGCGCCCACACGAACCCGGAACCCCGGAGGGCCCAGGGACTGTGCCTCCAGCACCCAGCGCTACAGGTAAGATACCTGTTCTTCCCGCGCCGGGATGGGGCTGGGTCTTTTTTCCTTCTTTTTTCCCTTTTGCCTGTGACAGGCACCGCCGATAGTGGGGTTCCTTCCAGGACAGGAACCCAACTGAAGCGGGGGGGAGAGGTGCCGCCCCTTATATCTCAGTAGGTTCCTGTCCTGGCGGGGCGGATCCCTCTCTCAGGTGGTGCTGTCATGGGTGAAGGGAAAAGGATGATATTACAAACTGCCCCAGGTGAATTAGCGATATTCTGGCAATAACGCCATGGTGCTCAGACCTTAAAGAGGTTGTTCACTGCAGGTAGCGGTGGACTGCGACAATCTTCTCTTTATACTAAGCTTAGCATGACACGGACTGCTGACATATTTGTGAAGAGCACTTTCCAGGATTCCTCCGCTCATTACATCTACATGCCTTAATAAAACAGAAGAGCTCAGGTTCACCAAAGGTGAAGGTGCAATAAAAGTGCTTCATTCAAGAAGGTTTTGCAACCAGAGGAATCCAGATAGAGCCATTTCTCATTTTTCAGCTCTCACTGCTTCCTTCACAACCTCTTCCAGTGCCTTGAGGACTGGCAACATATTGTATTACAGATTACATTGTTAGGGAACCTGCAGTACGGGGTGGGAGGACAAGGAAGCCTTTCATTCATTATTTTTTAGGAGGCTGTGTACTAGTCAGCCACAATCCTGGAATATACAGAGCAAGGTAACCTCAGACTTTGCACGCAGAATGTTCCTAATTAAGCAATAATCCCCTGCAATAAAGGTTCATAATTACTGGGGAGTCGGAGAAGTCTGAGTGGTTGCCACAGCAACATGCCATTATAATATTAGTGCTACTGCTGCGGTTTTCTACAAATGGATGTGTATTATACCAGCCGCACAAAGACTGCGATGGGAAGTAGATTTTACCGAGCTGCTCTCTGCAGAGCCATGATGACAAGGACAAATACGGGGCATTTACAAATGTGGTGGCGGATTCTTCTACATAGGGCCCCGTAGGAGTAAAGATCACGTCCTACTTCATGGGCAGGTGACAATCACATGAGCTCCAACTGCGTCTTCCCGAAAAAGACAAGTAATAGTTAGATGGGACCTGCATTAAGATTTTTTTTTTTTTCTTTTTTTTTTTTTTTTAACGGGCATTTTGGTGACAATAAGCGCTGGGACCAAATGTTGGCGGTGAGTCAGTCACGGAAACAATACCCCAAAGTGAGGTTATATGGCTTTTCTATCACTGTTGGTGTAATTGTTGGGCCTTTGGCGTCTTTTTTCCATCAAATAGTAGCATGTTCTGTCATACGTGTGGGCAGCCATAACTGTACAACGGCGGCTAATGTTTGCCAGAGACTATGATTAAAAAAAATAAAATGACAGTGTTGTATATATTTTTGGCCTATCTATACTGTTCTGGACCGGCTATCTCCCCCCCTTCCTGACCAGGTACATTTTAATGTACAAATTACTTTAACCGCTCTAAAAAAAATTCTAGTTCGGATAGTCAAAGAATTTTTGCCTTTTTTTGCAGTAAATACAAATTATTTTATATATATATATATACACACATACACATACACACACATATACACACATATATACACACACACACATATTATGTAGATACATACACAACTTTTTTGGGATATTTCATCAAAAAATAGTAAGCACATGTCTATTTTTCACATTTTTTTAATTTTTACAAATCACAGAGAATTGCTAAAAGGAACATTTCAAATTGTGTTCCTTTTTCCATAGAGATTATTTTTATATATTGAACATATTTTTCTTTGAGAGGGCGAAGCTAGAAAAAGATTCAGACATGCAGTTTTTTTTTTTTGCTTTTATTTGTTTTATTTATATCCTCTTATTTCACATATTGTGCCCCACATTAAAGGTCTTAAAAGACCTTTGAATGGGCCATTTCAACACATTAATACATTCTTTTAATTGCTAATTTTCCCTGCAATAGAGGCAGGAATATTACCCCCAGTTCCAAGTTTATTTCCACATCCTTGCAACATAGCAGAGCTGACTGGGACTGATAGGACCCAGCAGCTTCTACTCTCTCCCTACATTCATTGATCATATGATGGGTCTGGAGGAATAAGCACTGCCAGGATTCACTACATACTGCTTCTTCAGCTCTGTGTATACAGCTATGAGGAAGCAGACATGGTAGTAAACCATGTTTTCCTTTAACAGAAGGGGTCTGGCCGTGTCCGACAGCCAGCTCTCCAATCCTGCACGGTGCGGACCGCCTGGACATTTAAAGCCTATGGGCGGTCTGGAGGTAATTAAAGTCTATGAGCATGTTGCCTTTGGAACAGTTTAAGCCTAAGCTGCAGGCCCAAGTTCCTTTTTTACTGTGGTGATATGGCTACCAATGACCACAAAATGCCTGTTAATACACGTTTTGTTTTTTTCTTTGTAATAAAGCAGCATTTTTTTCAACTGCTTGGCTAACTAAAGGGCAGTTGGCATATGACTCTGCAAAGATGTTTTAGTGAACAGCTGCAAAGGGATCGTGCAACATTCCCATAGATAAGGCAGAGATGGTTTACTACCATCTCTGCCTTCCAAGAGCAAAGTATATATGGTGCTGGATGAGCGATGTGTATACAGTAGAGTAAGTACTAATAGTTGTTCCTTCTCTCATTCTAGCGATCACACAATTGCTGTGTGGATACAGGAGATGCTGAGTTTTAGACCCAGATCAGCACTGCAGTAGAGACTGGAAGCAGCTTTAGTAATGGGAACAGGTCACTCACAGATGAGATTAGTCTGGCACAGATGCCTTCTCTCAAAAAATGCTCCAGGTGATTGACAGGTCTTTCATTTATATATTTAGCGAGACACTGTCAATCACTTAAAGCGGCAGAGGAAAAAAACGGCCAGGGGAAATTCAGGACTAGTTCCGTCCCAGGGCGAATCTTGAAAATATATTTTCTAAAGCACTGGAGGATTTCAGACAAAAATATACCTGGCCTCTGACATTCCTATATGTTGGACCACTGCACCGCACGATATGACAACAAGGTCTAGTAAGCACCTTGGTTGACGGCACAGTGCACAGGGACGTCAGAGGCCTAGTCGGTTGGATGCCGTGGCCTGGAGTGAAGCGCGCCGAAGAAGATACACACGATGGGGAAATGGCCCTTTATAGTTCAGCAAAATGGTGGCCGAATGACCCCTATTTTGCTGAATTCGTACAAAATGAATAATACATAAATAATCTGTATTCTGTAAATTACTAATTTTTGTAAAATTCGATGAGAATGCAATTCCACCCAATAGTTGCTTTGTGTTGCTTGGTTCAGTTCCACTGAGGAGAACATTTGTAAGGAGTTTGCATGTTCCCAACCGTGTTTGTGTGGGTTTCCTCCAGGTACTCCGGTTTCTTCTCACACACCAAAGACATACTGATAGGGAATTTAGTTTGAGATTTTTGGAGCCAATGGAGAAAATATTGTCAGTGAAAATGTCTATAAAATGATGCGGAATATGTTGGCGCTATATAAGCAAGTATAATAAACAAATTAAAATGTATTTTTGTGGCAAAAAAATCTATATGCAAAAATTAGGCCCCAAGAATCAAGAAAAATTAGTAAAAAATATTTGATTATGAAAAAGGCAACCTGGTTTGGTGTCCTCTACCCCCAGAAAATCCAATCACCGATTACCCCAACAGGCGAAACTTACCAAGGGTAGTCCTGTTTAATCCCACAAGCCAGCAATGGTATCCAAAGAGGAACAACAGGCTGATGAAGAACATTAACGAGACGAATAGTAGGAAAAGCACATGGAATTTTGAACGATTATTTGTTAGCTCTGCCTGTGGAGACAAAATATTGAGATTTGGGGTAGTTTACCTCTGTAAACTAAAGGAACCTGAGGCGATTCAGAAAATGAAGCTCATGGCAATAGATGGTACCACACAAGTGTCAAGGATTCCATTTCCATTAAATTCAATGGCTCACATTGAAACAAAAAGTACCACAGATCCAGATGGTTATTCTGGTGCCTTTCACTTCTGCATTGATTGGCTCCAGAATATCACTTTAATGTTTAATATCTGTTACACTTTGCATCATGCTACTCTGTAGTGCAACCTCCTGCTGTATCCTCTCTGATCTCCATCTCAATCCCCATATTTCATCCTGCATGTTAGTTCTCTACGCTCTGTCATAAATCTCTTATAGTAACAGTACAGCTAGAGCCAGTACCATCTTTACCTATTGCGGGAAACCTGTGATTATCTTCTCCTCTATGTGTTACTAATTAAACTAATAGATTATAAGTGTACAGTACAGTAAGGGAGGCTGATCTGTGATTTCCTGCAGTAATAAGTGTGGGATAGGAGCTGTGTGGTCATCATCATGTCTGGACAGACATCTGTCTGGGATGATTTAGCGAATCCTGCTTTTGAGCAGGGGGTTGTACCAGATGGCCCAGGAGGTTCCTTCCAACTCTACGATTCTATGATCTTTGGTATGAGCTCCTGTCCCGATGCAATTTCATCAAACATTAAGTGGGAGACTAGCAACAGTATGAATTAAGAAAAAAAAAAAAAACACTACAGTGCAACTATAAAACCTGAAACCTGGCCCAGCAGAGGCTAACTGATGCCTTTTAACTTCAGAAAAATATAATTAAAATCAATATGGAAATTGGAAAATATTTGACTTTTTCTGTAGAAATGATTGACCTGAATAATGTAGTAAAGTGTGAACAGAGGCCAAGGACGCAAACATTGTACAGGGCAATAGAACTTATATACCTACATAAATGTAATAAACAAACAATACTCACAGTCCAGTAATACAGGAAGTATTTGAACACAGTAGAAGCAATGTACGAACAGTACAGCATGGCATATGCCAGGAATAAGAGAAAGAACTTGTAGTTTGAGAAGCCAATGCAGTTGTTCACCCTGAAAAGCAAAGTCATCTGCGTAATACAAGACATTCATAAACCGCCATCAAAAAAGAAGTTCTAATAAGGATTGGTGGTAAGACACTAGGGTCCTGGTACTGAGACCCCACCAACTGGTCAAAACACTGACGTGCGCACCTCCTGCAGGAGCAGAGCAAATAGACCAGTAGATGGGCTCACTAGGAATCCGTGCACCGCTTTCTGCACGCTGTTCATGGATGAACTATGCATTTCAGAGAAGTGTTTTGACCAATCGCTGGTGAATGGGGGTTGGGGACGCAGCACATGACAGCCCCCATAACAAATACATTTCTATTTGTACATGGTATGTACCTTTTAAAGATGACTGGTCATTTGAGATGAATATGGTTTGTTTTTTTTTACTACCTGGGCTAAATGGCCTTGCACTAATAAAATGTTTTTTTTTGTGTCAGCATTCTTGAATACAAGTTTTTACTTTAAACAATATTTTCTTTTCTGATTATAGGGATCGGAGGGGAGAAGATTAGCTGTTTTGGGGCAGACTGGATCATGCATTATGGTTGTGCATGTGCCTCTTCCCCATGTCCTTTCTCATCCTTCGGTTAAACTTGATAGAGATTTGTCTAGTTTTAATATTGATCATGTAACTATATAACTATGTTTATTCATTCCTGAGAATCCCCCCCACCCTTTGTTCCTTCTAAACGTCTTAGAAGAGTTTATGACACTACCCACTTGGCTACGTGGGGGTCTTCTTGGGGACCACACCCTCTTGTCTAACAAGACTAGATTTACACACAGTGTTGATTGGTTTTGGAGAATGGTCAGTACACGCAAGAAGTAAAGGAAGTAAGTGGTGGAAGCTGAAGCTACTGTAAGTATCTGGTGGAGATACTTCTGCCTCTCTTAGCAGTGACTCTAGCCACTACTTACCTACTGTATAATTATTGCATGTATAATAAAGATTATTGTTCTTTGCACTTTGCTTTTTGTGCGCTCTTTTCTTCTATTTTTGCTCTCAGGATGTAATGGCTCAGAACCAATTATAGTCCTGTATGGGTCCCTTAGGTACAATGCTATAATGCCATATTGGCTAATGTACATGTAAGTTTTTAGTACCATATCAGAGGTTAACTTTTGATCATGCTAATATTTCTGGGAAAGCCTACTGACACCAGCAATAGAACATACATACTCTATAATAAAGAAAGTATCTAGGTCACATAGCAAACAATAGATTTACCGGTGAATTAAATGTGTAACATTAGCACAGACTGGTAGAACTAGTTGAATTAATAGTACTCTATATGTTACCAGGCAGTGGCAGGATAAATGACGAAGTCGGTGCAAAATAATAAAGTAAGCCAAGGCTTGTTAAACCTTATAGATTAACACGATATGATAAACCTATATGTACATAAGATTTTGTTTTAGACGATCTTCCCTACCCGATCTATCTATTATGGTAAACGGCATCATGCTCTCCCGCACCTGAGATCCTCTGCCTTGGAGTAACTCTGCCCTGTCCTTCAAACTACACGTCCAAACTCTTGCCACCTCCTGTCGCCTCCAACTCAAAAATATTTCCAGAATCCGTCCCTTCCTCAGCCCTCAATCTACTAAAACTCTTGTACATGCCCTCATTATCTCCCGCCTTGACTACTGCAACACTCTCTGTGGCCTCCCTGCTAACTCTATTGCACCACTCCAGTCTGTCCTCAACTCTGCGGCCCGACTAATCCACCTCTCTCCTCGCTACTCCCCTCTGCAAATCCCTCCACTGGCTCCCAATTCACCAACGAATCCAGTTCAAACTACTAACACTGACCTACAAAGCCATCCACAACCTGTCCCCTTCCTATATCTCTGAACTAATCTCCCAATATCTTCCCTCGCGTAATCTTCGATCCTCCCAAGACCTCCTACTCTCCTCCACATTATTCGTTCCTGACACAACCGCCTCCAAGATTTCTCCCGAATATCCCCTATCCTCTGGAATTCCATGCCTCAACACGTTTGATTATCCACCACCCTCGGATCCTTCAAACAGAACCTGAAAACCCATCTTTTCAGGAAAGCTTACAGCCTGCAATAACCATTCTGCCGCCTCACCGCCGCATCAAAACCACCAGAGCTGCTGCACCCCTGACCTTCTGTCTCTTCCCCACTATCCCATAAAATGTAAGTCCGCAAGGTCAGGGTCCTCTCCCCTCTGTACCAGTCTGTCATTGTAAATTTGTTTACTGTTAACGATATCTATAACTTTGTATGTAACCCCCCTTCTTATGTACAGCACCATGGAATTAATGGCGCTATATAAATAAATAAATAATAATAAATACACAAAATCATAGAAGATTGTCATGTACTATCTAGTTGTCCACTAGTTCTGCGCCATGCACGCTTGGCATCCCCTCCTGTTAAAGATTTCCTTATGGTGATTATACAGTGAGAAGGAATAAGGGGCTTGGGACCCCGTTTTAGTGATCGTTGGGGGTCCCAGAGATTGATTATTTATCAACTATCCTGTGGACAGGTATTAAATTTCTACTGTGGGAAACAGTGGGGTGCTTGGTAAAAAAAAAAAACAGAAAAAAAACCAAAAAACTTATTTATAAAGGACCTTCTTTGCTAAAGGATTGAAGTTTATTAAATACATTATACATATTAGAATTGGAATGATACATACCAAGGACAATGATGATCCATTTTCAGGACACACCTGTACAAGATGGAAAGACAAAAAGTCAAACTTGCAGGCAGTGAATTACAAAAGGAAAACAATAGACATACCAAACCTACTTAATATAGACAGCAAAAAAATAAAAAAACATATATGCAGGTAGGCAAAAGGCAGTGCATACATGTGTCCATTAAAAGCGGCTATTGAATATTCCGTAGTGTACGCATTGGTGGGTCTCCTTATATAAGGCTTATCTCAGGACATATGTGCCACAAGAGGCATGTATGATGGCTCTCCTGCCATAATTTGGTGGCTGGGATCCTATTGTGAAAAAAAAGACATAACTCCAGTTGTAATATGCAAGAAACATTGGGAGTTGTAGTGCCCAACAAGCCTGTCTGGATGAAGGAACAACTGTAGGTTTCCTGATGCCTCTCTGGTAAAGCCCCGCACTGACTAATCTTATCGTGCCACCATATACCGAACCACAAGGCAATTGTTTTTATTTTTTCTTCAGTGGCAGGGACTGCATTGTTGAACTTTTGAGATATTACATTGCTGTAGGTCACCTATCATTGTGTAGTGCCAGAATATTGGCATCTTGGCACTCAAGAGACTTCCGCAAAAATATGGATTTTTGTGATAACTCACCGTAAAATCCTTTCTCCGAGACGCTCATTGGGGGACACAGGTACTGTGGGTGTATGCTACTGCCGCATGGAGGCTGACACTAAGTGAAAAAAAGAGGTTAGCTCCTCCTCCGCCATATACACCCTAGCCCCGATTGCAGGCGGAAACCAGTTTAGTGCAAAGGCAGTAGGAGAACAAACAAAAATCAGACATCAACCTTAATACAGGTAACAACATGTCTAGAAAATAACCACCCTTATCTCATACAGAGAGCATATTAAATAAACAGAAACCTCTTAGCTAACAGGGTGGGTGCTGTGTCCCCCAATGAGCGTCTCGGAGAAAAGGATTGTATGGTGAGTTATTACAAAAATCCATGTTTCTCCTTCGTCTCATTGGGGGACACAGGTAGTGTGGAACGTCCTAAAGCAGTCCCTGGGTGGGAAGTTGACTCACCGATCCAAGCTACATGCACCTCTTGTCTAAAGGTGCGCCACTACTGCTTGGAGAATCCTTCTTCCCAGGCTCGCATCCGCCAAAGCCTGAGTATGGACATTGTAAAGTTTAGTAAACGTGTGCAGGCTGGACCAGGTTGCTGCCTTGCAAACCTGTTCCGCCGAAGCCTGGTGTCGAAGCTCCCAAGAGGCGCCCACTGCCCGAGTAGAGTGTGCTCTGATCCCTGCTGGAATCGGCGCGCCCCTGACCCGGTAGGATTCCTGAACAACAGAACAAATTCATCTGGCTATGGTCGATTTTGAGGCAGAGTCCCTTCCTGCGACCCTCAGGGAGCACGAACAACGCGTCCCACTGACGAAAAGGTGCCGTCCGCGACACGTACCTCCTGAGAGCTCTCACCAGGTCCAACGTATGAAGAGCTTTTTCCACGCGGTGCACCAGTGCTGGACAGAAAGAGGGCAAGACAATATCCTCATTAATATGAAACGAGGAAACGACCTTTGGTAAAAAAAGGAGGAGCTGGTCTAAGAACCACATTGTCTTTGTAAAAGGTCAGGAACGGGGCTCGGCAAGATAACGCTGCCAGCTACGAGACCCTCCTGAGCGATGTTATGGCTACCAGAAACACCACCTTCCAGGACAGGTATGATAAAGAGACATCCTGCAGCGGCTCAAATGGAGCTTCCTGCAGAACACTTAGGACCAAGTTAAGGTCCCAGGCGTCCATAGGTGCTTTATAGGGAGGTAACAAGTGGGAGACCCCCTGGATGAAAGTCTTAACCTGCAGGTTGGTAGCAATCCTGCGCTGAAAGAGGACGGATAAAGCCTCCAACAGACACTAAGCAAAAACTGGTTTCCGCCCGCAATCGGGGCGAGGGTGTATATGGCGGAGGAGGAGCTAACCTTTTTTTCACTTAGTGTCAGCCTCCAGGCGGCAGTAGCATACACCCACAGTACCTGTGTCCCCCAATGAGACGAAGGAGAAATTGTTACTTTGATCCCTTCCTGTACCAGGGAAACCATGAAGCCGGAAGCAGTGAAACTACATGAAACTCAGAAATGTAGAATAACTTATCCAGGAGCTCAAGGAGTGTTTCTCTAACTCAACTCAGACTTCAATCTTTCTACCTTCTTTTACATGAGTATAGAAAGCAAATTAAGGTAAAATTGATAAATAAGTATTTTAATATAGGTTTTACTTACATTCCACAGACAGAGCAATGGTGGCAGCGATCAGGCTTTACCACCTGGCATCGGTCACAAAAACGAATTGCTAAAATAGAGGTCAGAGAAAGGTTAGAACACAAATCATTACTTTCTAATCCTCTCAAATAATATTAATAAAGAGCTGCCTACCTAATACAGGTGCTCTACTGATGGCCCATCTCATCACCAATAGTAGCACATGATGAGAAGATGGTATATATTGTCATACAGAGTTGAGCGACTTTGGTCGGATCGGGTTTCATGAAACAAAATTTGTTTCAGATGAAACTGGTCCGACTAGGGCAAAAAAAGTCGGAGTTTCGTCCGAAACCCGACCCCAATGCAAGTCAATGGGAAAGGAGAGCTTTAAACTAGAACAACATGGGAAGGGAAGCAAAAGACCAGAAAAAGCCATACACCTGACAAATGCTATTGAGAACTCTGCTATTAGAAGTGGAAAGGAAGAACAAAGACAAAATAATCTAATTAATAAAAATATTGGAGAAAGAGAAACCAATCACAAACTAAAATGTTTCTATACTAATGCACAAAGCATGGGCAACAACCAAGGAGAATTGGAACTACTAACACAGGAAAAGAAATATGATGTCATTGGAATCACTGAAACTTGGTGGGACGATACACATGATTGGAATACAAGACTAGAAGGATACAACTTATTTGCAAGAAACAGACTTGATAAACGACGAGGAGGTGTCGCATTGTATGTTAGAAACGCGTATATCTGCACAGAGATTGAAGCTTCAGAGACTGGGAGTTCTGTGGAAACTGTTTGGGTAAGAATACAAGGACAGAACAATGGAAAGGACACCATTGTAGGAATTTACTACAGGTCGCCTGTGCAAGCTGAAGATATGGATGAACTCTTTATGCATCAAATGGCCAAGTTCTCCAAAAAATATGACATAGTTGTCATGGGAGATTTCAACTATCCAGATATTTGTTGGGAATCTCTCTCAGGCAAAACTAACAGGTCAAGGAAATTCTAATCCTCTCTTGCTGACAACTTTATCTTCCAAAAGGTAGGGGAAAAAACAAGGGGAACTGCTACCTTGGATCTAATCCTTATAAACAGGGAGGAAATGGTTGAGGAGGTAAAAGTGGCTGGGACCCTAGGAAGTAGCGACCATGCTATTTTAGAATTTTGGATAACTAGAGGAGGAAGACCTGTGAAGACTCAGACGTCAAGGTTAGATTTCAGAAAGGCAGATTTTAAGGGATTTAGAAAGAGAATTGGAGGGATCCAATGGCTGGATATCCTTAAAGACAAAAATGTCCAGGAAGGATGGGAAATCTTGAAAAATGAAATTCTCAAATCACAATTGTTAACAATTCCGAAAAGAGGGAAGAATAGGAAGCATTTAAGGAAGCCTGGATGGATGAACACAGAACTTAAGCACATGCTAAAAAGGAAAAAAAAAATGTTTAAATGTTTATAAAATGGAAAGAGGGAGGCATATCTAAAGAAGAATATAATGCTGTCTGCAGAACCTGCAGGGCACAAATCAGATTATCTAAAGCTGACAATGAATTGAGGCTTGCAAGAGATGTCAAAAGCAATAATAAAGGATTTTGGGGATATGTCAAAAGTAAAAGAAAAGTCAAAGATGCTAAAGGATTTTTATAGGATGAAAATGATGAAATGGTAAGACAGGATGTTGAGCTGGCCGAACTTTTAAATTCCTATTTTGCATCTGTTTTCTCTCAGAAAGGAAATGTAACATCAACTGTTCTTCACTGTCCTATTAAGGGAATAGAAGAATCCAGGATATCTATAAACAGAAAGATAGTGAGGAAACACTTAGCTAACCTAAATGAATTCAAGTCTCCAGGTCCAGATGAATTACACCCCAGAGTACTGAAGGAGATAGCAGAAGAAATTTTTGAACCCCTCTCCATAATCTTTGAAAATTCTTGGAGAACAGGAGAAGTCCCAGAAGACTGGAGAAGAGCAAATGTTGTTCCTATCTTCAAAAAGGGGAAGAAGGTGGACCCAGGCAACTATAGGCCGGTGAGTCTGACTTCTATACCAGGAAAGATCTTTGAACAAATTTTTAAACAACATGTATGTCAGTACCTGGATAAGAATGAAGAGATTAAACAGAGTCAGCATGGGCTTGTAACTAATAAGTCATGTCAGAGTAACTTAATTTCCTTCTATGACGGAATCACTGATTGGGTGGATCAAGGAAATGCTGTAGATATAGTATATCTTGACTTCAGCAAAGCATTTGACAAAGTATCTCATACAATCCTTATTGAAAAAATGACTAAGTATGGAATGGACAAGGCAACTGTTAGGTGGATTCATAACTGGCTTAGTGATCGGACCCAAAGAGTGGTCGTAAATGGCTGCACATCCAGTTGGAAGAATGTCTCAAGTGGGGTACCACAGGGCTCTGTCCTGGGCCCTGTATTGCTCAACATCTTTATCAACGATTTAGATGTAGGAATTGAGGGTAAACTGATTAAATTTGCTGATGACACAAAGCTAGGAGGGATAGCTAATACTAGAGAAGAGAGAGAGAGGATTCAAAAAGATATAAATAAACTGGAGAAGTGGGCAGCAACTAACAGAATGGTTTTTAACAGGGAAAAAAACAATAAAAATGAAAAAAAGCATATACAGAATGGGAGGAATAAGCCTAAGCAACAGCACATGTGAAAAAGATTTGGGTATACTAATAGATCACAGACTGAATATGAGTCAACAGTGTGATGCAGCAGCAAAAAAGGCAAATGCAATTCTAGGATGTATTAACAGAAGCATACAGTCTAGATCATGTGAAGTCATTATTTCCCTCTACTCCTCTTTGGTCAGACCTCATCTGGAATATTGTGTCCAGTTTTGGGCACCACATTTTAAACAAGACATCAACAAACTGGAGCAAGTTCAGAAAAGAGCAACCAGAATGGTGACCGGTCTGCAAACCCTGTCTTATGAGGAAAGGTTGCAGGATTTGGGATTGTTTAGTTTGCAAAAGAGAAGACTGAGAGGAGACTTAATAGCTGTCTACAAATATCTAAAGGGTTGTCACATTGTAGAAGGATCAACTTTATTCTCATTTGCACAAGGAAAGACTAGAAGCAATGGGATGAAACTGAATGGGAGGAGACACAGATTAGATATTAGAAAAAACCTTTTGACAGTTAGAGTGATCAATGAGTGGAACAAGCTGCCACGAGAAGTGGTGAGTTCTCCTTCAATGGAAGTCTTCAAACAGAGGCTGGACAGACATCTGACTGGGATGATTTAGCAAATCCTGCTTTGAGCAGGGGGTTGGACCAGATGGCCCAGGAGATCCCTTCCAACTCTACGATTCTATGATTCCATGGAATAAAAGTCGGCATTGAGCGGATGACATTCATCCACTCAATGCCGACTTTTATTCCCCATTGACTTGCATTGGGGTTGGGTTTCGGACGAAACTCCGACTTTTTTTGCCCTAGTCGGACCAGTTTCATCTGAAACAAATTTTGTTTCATGAAACCCGATCCGACCAAAGTCGCTCAACTCTATTGTCATATTATATTGGCTCCATATAACAATTATATTATTACGGTCCACGCACATGATACCGCTATGTGTGCATATCCAATAAGGTACAAGGGTGAGGTATTGTAGACCTAACATAACCACTAGGGTCTGTCAACAAAGATCAGGACGAAGCAGCGGAGACATACAGTTGTGGCCAAAAGTATTGACACCCCTGCAATTCTGTCAGATAATACTCAGTTTCTTCCTGAAAATGATTGCAAACACAAATTCTTTGGTATTATTATCTTCATTTAATTTGTCTTAAATGAAAAAACACAAAAAGAATTGTCCTAAAGCCAAATTGGATATAATTCCACACCAAACATAAAAAAGAGGGTGGACAAAAGTATTGGCACTGTTCGAAAAATCATGTGATGCTTCTCTAATTTGTGTAATTAACAGCACCTGTAACTTACCTGTGGCACCTAACAGGTGTTGGCAATAACTAAATCACACTTGCAGCCAGTTGACATGGATTAAAGTTGACTCAACCTCTGTCCTGTGTCCTTGTGTGTACCACACTGAGCATGGAGAAAAGAAAGAAGACCAAAGAACTGTCTGAGGACTTGAGAAACCAAATTGTGAGGAAGCATGAGCAATCTCAAGGCTACAAGTCCATCTCCAAAGACCTGAATGTTCCTGTGTCTACCGTGCGCAGTGTCATCAAGAAGTTTAAAGCCCATGGCACTGTGGCTAACCTCCCTAGATGTGGACGGAAAAGAAAAATTGACAAGAGATTTCAACGCAAGATTGTGCGGATGTTGGATAAAGAACCT
This sequence comes from Dendrobates tinctorius, assembly GCF_039654945.1. Lineage (NCBI taxonomy): Eukaryota > Metazoa > Chordata > Amphibia > Anura > Dendrobatidae > Dendrobates > Dendrobates tinctorius. The sequence goes on along the minus strand of NW_027361898.1, from coordinate 26,451,930 downwards.
CGACTAACATCCAAACAAGTTCAAGCTGCCCTGCAGTCCGAGGGTACAACAGTGTCAACCCGTACTATCCGTCGGTGTCTGAATGAAAAGGGACTGTATGGTAGGAGACCCAGGAAGACCCCACTTCTTACCCCGAGACATAAAAAAGCCAGGCTGGAGTTTGCCAAAACTTACCTGAAAAAGTCAAAAAACGTTTTGGAAGAATGTTCTCTGGTCAGATGAGACAAAAGTAGAGCTTTTTGGGCAAAGGCATCAACAGAGTTTACAGGAGAAAAAAAGAGGCATTCAAAGAAAAGAATACGGTCCCTACAGTCAAACATAGTGGAGGTTCCCTGATGTTTTGGGGTTGCTTTGCTGCCTCTGGCACTGGACTGCTTGACCGTGTGCATGGCATTATGAAGTCTGAAGACTACCAACAAATTTTGCAGCATAATGTGGGGCCCAGTGTGAGAAAGCTGGGTCTCCCAGCAGGACAATGACCCAAAACACACTTCAAAAAGCACTAGAAAATGGTTTGAAAGAAAGCACTGGAGACTTCTAAGGTGGCCAGCAATGAGTCCAGACCTGAATCCCATAGAACACCTGTGGAGAGATCTAAAAATGGCAGTTTGGAGAAGGCACCCTTCAAATATCAGGGACCTGGAGCAGTTTGCCAAAGAAGAATGGTCTAAAATTCCAGCAGAGCATTGTAAGAAACTCATTGATGGTTACCGGAAGCGGTTGGTCGCAGTTATTTTGGCTAAAGGTTGTGCAACCAAGTATTAGGCTGAGGGTGCCAATACTTTTGTCTGGCCCATTTTTGGAGTTTTGTGTGAAATGATCAATGTTTTGCTTTTTTCTTCATGATCTTTTGTGTTTTTTCATTTAAGACAAATTAAATGAAGATAATAATACCAAAGAATTTGTGTTTGCAATCATTTTCAGGAAGAAACTGAGTATTATCTGGCAGAATTGTAGGGGTGTCAATACTTTTGGCCACAACTGTAAGTCATAAGGTCCATTTACACTGGATGATTACCGTGAATGAGCGTCCCTAAGAAAGGGCGTTCAGCATAGACTGTTGATCGCCTCTAAAATGTTTTGTCGTTTGACATGATTTTTGTGATGGACAAAAAAGATCTGTGTCTACACTACGCAAAAAATGTAATAGCGCATACACAGTGTGCAGGCTGCAGCACAGTTGTGTGTTGATGTAGCAGTGCTGTGTATGTGTGCACTGCAAAGTGTAAAATCTGTAAAATACGGTACATGCTTAATTTTACCAGACCTGTAGTAAAGCACTTAAAGGGAACCTGTCACCCAACCAGGGTGTTTTTAAGTAAAAGATTCACCTTCAGCAGCACTAAGGCTGCACTCTGTGTTGATGGCTCTTATAATAGACTTTTATAAATTGCTCCCCATACCTGTATTGAGTCCCATAGTTATAGTGTGTCCCCCTGTATCAGCCGCCTCCCAGCCATGCTCACTGCGCAGGCGCCAGATTCCCAGCCCCACAGTGTGAATACATCATAACACTGTGGGGTGGGATCTGGGGCCTCTGCAACACGCAGGCGCGATAGCCTGATGTCAGCTCCCGGGCAGCGCACACTGCGCATGCCCGAGAACTGTTGGCACAGCGCAGGTGCCGGCATGTAACAGCAGCACAGGAGGCGGCGGCGCATAGACGCAACAGGGGGATGATGGACGGCTGGGAGGCGGCTGATACAGGGGGACACACCATACAATAATGGGGAGCAATTTATAAAAGTCATTATTTCGGCGTTACTACGGATCAGAAACAGAAGAACCACCTTCACAGAGTGCAGCCATAGTGCTGCTGAAGGTGGCTCTTTTACTTAAAACGCCCTGGGGGGGGTGACAGATTCCCTTTAAAGGAGTTGTCCAGCCTTAGGCTACATGTCTACAGTCACTCCATGCAAGTACAGACTGGTGAATCTTTACACGCACTGCGATGATTATCTGGTATTGGCAGGCGCTTGACCGCAAGTATGGGATTTGTATACGGTCACATGCCAACTAGATGTGCGCGGCCCTGCTCAATGCAAGTGTATTGAGCGAGACCGCACACATCTAGCTGGAATGTGGCTGTAAATATGCAAGTCGCATGCCTGCCGCTCCCAACATGCAAAAATCCTTACAGCACGCATTACACACGATGTGAGGATTCATGAGTCACATAGAGTGGCTACAGAATTGTAGCTTAAGGCTGCACAACCCCTGTAATTTATACTAAGCATTGCAGAGGGGTCATTCTTATTCAGAAGTAGTCCTGAAGGGTTGTCTTTTTTTTGCATTTAATAAAGATGATACTCAATCTGTAATTTCTGGTCTGTACATTTACTTAATGTTTGCTGTCTTTGGAAAGGATTGTGCTTTTTAAATCTGCAGCGCCCAGATTAATCAGTTTAAGTGGAACCTGTCTCTTTGTCCTCTTTGCCCCTGACTGTTTAGTGCAGCACACTATCCTATTAAGCACAATAGAAAAAAGTTACATGGATACATACCGCCCCGATAGAGGCTGAAAAGACACTTTTTTGGCCACAGTGAGGTTAATGAGATCCCAAAAACATATTTATCATGTGCACTGGAAGTTTTGCTTGTGCATAACACAAGCAGACATTGCAAAATACAATTTTGGAAAACCACAAAGGATTATTGATTGGGTAATATATAATGACATCAATGCAAATATTACCTAAGAAAATGATTCATTGCAGTGTCAAGTGTCTTTGTACTGTTAACTTAGAATAAATCCAATATATAAGAATGTCATTACAGAAACTGAATCAGACGCCCATAAAACACGTATGATCAATTGCTAAACTGAAGACAGAAGACAGCTTCACGTTTTCTCGATTTCTTTCAGGGCTTTTATACAGACATGTCAGCACTTGGTTTTTAAATAAATCAAAGCAGTGTTAAAGGTAAATGTCGATAGGAAAGTTACACATATGGGATACAAAAAGCTTACAGAGAAAGGATGGGGGCCATTTGCTGGCACTGGTCAATGGTTCAGATGCACCATGGCTATTGCATCTCCGAACAAGGAGAGTGAATGACTTTAATGATTTTCAGGTCTGAGCTAAGAGGTTTCAAAATCAATAGGCTCATCGTACACCGTCGTGTTCTTAAAGAAAGGACCTTCAATTTACAGGAAGAGAACAAAGAGCAACCATGAGCCAATAATGTACATGCCCAGTCTGCACCATGCAGAAAATGCCTTATACTGACCTCCACTCCCGGTGCGGGTGTAAACCGGCAACTTCTTAGCAAACTCCGATAAGATCTGTCTCTGAACCTCCGGGCGCTCCTCAATGTCATAACGCTCCTTCTCCGCATAGGGCAGCAGAAACTTAAAACACAATTATATATACTATATAGTACAAGATGTGCCAAGCTCATATACATAGGATATGGTTTATACAAAAAGCTTGTGCTGAGAAAAGGCCAGGGTTCCCCATAGTCCCCCATTCACACCATGCAGTTTTGGATCCTGAATTTGACGTATTTGAATAATAATTGCTAAGAGAACCGGACAGATTTTAGGACTTGCCGGTGGCCCCCCTCATCTCACCCCATCATCCTTTTCATGCCTATTTTTCCTCTTTGATATTCTATTAGCTTTTTGCTTATTTTGACCTGTTTGGTTTTGCATTGAGGTACAGATGGATGGATGTGTAACATGCTGGTGACAAGAGCTTTCTGAGTAACTATAATAGTGGCTTTTTATAATCTTTCTATTTGATTTTGATGGCTGGATAAGTGTTACATACAGAAAAACTTGTTAAACAACTAAGCTGCATTTACGACAGCAATTACTGTATATTATGCACTACATCTGCACAATTACATAGGGCAGGATCCGACATGCAGACAGACTAAGATTTTTTTTATTTAGACTTTTATTTCATGGACAGAAACTGCAATCACGATAATTTCACGCAGAACTGGATGAGATTTCTAAAAATTCTACAGACGTTAACTTAAAAGTTTTACTATGAGAAGCTCTGCAGGCGTCAGCAGATCATTCAGATGGACGTTGTCCCATATCAGACTCTCAAGAGGTACAAGGTGTCCATGGTTGTAGATGTAACACATGGTGGCCTTACATTGGAAGAGTGTGGACCACTACGTGTTAACAGGTTTGACCATTTTCCCTTATACTGAATGAGGTCCTATCTGTCGCGGTAATAGGTGCCAGATCCTTTATCCTTAGGATAGGTCATAAATGTCATAGTAATGGAAAAGTCCTTTACATTCCCCGTGTCTTCAACAGGCAGGCAATAAGAGCAAAGGAGGATTGGGGTAAGGTCACATATTAGGCAATAGGGGCTGATTTAAATATCACTTAGATTCTCTGCTTATGTATAAATGCCACCTGTATTCTGTTGACTGCACAGACAGAGCAATCACTGGGAACCTGTTTCCATTTACCAGCTCTTTCTCATTATCCTACCTATTCCAGCTAATAAAACCAGTGATTTAACTAATTGTGTGGGTTAGGCAGATTACTTTGGTGCACGTACAAGTAGCAGCTCACACAGCGGGTACATACCTTTTTCGTTGGCTGCTTCGGGAGGGTAAAAATTGCTTTCCAATAAGTCCAAACAAAAAGCAGGAAAACCATGTGGAATATTAACAGGTAGACGGCTGCCAGTGAGAAGGACAGAGAACATTGACATAGATTACATTAGCCTTTCCAGATCTCTTATGCTTCAGAAACGGTTAAGACGTATACAAATTATATGTGGCTCTATGGCTTCATACAGAACCTCACAGAGAGGGCACAAATCACATGCAAAAACAAGGCACTTCAGAAGTTACCTTTTCAAGATCTCTGGAATGGACCGAACGCCTTCTAGGGTCTCAATCCATTCTAGCACCCCAGGGTGGGGAGATACACAGAACGGCTAGTAGAAGCTAGGTAGCAAAGCAGTGTTTGGTTTCTAAGTGCGACGGTCGCCCAGTCGGATCTGATGGTGCCAGAACCGCCACCCTATGACCATCAGTTGGGAAGTTATAATCCTTCATAGGTTGTGGAGTTTCAGCTGCCTGAGCAAGTGGGAGGAAGGCCAAGAGCATCCCAGGGGGCAGGGAGGAGAGTGCTTGACCAAGGTGTTAAGTGCATGTGCAATGGTGTGGGCCTTTGTTCTTTACTAAGGTAGGTCACGCCATGGGCTGTAGGATGGCCACCAATTATTATGTAACCATACAAACAAGGATTATCTTACCTTTTTCCAATCCATTTTCTACGGTCACTATAGAAAAAAAGAATACATACATTAAAGAGTACAAAAAATAAAATCCAATCCTGAAAAGATAACTTCCCAAGATTACAAATCTAACCTCTGTCCGTATCACAATAAGGAGATAAAAAGGGTCTCGTGTGCCCCCAGGACCCTCCTCCATGTACTCCTATAGGAGCATGTGTGAAGGGTGTATCGGCATAATGATCATGTCCCAGATGATTCCATATATATGAGTGTACAACGAGCGTTAGAGCCTTTTCCAAAGAATACTAGTAGAGCGGACACGGTTGTACCCCAAGACCACGGCAAAGCCACGTTCTACATCTATGATGTTTTTTTTTTTTTTAATATTGTGAAGAACGTGTTCTAGAAGAAAAAAAAAAGAACTATATTGCTGTAGTGCAAGAAGTACTTGTGGTTTCAGCAAGTTCTGATTTTGCCTCACACAACACAAAATATTGTCTATTTTTCACCCTGTGCAAGTGAGTGTCTGATGACCACAGGGGAACGGTTCCTCTCCATCATCGGGGACACCCATGGAACATTTCTCCATTTTCTGAATGAAAACGTCAACAAGATAAACTCCGACACACTCCTGATTGTGGCCCTCAGGGTTCGCTCACATGGCTGTACTGAGGAGTATGTTCTCATCTGCCCGGCCTGACTGGAAGTGTCATCACCCAAACTAATAGAAGCATCATGAGTGTATGTATAATACTGTTAGCCCAGGTCACAAGACGCTCTGAAGGGGTGAGAATTGTGATAACAAAAAGGAGGAGAAAATATGGCCATGATACGTTCATGTAAACCTACCCTTACAGGGTTTTCCCACAAGGTACATTTTAATCAATAGAACTTGGAATAATAATAAGCTGCGCAATTGGGTGTGTTATAAAAATGCTTTTGTGCGGAGATAATCTTATAAATGTGTGATCCCCTGCTGTCCTGTCTGTATACTCTCTTTCGCTTCTTTCCCTACACAGTACACAGCAGGGGCACATTTATACGATTATCTCAGCACAGGGGCATTTTATTTTCCTCCTTTCTGACTGTCCGTGAGAACAGGGCTGCAATCAGATGTCTTCCAAGTGCAACAGTTTAACTGGTTGCAGTTTTCATTCAGAAAATAGAGAAATGTTCTATGAGAGCGGACACGGAGGTCATCAGGTACTCACTAGTGGATTGCGAGGAATAAAGATCCTCTTACGTGTGGCGTGGCCTGATGCTTGCTGGCAGCCAATAATACATAGACTGCACACATTTGCAACTTAGTGTTTGCGACTTTTTTCAGTCTTGCAGCATATCCTACGTATGGGTTTTTTTTTTTTTTATTAACTCCATAGTTATGTTTCTCTATTAAACATATGGTGACTTGTTTGTTGAGTGTTGGACATTACAAATCATGTAATTCTAAGAGGAATCTTTGGATCACATGTCTTGTACTGAAAAGGTGAATCTAAAAGGGAAGTAAAAAACATGAAAACTTAACCCCCCAAAAAAACATAAAAAAGCTATAATCAGAAAATGACCCATTATTTATATCAGTTTTGGTGTTGCGTGTATTTTTCTAATTTTTTTGCCAATATTCTTATCTTTCTTTCATATCATAATCATTATTTGAAAAAAATAAATAAATAAATAATAATAATCCAGTAATTTTCAGACTGCCACCTCTCCCTTCACAAAGACCTTTGCCCACGTTCATTACATGCTTCAATACAAGAATCTGTTCATTGCGGCTAATGTACATGTGAATTTCCTGAAACAAGAAATTTAAATCTTAAAAAGCCCCAGGGGCCAGTGTGAAAGTTGGCAGATGTCTATTTTCCATTTCTAAAAAAAACCCTGCAATATGGAAAAGAGACATTGCAAAAAAAAAAAAAATAATAATAATTCTAAATATACATACACACACATAATATTATATATATATATACACATACACATATATACATACATATACACACACACACAGACATTTAGCACAAAAACCTTATTTAAACAATAGGTCAGCTTCTGATAAGGCCAATTTAAAGGGAAGTTAAGGTATGTGCACACAGTTTATTTCTGCAGATGCCACAATGAAAAGTGGCGCAGCTATACTCTTTGCACTGCAAAAGGTAAAATCCACAGTGACATTTACATTATAAATTGTGGATATTCTCAGCACTTGTACATGACATTTCTTAAAGTAGCCTTACAGAAACAGAGTTGTGTATACTACAAGTGCTTCTCACTAAATTAGATTATCAAAAAGTTAATTTATTTCAGTTCTTTAATACAAAGAGTGAAACTCATATTATATAGTCATTACAGAGTGATCTATTCCACGTATTTATTTCTGTTAATGTTGATGATTATGGCTTACAGCCAATGAAAACCCAACAGTCATTATCCCAGTAAATTACAATAATTAGCAAAAAACACCTGCGAAGGCTTCCTAAGTGTTTATAAAGGTCCTTTAGTCTGTTTCAGTAGCTCCACAATCATGGGGAAGACTGCAGACAAGACAAGTGTCCAGAAGGCAGTCATTGACACACTCCACAAGGAGGGTAAGCCACAAAAGACCATTGCTAAGGAAGCTGGCTGTTCACATAGTGCTATATCCAAGCATATTAATGGAAGGTTGAGTGGAAGGAAAACATGTGGTGGAAAAAGGTACACAAGCAAATGGGATAACCACAGCCTTGAAAGGATTGTTAAGAAAAGGCCATTCAAAAATTTGGGGGATATTCCAAAGGAGTGGACTGCTGCTGGAGTCATTGCTTCAAGAGCCACCACACACAGACGTATCCAGGACATGGGCTACAAGTGTCGCATTCCTTGTGTCAAGCCACTCATGACCAATAGACAAGGCCAGAAGCGTCTTGCCTGGGCCAAGGAGAAAAAGAACTGGACTGTTGCTTGAAGGTCTAAGGTGTTGTTTTCAGATGGAAGTAAATTTTGCATTTCATTTGGAAATCAAGGTCCCAGAGTCTGGAGGAAAAGTGGAGAGGCACACCAAGCTGCTGGAGGTCTAGTGTGAAGTTTCCACATTCAGTGATGGTTTGGGGAGCCATGTCATCTGCCGGTGTAGGTCCCACTGTGTTTTATCAAGACCAAAGTCAGCGCAGCAGACTACCAGGAAATGTTAGAGAACTTCATGCTTCCCTCTGCCGACAAGCTTTTTGGAGATGGAAATTTCATTCTCCAGCTGGGCTTGGTACCTGTTCACACTGTCAAAAGTACCAATACCTGGTTTACAAACAACAGTATCATTGTGTTTGATTGGCCAGCAAACTCACCTGACCTTAACCCCATAGAGAATCTATAGGATGAGACATCAGACCCAACAATGCAGATGAGCTGAAGACTACTATCAAAGCAACCTGGGCTTCCATAACACCTCAGCAGTGCCACAGGCTGATCGCCTCCATGCCACGCTGCATTGATGCAGTAATTGATGCCAAAGGAGCCCCGACCAAGTATTGAGTGCATTTACTGAACATACATTTCAGTAGGCCAACATTTCGGATTTTAAAATCATTTTTCAAGCTGGTGTTATAAAGTATTCTAATTTACTGAGATAATGACTTTTGGGTTTTCATTGGCTGTAAGCCATAATCATCAACATTAACAGAAATAAACACGTGAAATAGATCACTCTGTTTGTAATGACTCTATGTAATATATGAGTGTCACTTTTAGTATTGAAGAACTGAAATAAATTAACTTTTTGATGATATTCTAATTTAGTGAGAAGCACCTGTAAGTGCCCACGAATCTGAAAGAAGCAGCGCTGTGGACGCAGTATATTTTGGCTGCATCCAAAACGCTGTGTTCTAATCACGCAGGTAAATTTGCATGTGTTCATTGAACCATGTGGATTTACTGCATCCAATATATTCTATTGTGGAAATTTCCATTGTGGAGACTAGTGCCAACATACATTGACATGCTTCAGCTCATAAACCCGCACAGCAGGCGAGCATATGCAGCGGTAAATAGAAGCACCGTGGGCATTGGATTTCTATAAAAAGTGGATTTCTTTCATCCACTGTGCTTCTAATGTAAAACGCAGCAATTTGGACGCAACGCAGGTGAGCTGCATCCAAAACGCTGCTATTGCCATTCCTGATTGTGGGCACGTACGCTAAAGGTATATTCGGAGAAAATTTGGTTTAATGAGTAAATTGAGATAAAATCCACAGTAAAGAATATTCACAAAGTATTTCAGGTGGTTTTTGGAACAGATCCTTTTTAAAATCATTTAAAAAAAGGTAAGTGTGAATATATCCTAAGTAGAGATGAACGAACTTGTGCTGAACACAGAATATGAACTTCTCATGGAAGCCCATTTTACAGTTCATAAGTTCGGGGAGGAGAGAGAGTATAAGAAAATAGAGAGAAAGAAATAAAAAAAAGAATAAATGAGAGAAAAAATTTCCAGCTCGAACGTTCAGGTCCCCATTGATTTCTACAGGGTTTAGGTTCAAGTTCGGGTACTGTTTTGGTACCCAAACTTCCTAGGGCAGCTCATCCCTAATCCTAAGAGCATGTTCAGACAGGTATTTGACATGGCTTTTTCAGGCTGAATACCCAATAAAAAAAAACAAATGTTTTTGGCAACAAATTTTTACTTTTCTTTTTTTTTTTTAACTTAAAGGGAACCTTTCGCCATGCGGCCACCGCCTTTCAGGACTTATCTACAGCATTCTATAATGCTGTAGATAAGCCCCTGATCCGACCTGAAAGATAAGAAAAATAAGTTTTATTATTCTCACCGGGGTCTGGTCCTTGGGTGTCGCAGGTCCAGCGCCTCCCATCTTCTTGCGACGCCATCCTCCTGCTTCTTCATCGCTCTCTGCTGCACAGGCGTACTTCTGTGCCCTGTTGAGGGCAGAGCAAAGTACTGCAGCGTGCAGGCCCTCTCTTACCTTTCCCGGCGCCTGCATAATGCAGGACTTTGCTCTGCCCTCAACAGGGCACAGAAGTACGCCTGTGCAGGAGCCACGATGCAGAGAGTGATGAAGAAGCAGGAGGACAGCGTCGCAAGAAGATGGGAGGCCCCAGACCTGTGACACCTATCAGACCGGACCACCCCCCGGGTGAGTATAATAAAACTTGTTTTTCTTCTCTTACAGGTCGGATCAGCGGTTTATCTACAGCATTATAGAATGCTGTAGATAAGCCCTGAAAGGCGGTGACTACATCTTATAGCGGCCAAAACAGGTGAAATGTTCCCTTTAAGTTTCTCATCATTCAGTGATCAAATTTGGAACTTTTTTCAGACGGAAACATCTCATGAACTGGCATATTGCTTTTCTATAGGCTGGAAAAACAGCACTGTGTGCACTATAGGCGAGTTTCCCCATTTACATCGTTACGAAGCTTAGCCAAAAGATCATTTGGATTTTGCTCCAAAAATTATAAGACGTGGCTCATTCTAATATCAAATACTAAAACTTTCATAATGGATTATACAGACATTATGACATGGATTCCAAAAGTAAGGACACCAACCTCACGAGGTCTCAGATCTATCAGTTTGTTTTCTGAGATCCGTTCCAATTCCTAATCCCTGTGTGCCTTTAGTGAACAAAAACATTTGCGTTTACATCCAGAAGCTAAAACTTCTGATCCTGTGTCAGCTGGATCACATCAGAGGAGGCTTTCACCCTCTGAATGTAAGTAATTAAAGGGATTAACTGTTTTCAGAAAAAGATCCTCAAAAGCAGTATGTTTAAAATCAAATGATCCTTGCTCACCCTCATTGGGTCCAGCATTCAGTTTGCCCTGCTGCCTTGGTCTAAGCGGTTAATCAGCAAGCTCAGCGGCTACACAGGCAGAGCCTCCGAGATCAGTGATTGCTACTGACAGTGTTGCAGCCATTGGAGACTTTGTGCTGGACCCAGAGAGGACGAGTAAAGATAAGTTTGTATTCAAAACACACTACTGCAAGGGACAAAAAAAGACCCAATGTTTCCATTCCCAGACAACAATCAAACACCATAGCAATGGTCAGAAACTGAACACCAAAATTCTAAAACATGCAGCAGAACTTTTTATATGTAACTGGTGCTTATATAATCAATACCCTGGATGGCAAGAAGAACAAAGCAAGCCCGAAGTGTTAGACCGGCGTCCCATCAGCGTATGGCATGATGATCCTCTCATGTGAGAGCGTCAGATGCGATATGCTAATGACCCTCGGCTCCTGCTCTGCTGTGAGTGTGAACTGTCAGTGCTTGGAGCCTCTCGCATGACAGCTGCCGGTGAGACGGAGAAAGCAATTTCACAATCTCCTTTGCTGCCGGTGTCGGCGGGAATTGCACTGCACTCGGGTGATATCTGAGTGCAGTGCAATGTTTCACTCACACCCATAGGCTTGTATGGGCGCGTGCGATCCGATTCTCGGGTGTAATCGCAGCATGCCGCCATCCTATCTAGGCTTGCGCAAGATGGATAGTTAATTCATCAAGTTGCTGTTAAAGAAATATATAGTTTGGAACGCCTATAAATAGGTATAAAACGGCGCCCCTGTCTGACGACTCGGCGCTGAAGGAATCAATGCCATCAGCGGCTGCCCTGATTAATCGCGTCCTGGCACTTATGGCACAGACTCCCCTATCGGACCCTTCAGCACAGGATTATTCATGCCGCACATATCTACAGGGGGGACGTAGGCGACACATTTTCTGGGTTCTTGTAGCCACCGTTCTATGCCGAGACCGGTCTGGTGGCCGTGATGCTAAAGGCGCCCCAGGTAAGTGTCCCATTATACACATATACCCAGCACAGACCCCAGAGAACTGCATGGAGGGAGCAGCCCCAACCTTTCCTCAGTACCTGCAGGCTGCTCAGAAACAGCCCGAGCTCTCATCTCTGCCCATATACACAGGGAGGCCCTTCCTCCCCCGGCTGCAGGGCGAACATTCCTAAGCACCCGGGGATATGCGACCCCTCCAGCCGCCACTCACCGACACACAGCTCCCACACGTAAGCGTAATACGACCACAGCACCACCGAGGCGATAATGACCACCGGCACCCACGACAGCACCCGCTGACAGCACCGCAGCCCTCTGGACAGGGCCATCCTGCAGCCACTCTGCATCCTGCTCTATGCGATCGGCGCTCGTCAAAGCAAGACTTCTGCATCGACACTCGATTAACGCCAGGGGACGCACATGTGTCAGGTTCAGAGTTTGCAGCTTAGCGCCACCTGGCGGATGCGTGTATACTCTGCGTTCTCTTGGTGTATCGGTATGTCATAAATGTGATGCGGTTTTTATGAAGCGTTTCATTCTGTGTCATATGTATGTGATACTGTACGCTGTTTAACGGGGTGTTCAGGAAAGACAGTAACTTCTGGTATTGACTATAGCAGGCATGCTGAATCCTAAGGGCCAGTTATGGACAAACCCCTGGATGTTCTAGTCCAGGGTTCCCCAACTCCAGTCCTCAAGGCCCACCAACACAGCGTCGGACTGGAGCACCTTGGGGCCACCAGAGAAAATCATTCTTGGGGCCCACTATGTAGCTACATAGAAATAAATACAAGACCACCAATAGTGCGGTAAAACACGCTAATATCTGGGTATAATATAAGGTAGTACAGGTCTTCATTATGTAGCAGGGGTTGGGGTAGAATCATAGAGGGATAGCCCCATCATAGAATATAATGTAGCCACCCTCATAGGGTATAATGCAGCACCCCACAAAATATAATGCAACCCCCTCATAAGGTATAACACAGTCCCCAGGCCACCATAGAATACAATGTAGCACCCTCATAGGGTATAATGCAGCAACAACACAGAATATAATGCAGCCCCCCATAGAGTATACTGTAGCCCCCTAATAGGGCATAATGGTGCCCCCCTCATATAGTATGATGTAGCCCCCCACAATATAATGTAGTCCCCTGAGAGAATAATGCACCCCCCATAGAGTATTCTGTAGCCCACTCATATAGTATGATGTAGCCCCCCAGAATAATGCAGTCCCCCACAGAATATAATGTAGCCCCCTCAAAGTATAATGCAGCCCCTCTCCACCCCCATCATTGTCCTCATCACCACCTCCATCATTGCCTTCTCCCCCACCACCCCATCGCTGCCCATTCCACCACCTCAATCATTGCCTCCCCCAACACCATCATTGTCCATTTCATCACCTCCATCATTGCCAATCACCTCCATAATTGCCTCTCCCCACCATCATCATTGCCCATCACCTCCATTATTTCCTCCCCACCTCCATAATTGCCTCCCCCACCAATCATTGCCCATCACCTCCGTGACTGTCCATCACCTCCATAATTGCCCATCACCTCCATCATTGCACATCACCTCCATCATTGCCTCCCCCACCTCCATCATTGGCCATCACATCCTAATATTATTGCCTCCCCCACCACCATCATTGCCCATCACCTCCATCATTGTCTCCCCCACCGCCATCATTGCCAATCACCTCCATCATTGCCCATCACCTCCATCATTGTCTCCCCCACCAATATCATTGTCCTTCCCCACCACCCCTCTCACACACACACACAGCACCGTATCACTCTCACACATACACACAAACAGCACCACCTCACTCTCACACACACACACACAGCACCGCATCACTCTCACACTCACACACACCGCACCACATACACACGCAGACACACAGCACATCTCACCTCCCCGCAGCAGCACATCCCGGAAGCCTCTTTCTCTCCGGCAGCTTTCTCTCTGATACAGCACGCTGGATGATGACGTCATCCAGCTGGGCTACTCAGACAGGAAACGCCCAGAAAGCAGGACGCCGGGATGTGCTGCGGGGAGGTGAGCTGTGCTGTGTGTCTGCGAGTGTATGTGGTGCGGTGTGTGTGAGTGTGAGAGTGATGCGGTGCTGTGTGTGTGGTGCGCTGGTGGGGATGGGCTGCCCGCTATTAAAGAGGAATGGTATTCACGCCTCTCCATGCCCATAGGGGCGTGGAGAAGGGTGAATATTCATTTCGCTTTAGCAGGGGGGACAGGATCCTGTCTCCCGCTGCTTCTACGCTTGTACAGGGCGGGCCCCCTTGACTCAGGGGCCCCATAGCCCCTGACTTGGGGGCCCCTCGAGCAGTGTGGGTCCTTGGAGCAGTGGGGGCCCTAGGCACCTGCTGGCCAGTATGCCAGCAGTTGTTAGTGCCTGGGCCCACCGGAGAATCCTCCGGTTCTCCGGTGGGCCAGTCCGAGCCTGCACCAACAGATCATGTTTTCAGGATTTCCTTTGTATTGCACAGGTGAAGCAATTATCACCTGAGCAATACTAAGGAAATCCTGAAAGCATGACCTGTTGGTGGGCCACGAGGACTGGAATTGGGGAACCCTGTTCTAGTCCAGCGGGTTCGGCCACTCAGTTATAAGGCTATTTTCATTGGGCACGCAGGCCGTGCGGATGAATGCAGCAGATGCCTCCGCATGCGTCGTTTTGACAGTGCGGCGACCTGCGCCGAATGCAACAAGTTGCATTTTGGTGCGTTCGCTGCACCGTCAAAATGACGCATGCGGAGGCATCCGCATGGCCTGAGTACCCAATGTTAAAGATATGGTAGGTGTCAGAGACACCGCACTGCACTTGCTCATAGAGCCAGTGCGCGTGTCCTGAGTACAGAAGCAGTGCTGAAAGTTACCTGGGGAGCAGGGCAGCAGAGGTGACAATGCGTGCTTCAGGCTAATAGTGTCAGGGTCCAGTCAGTGCTGGAAAGTAAAGAGGCATAGGACCTGCGGACACTGAAAATGAGTAAGCTTGCACGGGACCTATGGTCATGTGACTGCAAGGGGGCGGGGCTTAGCGTCCTGTATTCAGATAGGACAGGACACCATACAACAACTCAGAGTCAGGCAAAACGGAGGTCACAACAGTACGGGCAAACGAGGTACAGGAGGGACAAACAGACGGGTAGTCAGACAAAGCCAAAGGTCATACACAAGAGGGCGACGTGGTACCAAGTGGACGGGCAGAGAGGAGTCGGGTCACAAGCAGAGAGTCATACACGAGAGGTAGCGCAGTACAAGAGGGTCAGGCAGAACTCGTAACAGGGACAGAACCAAATCAAAACCACACAAGCAAGCAAGATATCAGGCACAAGGCACACGTATACAAGAGGTCACTTAACTCAGCCGAGGGCAGGAGTATAACTGACACCGGACCCAGGTCCAGTGAGCACTAAATAGCCTCCTGCTGCCAGAGAGAGGCAGCACAATTAACCCATAGTATAACCAGGATGGGTCAAAGCGAAATCCCGTCCTGGATCATGACAGTACCCTCCTCTCAATGGGGGGCCACCGGACCCCCAGGTCTCTCAGGGTACTTGGCATGAAAGGCTTGGATCAACCGATCCGCATGAACTGATCGAGCAGGAACCCACGAGCGTTCCTCAGGACCGTAGCCCTTCCAATGTATCAGATATTGAAGGGCGCGAAGGACCAACCTGGAGTCGACAATTCGTTCCACCTCGTACTCAGCCTGCCCATCTACCAGAACCGGTGTCGGGGAAGATGATCCCTCCCCACCGGACCTCACAGGTTTCAAAAGGGCCTTATGGAAAACATTAGGGATCCTTAGAGATGGCGGAAGACTCAACCGAAAAGCCACCGGGTTAACTGCTTCGGTAATTACATAGGGACCTATAAACTTGGGTCCAAGCTTCGCAGAGGGGACCTTGAGCCTTATATTTTTGGTGGATAACCATACCTTATCTCCGACCTGAAACACTGGACCCACGGATCGTTTTTTGTCCGCAAAAAATTTAAATTTGTCCTGGGCCTTCGTAATGTTATTCTGGACCTCCCGCCATACCTCCCCCAACCGCTGGATCGTCTCGTCCACCCCAGGACACCCAGAATTCAAGCGGGAAAATTCTCCAAAATGAGGATGAAACCCATAATTGCAAAAAAAAGGAGATGTACCCGTAGACTGGTTAGTGCGGTTAAATGCAAACTCAGCCAATGGTAACACAGAACACCAATCATCCTGTCGGGCTGAGGTCAAACAACGCAGAATTTGCTCCAGAGACTGATTGGTCCGCTCAGTCTGCCCATTAGTCTCTGGATGAAAAGGACAGACCAATACCCAACCTCCTACAAAAGGCTCTCCAAAATCTGGACACAAATTGCACTCCCCTATCAGACACCACATTCAGGGGTACCCCATGCAACCGCACCACATGCTCCACAAAAAATCTGGACAATGTTTCCGCATTAGGTAGAGCTGCCAAAGGTACAAAATGTGCCTGCTTACTAAACCTGTCCGCTACGACCCAGACCACGGTATTACCCTTGGAAGGGGGAAGGTTGGTGATGAAATCCATGGACAGATGAGTCCATGGTCTCTCAGGAATTGGCAGTGGTACCAATTCCCAGGCCGGCCGGTTATGGGGAGTTTTCGCACGGGCACAAACCTCACACGCAGACACATACTCCCCAACATCAGAGGCTAAAGAAGACCACCAGAATATTCTAGCAATGGCCTTCCGGGTCGCTGAGATCCCTGGATGTCCACCCAGAACTGAGTCATGGAACTCCTGGAGGACCTTGAGACGAAACTGAGCTGGCACAACAAGTTTATCCAACGGCTTAGCCGGAGGTGCAAGAGACTGGGCTTCTCGAATCTCCCGTTCCAACACATTAGAAACCTCTGCCACCACCACCCCAGGCTGAAGAATGGAGGATGGAGGTTCCGGGGGGGAGACCGGATCAAGACTGCGTGACAACGCATCGGCTCTGATATTCTTGGATCCTGGCCGAAAAGTGATCGAGAAGTTGAATCGGGAAAAAAAAGTGACCATCTAGCCTGTCTGGGAGTCAACCTTTTAGCTGACTCAATGTAAGCTAGGTTTTTGTGGTCCGTGATTACCGTTATAGGATGAACAGCCCCCTCCAAAAAATGCCTCCATTCTGCAAAAGCCAGTTTTACGGCCAGAAGTTCCCGATTCCCCACATTATAGTTTCTCTCCGCAGGGGAGAACTTCTTTGAGAAAAAGGCGCAAGGTCTTAAATTGGTCAAAGTGGCGGGTCCCTGGGACAATACCGCCCCCACCCCCACCTCTGAGGCGTCTACCTTAACAATAAATGGTTCAGAGGGGTCCGGTTGGATAAGAACCGAGGCCGACATGAAACATTTTTTCAAAAACTGAAATGCCGCTACCGCTGCGGTTGACCAATTCTTGATATCGGCCCCCTTTTGAGTCATGTCTGTCAGGGGTTTAGCCACCTGTGAAAACCCCCTTATAAATTTCCGATAATAATTAGCGAACCCTAGGAACCGTTGCAGACCCTTCAAATCACACGGTTGAACCCACTCGAGAATGGCCTGCACCTTATTAGGATCCATGCGATACCCTTCAGCAGACACGATGAACCCCAGAAAGGACAGTTCCTGAACAAATAATAAACATTTTTCAAGTTTAGCAAACAGACAGTTCTCCCTGAGCCTTTGGAGAACTGCCCGAACATGACCAATGTGAGTCTGTTTATCAGGCGAGTAGATTAAAATGTCATCCAAATACACAACCATAAAACGTCCAATCAAATCGGAGAACACATGATTTATGAAATTTTGGAAGACCGCTGGAGCGTTGGTCAGGCCGAAGGGCTTGACCAAATTTTCAAACAACCCTTCAGTAGTGAGAAAAGCGGTCTTCCATTCATCTCCGTCCCGGACTCGGATAAGGTTATACGCTCCCCGTAGATCTAATTTCGAAAACCACTTAGCTCCGGACAACTGATTGTATAAATCAGGAATAAGTGGAAGGGGATAAGTATTCCTCACAGTTATTTTATTTAACTCACGAAAATCGAGGCATGGGCGCAAACCACCGTCTTTTTTTTTTTTACAAAAAAGAACCCTGCCGCCACAGGAGAAACAGAAGGACGAATATGTCCCTTACGGAGGCTCTCGGAAATATATTCCTTCATCGCAGCCCGTTCCGGACCCGAGAGGTTATACAGGCGGGCTTTGGGCAATTTAGCACCTGGAACCAGGTCAATGGCACAATCAAATGGGCGGTGTGGTGGTAAAACCTCAGCCTCTTTTTCGGAGAAAACGTCAGTATAATCTATCAGGCACTCCGGAATGCCTTCTAGACCCACGGACGACACAGACACAGAAACAAGACATTTCTCAGAGCAATAGGGACCCCATTTAACAATATCCCGAGATTCCCAATTAATCACAGGATTATGCAGCTGTAACCAGGGGAACCCCAACACCAGTCCCGCAGGCAGGTTGTTCATTAGAAAACATGAAATACGTTCCTGATGTAAGGAACTCACTTTAAGGAGAAACTCTTCAGTACAAAACATAATGTTATTCTTAACCAGTGGTGTTTTGTCAATAGCAACAAGGTGAATAGGAGTCTCCAACCTAACTGTCCCTATCTTACACCTGGCCACCAAGTCAGAGTCAATAAAGTTCAATGATGAACCGCAATCCACGAAGGCAGAAGTGGATGTGGAGACACCCCCACAACAAAGTTCCACTTGAAATGACATTTTAGAAAATGCAGAAAAGGGTACCTGAGAGCCTGGGTGACCTCCACGATAATCACCCGGGCTCAGTCGCTTGTTGGTTAGTGGCCGGGAGGGGCAATCCTTTTTCCAATGTCCAGACTCGCCACTGTGAACACAGCATTTTCTCACGTGCCGTTGTCTCCTTTCTTCCTCCTTAAGGTTGATGGTTCCCATCTCCGTGATTTTCAATGAAGAACTGTCTCCCCTTCCTTGGGAGAATAATGAAGTCTCGGTTTGTATCACTCCCCTTGCCCGTAACCTGCGATCCATCCGGACGGCCTGTGTCATAGCCTCCTCCAGGGAATCAGGTGGGGGGTGGAGAGCCAAGGCGTCTTTCAGATGCTCAGACAGGCCTCTACGGAACAACCCCCGGAGAGCGGCATCGTTCCAGCAGACCTCAGCAGCCCAGCGTCTGAACTCTGAGCAAAACCACTCGGCTGAGTGTTTCCCCTGGCAAACATTCATCAGCCTGTCCTCAGCCATACGCACCCGATCAGGCTCATCATAAATATGCCCCATGGCCTCAAAAAATGCATCCACAGTCAAACACTCAGGGGCCGTGGTAGGAAGGGAGAAAGCCCAAGCTTGGGGGGCTCCCCTTAACAGAGACATAATGACCCCCACTCTCTGACTTTCATCCCCAGAAGAGTGTGGTCTTAAGGAAAAAAAAAGCTTACAGCCCTCCTTGAAAACTCTGAAGTCATTTTTATCTCCAGAAAAGGTATCTGGTAACTTCACTGGAGACTCAGGGGAAATTAATGTAACATCCCGAGCCCCCAATGAAAGAACCCCCTGCACAGTGTCGGCGATCAGCTGCTGAGACTGAGCCAGGACTCTTTGTTCTCCAAAGAGTTTCTGAGACATCAGCGTCAGATGCTTAACCTGCTCAGAAAGAGTGTGCACAGGATCCATCACACACACAGGTGAATGGGAGCAGAGAAAAAAAAGTGGTATAGGTCAGTTATAATGTCAGAGACACCGCACTGCACTCCCTCCTAGAGCCAGTGCGCGTGTCCTGAGTACAGAAGCAGTGCTAAGAGTTACCTGGGGAGCAGGGCAGCAGAGGTGACCATGCGTGCTTCAGGCTAATAGTGTCAGGGTCCAGTCAGCGCTGGAAGGTAAAGAGGCATAGGACCTGCGGACACTAAAACTGAATAGTCTGCACGGGACCTATGGTCATGTGACTGCAAGGGGGGGCTTAGCGTCCTGTATTCAGATAGTACAGGACACCATACAACAACTCAGAGTCAGGCAAAACAGAGGTCACAGCAGTACGGGCAAACGAGGTACAGGAGGGACAAACAGACGGGTGGTCAGACAGAGCCAAAGGTCATACACAAGAGGGCGACGTGGTACCAAGGGGACAAGCAGAGAGAAGTCTGCTCACAAGCAGAGAGTCATACACGAGAGGTAGCGCAGTACAAGAGGGTCAGGCAGAACTCGTTACAGGGACTGAACCGGATCAAAACCAAACAAGCAAGCAAGTTATCAGGCACAAGGCACACGTATACAAGAGGTCACTTAACTCAGCCGAGGGCAGGAGTATAACTGACACCGGACCCAGGTCCAGTGAGCACTAAATAGCCTCCTGCTGCCAGAGAGAGGCAGCACAATTAACCCATAGTATAAACAGGACGGGTCAAAGCGAAATCCCGTCCTGGATCATGACAGTAGGCATGCTGCATGCAGATGTAGGCGGAGCTGACCGGAGGAGGTGCGGCCATGGATGGAGCTTCATGGAGGAAGTCCACAGCTCGGCCATACTCTAGAGTGAAACTAGCCTAAGAAGTTCAGTTCAGGTACCAAAACAGTACCTGGACGCCATTTACTTGAGTGGAGGGCCCGAACATCCTGTGTTTGCCACGCTGTCATGTGCATGACAACACAGCAAACACTGCCACTGATTGACAGTAAGATCATCATCGCCGGACAGACAGCCACGGTTCCCACGCTGTCAAATGACAGCGTGAGCACATAGCTATGACTGGCTACAACAAGAAGATGGAGAACTTGTGCTATTAAGGCGGTGTGTAACTTCAAAGAAGCTCCCCGTGGGATCCTGCTGTGGCCTCTACCCTGGGGCCTTGTATCACCCTTGCTGAACCAACTCCTGCCTGTCGCATAACACCGTGTTCCAGGACAGAGAGATTACATCGGGACAAGCCAGGCTACACCGTTTTGGTACAGAGACAGTGCCTTAACTTCCTCCGGGACCACTTCAGAGGCATCTCACGGCACCTGCGCCACCATCGTGGGAACTTTCAACCTCGCCTGTCCGGAAGCTACAGACTGATAAGTTGAATTGTTTCATGCTATCTGTTGTTAACATTTTGTCTCCATCGTGCCCCTTCCTGCATTCACATTGTGTCATCTCAGCAAGCTCCCTGCGTGGAGTATTAAGTGTGACATTACTTTGCATAAAGTTCCCATTAACTCTTGCTCTGCCTCCTGCTCATCACTGCGTCCCAAGTTCCTGCTTGTATCTTAGGCCGGTTTCACACGTCAGTGGCTCCGGTGTAATGACAGTTTCCTCATGTACCGGAGACACTGACACACGTAGACACATTAAAATGTATGTGTCTCTGCACATGTCAGTGTGTTTTCACAGACACACGGTACGTGTGAAAAACATGGAGACATGTCAGTGTTTGTGGGAGAGCACGGTCGCAAAAATGCTGAACACATGCACACGGACAACAGTTCACATTTGTCTTCCGTGCTCACGGACGGCCGCCGGGAAAGAAGCGCTACTGTAAGCCGCTGTTCCCCTGTGGCTGTTGCTGAACACCGCTGTCATTCTTCTTTCCTGCTCTGCCAGGAACAGTGAGCAGGAGAGAAAGAATGAATGAAAACACGACGTGGGGTCCTCCTTATATTTGTAACCAACCTGGCGAAGCTCACAGCTATTTTCAGGCTGGTAAGGGGTAATTGATCTTGGCCCCCCACAGCCTAAAAAAAGCATCCCCAGCTTCCTAGAAAAGGCACATCTATTAGACTCAGAGATCATAGAATCGTAGAGTTGGAAGGGACCTCCTGGGCCATCTGGTCCAACCCCCTGCTCAAAGCAGGATTCGCTAAATCATCCCAGTCAGATGTCTGTCCAGCCTCTGTTTGAAGACTTCCATTGAAGGAGAACTCACCACTTCTCGTGGCAGCCTGTTCCACTCATTGATCACTCTAACTGTCAAAAAGTTTTTTCTAATATCTAATCTGTGTCTCCTCCCATTCAGTTTCATCCCATTGCTTCTAGTCTTTCCTTGTGCAAATGAGAATAAAGTTGATCCTTCTACAATGTGACAGCCCTTTAGATATTTGTAGACAGCTATTAAGTCTCCTCTCAGTCTTCTCTTTTGCAAACTAAACATTCCCAAATCCTGCAACCTTTCCTCATAAGACAGGGTTTGCAGACCGGTCACCATTCTGGTCGCTCTTTTCTGAACTTGCTCCAGTTTGTTGATGTCTTTTTTAAAATGTGGTGCCCAAAACTGGACACAATATTCCAGATGAGGTCTGACCAAAGAGGAGTAGAGGGAAATAATGACTTCACGTGATCTAGACTGTATGCTTCTGTTAATACATCCTAGAATTGCATTTGCCTTTTTTGCTGCTGCATCACACTGTTGACTCATATTCAGTCTGTGATCTATTAGTATACCCAAGTCTTTTTCACATGTGCTGTCACTTAGCCCTATTCCTCCCATTCTATATATGCTTTTTCCATTTTTATTGCCCAGATGTAGTACTTTGCATTTCTCCCTGTTAAAAACCATTCTGTTTGTTGCTGCCCACTTCTCCAGTTTATTTAAATCTTTTTGAATCCTCTCTCTCTCTTCTCTAGTATTAGCTATCCCTCCTAGCTTTGTGTCATCAGCAAATTTAATCAGTTTACCCTCAATGCCTTCATCTAAATCGTTGATAAAGATGTTGAACAATACAGGGCCCAGGACAGAGCCCTGTGGTACCCCACTTGAGACATTCTTCCAACTGGATGTGCAGCCATTTACGACCACTCTTTGGGTCCGATCACTAAGCCAGTTATGAATCCACCTAACAGTTGCCTTGTCCATACCATACTTAATCATTTTTTCAATAAGGATTGTATGAGAGACTTTGTCAAATGCTTTGCTGAAGTCAAGATATACTATATCTACAGCATTTCCTTGATCCACCCAATCAGTGATACCGTCATAGAAGGAAATTAAGTTAGTCTGACATGACTTATTAGTTACAAACCCATGCTGACTCTGTTTAATCACTTCATTCTTATCCAGGTATTGACATACATGTTGTTTAATAATTTGTTCAAAGATCTTTCCTGGTATAGAAGTCAGACTCACCGGCCTATAGTTACCTGGGTCCACCTTCTTCCCCTTTTTGAAGATAGGAAAAACATTTGCTCTTCTCCAGTCTTCTGGCACTTCTCCTGTTCTCCAAGAATTTTCAAAGATTATAGAGAGGGGTTCAAAAATTTCTTCTGCTATCTCCTTCAGTACTCTGGGGTGTAATTCATCTGGACCTGGAGACTTGAATTCATTTAGGCTAGCTAAGTGTTTCCTCACTATCTTTCTGTTTATAGATATCCTGGATTCTTCTATTCCCTTAATAGGACAGTGAATAACAGTTGATGTTACATTTCCTTTCTGAGAGAAAACAGATGCAAAATAGGAATTTAAAAGTTCAGCCTTCTCAACATCCTGTCTTACCATTTCATCATTTTCATCCTGTAAAAATCCTATAGCATCTTTGACTTTTCTTTTACTTTTGACATATCCCCAAAATCCTTTATTATTGCTTTTGACATCTCTTGCAAGCCTCAATTCATTTTCAGCTTTAGCTAATCTGATTTGTGCCCTGCAGGTTCTGCAGACAGCATTATATTCTTCTTTAGATATGCCTCCCTCTTTCCATTTTATAAACATTTTTTTCTTCCTTTTTAGCATGTGCTTAAGTTCTGTGTTCATCCATCCTGGTTTCCTTAACTGCTTCCTATTCTTCCCTCTTTTCGGAATTGTTAACAACTGTGCTTTGAGAATTTCATTTTTCAAGATTTCCCATCCTTCCTGGACATTTTTGTCTTTAAGGATATCCAGCCATTGGATCCCTCCAATTCTCTTTCTGAATCCCTTAAAATCTGCCTTTCTGAAATCTAACCTTGACGTCTGAGTCTTCACAGGTCTTCCGCCTCTAGTTATCCAAAATTCTAAAATAGCATGGTCGCTACCTCCTAGGGTCCCAGCCACTTTTACCTCCTCAACCATTTCCTCCCTGTTTATAAGGATTAGATCCAAGGTAGCAGTTCCCCTTGTTTTCTCCCTTACCTTTTGGAAGATAAAGTTGTCAGCAAGAGAGGATAAGAATTTCCTTGACCTGTTAGTTTTGCCTGAGAGAGATTCCCAACAAATGTCTGGATAGTTGAAATCTCCCATGACAACTATGTCATATTTTTTGGAGAACTTGGCCATTTGATGCATAAAGAGTTCATCCATATCTTCAGCTTGCACAGGCGGCCTGTAGTAAATGCCTACAATGGTGTCCTTTCCATTGTTCTGTCCTTGTATTCTTACCCAAACAGTTTCCATAGAACTCCCAGTCTCTGAAGCTTCAATCTCTGTGCAGATATATGCGTTTCTAACATACAATGCGACACCCCCTCCTCGTTTATCAAGTCTGTTTCTTGCAAATAAGTTGTATCCTTCTAGTCTTGTATTCCAATCATGTGTATTGTCCCACCAAGTTTCAGTGATTCCAATGACATCATATTTCTTTTCCTGTGTTAGTAGTTCCAATTCTCCTTGTTTGTTGCCCATGCTTTGTGCATTAGTATAGAAACATTTTAGTTTGTGATTGGTTTCTCTTTCTCCAATATTTTTATTAATTAGATTCTTTCGTCTTTGTTCTTCCTTTCCACTTCTAATAGCAGAGTTCTCAATAGCATTTGTCAGGTGTATGGCTTTTTCTGGTCTTTTGCTTCCCTTCCCATGTTGTTCTAGTTTAAAGCTCTCCTTACAAGTGTAGCAAGGCGACTTCCAAATACATGCTTACCAGTCTTCGTAAGGTGCACCCCATCTCTAGCAAGTAGTCCATCGTATAAGTAGTTCACTCCGTGATCCAGAAATCCAAATCATTGCTGACGGCACCATCGACGTAGCCAGTTGTTCACCTGCAGAATCTTATTCCACCTCCTTGTTCCATGGCCATCCACTGGGAGGATGGAAGAGAAGACCACCTGCGCTCCCAGTTCTTTCACTTTCTTACCTAAGTCTTCAAAGTCTCTGCAGATGGTTTCCAGGTCGTTTCTTGCAGTGTCATTTGTCCCCACATGTAGTAGCAGGAATGGGTAGTCATCTGTAGGTCTGAAGAGTCCTGATATCCTGTCAGACACATCTTTAATTTTTGCACCTGGAAGACAACACATTTCTCTTGAAGTTATATCCGGTCTGCAGATAGCGGCCTCAGTTCCTCTCAACAGGGAATCCCCCATGACCACCACTCTCCGTTTCTTCTTCACAACATTTTTCTTTCTCCATCCAGGAGGACTCTGAAGGCGTACAAGGTTGCTGCTTGTTGGCAAAGTCTTATCCTGATGTATTTCTTCATTGTTTTCCTGCGTGAGAGCCTGGTACTGGTTCCTGAGCAGTATGGGTGCTGACTGCCTCCTGATCCTCCTGCTTCTCTGGGTCACATGTCTCCATTCCTCTGTTTCTTCAGGTGCACTTTGAATTTCTTCTCTTTCTGTAACATGAAGAGATAATTCTGCTCTGTCCAAGAACTCTTCACCTTCCTTAATGATCTTCAACGTAGCTAACCTCTCTTCGAGATTTTGCAACTTTTCCTCCAACAGGGACACAAGCTTGCATTTGTGGCATGTGAAGTTTGGCTTTTCCACTGGTAAGTCTGTGAACATGTAGCAAGAAATGCAGCTCACCAAATGGCTCCTGGCCTCTTCCATCTTGAGATTTCTTAAAAACGATGAAAGATGAGCCCAAATTCGCGCGCCGTTAGGCGCGCGGTTTTTCCGATTTCCTCTTTTCCCCTGGTTTTCCGATTTCCTCTTTTCAGCTGCAACGGCCAAAACCCAGTGATCGTTGAGCTCGCGGAGACTCTTCACTTATCCCAGAAGGCACTGGGAATATGCAAATGATCTCCTCAAGACTCTTCCCCTGGTTTTCCGATTTCCTCTTTTCAGCTGCAACGGCCAAAACCCAGTGATCGTTGAGCTCGCGGAGACTCTTCACTTATCCCAGAAGGCACTGGGAATATGCAAATGATCTCCTCAAGACTCTTCCCCTGGTGCCATCACCGCTAGTCACTGAGCATGCCCTCCCATAGAGTGTAATGTCCCTCATATAGTATAATGCAGCCCCTCTCTACCCCATCATTGTCCTCATCACCACCTCCATCATTGCCTCCCCACCACCATTGTCCTTTTCATCACCTCCATCATTGCCTCCCCTACCACCATCATTGCCCATTTCATCACCTCCATCATTGCCTCCTCCACCACCATCATTGCCCATTTCATCACCTCCATCATTGCCTCCCCCACCACCATTGCCCATCACCTCCTTCATTGCTTCCCCCAACCTCATTGCCCATCACCTCCATCATTGCCTCCCCCACCGCCATAATTGCCTATCACCTCCATCATTGCCTCCCCCACCATCATTGTCCATCACCTCCATCATTGCCTCCCCCACCGCCATCATTGCCTCCCCCCACCAATATCATTGTCCTTCCCCACCACCCCTCTCTCACACACACACACACACACACACAAACACACAGCACTGCATCACTCTCTCACACTCAAACACAGACACACAGCACAGCTCACCTCCCTGCAGTAGCAGCACATCCCGGCAGCCTCTTCCTCGCCGGCAGCTTTCTGTCTGAGACAGCGCGCTGGATGATGATGTCATCCAGCTGGGCTGCCTCAGACAGGAAAGGCCGGGCAGCAAGCAGGTGAGGTGGAGCACAGCACTCATCTGAAGACTACAGTGCACACACAGGCACGCTGTGCAGAGCTTAGAAGCCGGCAGTAGCAGCAGGTGATATGAAAGAGCTGCCGCGCTGCTACACTGTTCACATCGTTTGTATAGCTTACTCGCTGCTGCCAGCTATAGAATAGAGTGTGCACCGCTCAGTGCACACTTCGCACGGCAGGGACTAAAGAAGGAGGCAGGAGCTGGGACTGGGACTAGGCCCACTGGAGGAGTCTCCAGTGTCCTGGTGCCTCAGTCCGACCCTGGTGGTAATATGTGGTCTGGTCATATTGTGACGGTATTTGTCCCTTGTATGTGGTATTATAAGTCACTATGTGGTGGTAATATGGGGTCTGGCCATGTTGTGATGGCATTTGTCCCTTGTATGTGGTATTACAGGGCACTATGTGGTGGTAATATGTGGTCTGGTCATGATGCGATGGTATTTGTCCCTTGTATGTTGTATTAATGTTCATTTAAAAAACAGTATTTGACTCATTCCCTTAAAGAAAAATAAATAAAAATATATTTATATTTAATAGGTTAGAGTAGAGTAGGATCCGGCCAAAAAAGTCTACTGTGTCGTGGTGGCGGCTTAAAAATTATTTTGGCCAGAATAAAAGCTGCTGGCTATGAATGTGATCTGGTGTTTGAAGGGAACTGTTAATATCTGATTAATGAGTACATGGTGGAGAAGTTGAGTTTTTCCAAGAGTGAGCGGTGGGACCGTGGAACGTTCGAAGGGTGAGTATTCCGGCAGCTGCCTTTCGGCTTGAAAGGAGTTCATGACGTCCCTGCCATGTGCTGCTTACAAGCATAAAGCAGCTGCTGGCAATGGAGCAGGATGCTGCGAGGGAGCGCTGGGAAGGTAAGTGTAATGTTTTTTTTTTTTAATCTTTTCTGATGGGGACATGCATACCAGGATAAAGAAAGGATGGGACCAATCATATTAGGATAAGGATGAGGCCATGCATACCAGGATGGGGATGGGGGCCAATCATAACAGGTAAAGGATGGAGCCCTGAATACCAGGAGAGGGTTGGGGCCATGCATACCAGTATAGGGATGAGGGTGATCATTACTGCCAGGATAAGGATGAGGTGGACCATTCCTACCAGGATAGGGATGAGGAACCATGCATACTAGGATGAGATGGGGTCCTGCAAACCAGGATAGGCATGGGGACATGCATACTAGGACAAGATGGGGACCCATTGTAGTACGTGTGCAGACTGGGGGGTGGTCCCTTTTCGCCGCGAACAGACTGGAGACAGAAACCAACATGCGTTCAAATAGGTCCTCTTTATTGGCCGTCTCTTAACTCTTTATAAAAGGGTACCCGGTCTCCCATCCGCAGGGCCCGCCCATGCTTAATGGAGGCCGCGTTCAGGTACACCTTGTGGCCAGTCTCAGCTTCTTTGATAAAACCATAGCCCTTCTCGACATTCGTGTACACGAGCTGCCCAGTACACTGAGGGACAGACATTTCCACCTCCCCCTTTTCGTGCAGCAGCGCCCAGACCTCCCGCTCTTTGGCCTTCTTCTGCAAGATGACATCAGCGATCCAGACAGAAGGCCCGGTATAGGCCGCGGAGCCTGGCGAGTAGGCCGCAGCCGAAACCGAGAGCGGGGCAGAAGCGGCCGCGGGTACCAGTAAGTGGGCCGCAGCCGGGGCCGAGAGTGGAGCCGAGGCGGCCACGGGTACTGGTGGGCGGGCCGCGGAGCCTAGCGGCCCGGCCGCAGCGGCGGTCTGGAGCGGGGCCGAAGTTGCGGCGGGCCTCGATGGATAGGCTGCCACCGCGGTATGGAGCGCGGCAGAGGTGACCATGGGCCTCGGTGAGCAGACTGGATCCATCGGGAGTTGGGGCGCTGGATGAGGGGAGGCTGAGCGGGGAGGCTGAGGGCTGGTGACGGAGCCCTGGGCCTGTTTCGTGTCTGGGGCTTGGGGGCGGGAACTGCCTGTGGTGCCGCCGGCTGGGCCGGGGGAACGCTCGCCTTCCCCGGCTCCGCGGCTCCCTTCAGGCTGTCCCACAGCTCTTCCAGGAGCCGCTGCATCGGTGCGACCGGAGGGCCCGAGGTGTAGCTGGTCTCCGTTGCTCCCGGTCCCGTCGTTTGGAGCGCACCGCTGTTCTTCAATCCGGCAGGACGAGCCTCCAGGCCTGATGGTTCAGCAGGGAGAGGCGTCAGCTACAGTGGAGTCCCAGGTCGGTCTTCCTCCACGGTGAGTGTCCGTTACACCGGCAGTGACTCCCAGGCGCAGGTACTGCGGCGGGCCTCAACCTCCCACCGCCATTGCCACTCCAGTCGTCCAAGGCCACGACAGCTGCACATCTCATCGTGTCCGATGTCCAGAAGCTTAATGGCGCTAGGCAGCCGCACCCAGCCTTTTCACCAGAGTAACTCCCTTTGCAGGGTGGGACATGGGCCGGCCTCTCCACCCATTTTCCAGTGTTCAGGGGGAACGGGCGGCTGTCACTGGATGTACACCGCTTCCCCCAGGGGCGGGCTCGGCATAGCTCTCCCCGGCAGTCTCTTTTGGCTCTGTAGTCCTCCACTTCGACAGCCGCCATTGCGCTGATTTGCCAAAGTCACTTTCAGAGTTCCTGTAGTCAAATCAAGCAATGCCCACGTCCAGTCCAATCCGATAATTCCAATTACAGTTCACCAATCACGATCTTCAACCCACTCCTTGCGGGTCCTTTCAATCTTCGGCACGGTCTCACCGCTGGTGTTGGTGGATTAGGCGGTGATGATCCTGCCGACTATGCCAATTGTAGTACGTGTGCCGACTGCGGGGTGGACTCTTTTCGCCGTGAACAGACTGGAGACAGAAACCAACGTGCGTTCAAACAGGTCCTCTTTATTGGCCGTCCTCCCAACGACCACAGCAGCACGACAGCTTCTACACACAGGCCTGGGTACTTTCACCTCCTGCTTTCCTCTAAAGCGACATCCCTTGCGGATCTCTTTCACTGTGGCTGCCTTAGGCCCACCACCACAGCGCTTCCCCTGGCCAAGTCCTTCCATCTGGTACCCCCGGGCATTATCTGTCCTGCGGCTAACCTGTCAGGGCAACCCCCCTGACTGTCTCTCCTTCCAGTCCCTTCCGGAGCTCGTCCTTCTTCCTTCTTCTCCTGAACTGAGCTGCACTGAACTCCTCCTGGACTGGCTTCCTTCAGGAATTCTCGCTCCCTTTTTATTCCCCTCTTGAGTCCCCATAACTCCGCCCACCATGGCTATGCGGTTTCTTAAGCATTAGCTGCTGTTAAGTCCTTTCCCTGCTTTCTTTTGTCTCCCTCTAGTGGCCAAACCTCAGTACTGCACAGTCTCCTTCTGCTATTCTTGGTCTCCCCCTAGTGGCCAAAGCCCGGTCCTACACCATCTCTTCCTAACTCCAGCTGTTTCCCCCACACGTATATACAGATTCTCGTCAGGTATATTTACTGCACATCTTTACATTCACTTTCCTGCTTCAGACAGGTCCATAGGTAAGTCAACTTCCTTACACTTGCATACCAGTATAGGGATGAGGGCGATCATTCCTGTCAGAATAGGGATGAAGAGGCCATGCATACCATGATGGGGATTTGGGGGCCATGCATACCAGGATAGGGATGAGGGAGCTATGTGTATCAGGATAGGGATGAGGGGACCATATATACCAGGATAGGGGATTTTAAGTACAGAATTGACCACATTTATTGCTTCAGGTTTTTTCCCCCCTAATTTCCTCCTCTAAAACCTAGGTGCATCTTATAGTCCGAAAAATATAAGTGTATATATTGCAAAACCCATTTAAATGGATTATGCAAATAATCCCGAGACCTATGTAGTTGCTAGGGTCCGACCGCTGGGACCCCTATGATCCCGAGAACCGGCGCTCTAAAGAAGAGGTCGATCACGCGCACTGCGGCGGCATTCACACATGGCTCTTCAAATAATGTCTTTAAGATGAGTGTTGAAGGGCATGACAAAGTATAGCAAACTCCACTGATCGGGTGTGGTGAGAGTGTTATAGTATGTGGGCTGGTGGGGTTTGTGTGGCAGGGCTGCTTTTTTGACCCAGTCCGGCCCTGGCTACAGGACAAGTGGGAAGAGCCGGGCAAAGCGCCAGCATTAGCACATCTAATAGATGCACCTTTTCAGGAGCGGCTGCAGGTTGCTATTTTAGGCTGGGGGGGGCATGGACCCATATAAGTCTATAGGTGCGTGTGAAATATTGCACTGCACTCGGATATCACCCAAGCGCAGTGCGATTCCTGCTGACGCCAATATCTGAGCACGTTTGCTCATCTCTAATGCTCATGCTACACAGTGCAAATTTAATGATAAGAAGACACGTCAGAGGGTGTGGTGGCGGTGGTAGTATGGGACTTTTGGCAGACTGTCTGGGATAGGGATGCAGAAACACCAATCTGGAACTGTCCCAAAGTTTATGGAGTGGTACCTGGAACCGATGCATTAAGGAATTAGTGACTGGAAGTGGTAAGATGTACTGTATATGTGAAAAAATCACATGCTAGAAATATTGTGTGTTCTACTACGTGGTTGGTAGGAAAAGTAGATTGACGTTTCGCACTGTTGTGGGGAGGAGGCAGTTCCAGAATGGAATAGTAATTTCGTTGTTTTTGTTCTTACCCATTTCATGCTCGCACCAAGCCTTTTTTTCCAAAAACAAACTACATAGAACAATCAGTCTAAGGCGTCTTATAGATGTCCGTGTCTCTGGTATGTGTGGTGACAGTTTTCACACGTACCAGAGACACTTGCACACGTAGAACCATTGAAGTGAATGGGTCTGTGCACATGTCAGTGTTTCTACGGACCACGTGTCCATGGGCAAAATATGTTGACATGTCTGGTTTTTAACAGCAGCACGGGCTGCAAAATGTCCCGCACACGTGCACACGGATGACACATAGGTATGTCATCTGTGTGACACGTACCTGCACCTGGGAAGTGGCAGTACAGTTAGGCCGGGGTCACACTGGCGAGGAATACGGGCGAGTGAGAGGCGCAAAAAGCACGCATTAGACACGGACCAATGATTCTCTATGTGGTCACTCGCACCAGCCGTATATTTCTCATCCGTATTCTACGCTCCGTGCCAATCGCAGCATGCTGCGATTGTCAGCGTACTACGCCCATAGTACGCCAATGCAAGTCTATGGGTGCGCAAAAAATACGGATTACACACGGACCACACATGTGACTTGCGAGAAATACGCACCCGGTGTCTTTTAGCAAAGCCGGCAATTCAGTGCGAGATACAGTAAATGACAGGTTTAATAAAGAAACGAAAGAATAGATATAGACACATAGAATACATATATATATATATAAATATATATATATATATCTATATATATGCATTCTATGAGTCTATATCTATTTGTTGCTTTCTGTTATAAACCCTGCCATAGGGCTCCATTATATGTCCATTTTGCAAGCCTGCAAGAAAATCTCGCCATACGGATGCCATACGGATTACATACGGATGCTTACATGCACAAAATACGCGACCACACCTTGATTACGGATGACATACGGAGCACTGTTTAGGGGCCATTCATCCGTATTACGCATGTAAAATACTGACCGTATTTTGCGTCGGTTAGTGTGACCCCGGCCTAAGCGCTGTTCCCCGGTGCCGGTTGCTGAAGACGGCTCTCATCATTCTCCCCTGCTCTGCTGGTGATCAGCGTGAGCAGGGATGAATGACGAGAGTTATATTCAAGTGATAATAGTGAGTGCAGCTTGTGGCTGATGGGAATATTACTCCCATCAGCCTACCCCTGCTGCCGCTAATAACAGCGAAAGCGAAATGTGGCTGATGGGAGTATTGATCAGCCACTGTCGTCTGCGCTATAAATAAATAAATACAAAATCTGATGTGGGTTCCCCTGTATTTTCTATAACCAGCCAGGCAAAACTGACATCTGGGGGCTGCAACCCTCAGCTCTAGTATGGCTAGTTATCCAGAATAGAGGTGTCCCCACGCTGTTTTATTTTAATACCGTATATACTCGAGTATAAGCCGAGACCCCCTAATTTTGCCACAAAAGACAGGGAAAACTTATTGACTCGAGTATAAGCCGAGGTTGGTGCTGCACAAGGATTAATGGTGGTCCAAGAAGATGCTCCATAAATAAATACCCCCCAATAAAATGCTGCACAAGGGTTAAAGGTGGCCCAAGAAGATGCTCCATAGTTAAATACTCCCATAAAATGCTGCACAAAGGTTAATGGTGGCCCAAGAAGATGCTCCATAGATAAATACGGCACAAAAAAAAAATGACATACTCACCTCTCGCCGCTGGGGGCCAGGTGCCAGTCTGACTACCCTGAAGAAGCTGCACTCAGCAGCGATACGCGTGGGGCTCCCCACACTGCCTTGTCCTGGGACCTTCGTTCCCTGACCCCTGACACTCCATGCAGGGCTGCTCTCTAGGGTGATTTTATTATCACATCACTCTCTTTATCTGTATACTTTGGCACATATCTATTCTTTGCCTATTGCACCATCCTGCAGTCCAGCCTCCCTTTTTTATAAGTGGTCTGACTCTTTGCTCCCTCTCTCATAGGCTACTTACAGTGCCCTTTGGTCTTTATGAGGCCTTTTGGAGTAAGAGTCTGTGTGGTACTCTCCCTATCCTTATAGTGGATGGTCACGTTGCTCCCTCCCTTACACGGCTACTTACAGTGCTCCCTGGCTTTTCTTAAGGCTGTTTGGAGTGAGTGTCTGTGTGTCATCATCTTTCTAGGGACGCCAGGATTTGCAGTCGGTGGGTCGTGTCTTATGTAATATCATATACATTTAGGCTAGCATGTTGCATATTTAACCATGTGGTTTTTATCCATTAGCATCTATTGTTAGATCCATTTGGGACAATTGGGGGGGGGGTGTTTTGCCTTTTAAATGTTTTTATTGTGTGCATTTTTTTCTGTCTTTTCAATAAAATGTATATATGTTTACTTACACATCTTTCTTGTCCTGGGTGTGCGCCTCATATGCTGGGTTCTTTTTCTACTTGCATGACTACATTGGTTGAGCACCCGAGAGTCCAGTTTTGAATGCCTGCTTATCCACTCAGATGGCTGTGACATTACCGCATGATTGCGCATCACTCTACCATTGGAGCTGAAAAGTTTTTGTGGTGCGGGTAATTTCTGTTTTCTAGAAGAAGGTATTGGAACTATGTGGCTGAGCGGTGTCAATCATCGATAAACCGCACTAACTGCATAGCTATGGAATTTTTTATTGCCTATTAGTTCACTCCATAACTCCCTTCTCATCGGTACCTTTCAATATCATGTCTGTGTTATAGTCTATGCATATATATATATGTTGTACGTGCGGCACCTGCTGTACGTATCATTGGTGTGTGTTGTATTTGCTCTACATTTACTTTTAAAGTGCCATGTATGCGCCATTCACAGCACAGTATACTACAGCTTGTGTCCTATGTTTAAAGTGTAAACGTCGTTTTAATTTTTATGTCATACATCAATAGCACACGCGAAAATAAGCAACTTTGTAATTTATTTTATCAGAGAAATCTGCTTATTTCTCCTCCAGAACTGATCCTTCATTATCAAAATTCCCAATTCAGAGGTATAATCTGTATTCAGTGAAGACTTTCTCATTACTGAGATAGGAGGTGGCAGCTGGTGCTGATAAGACTCTATGCAGAAGTAAAGGAGGAGGGAGGAGCTCTGTCTCTGTACATAGAATCTTACCCTCCCCAGTTTCAGTATCACCTCTCAGTCACCCCCCTGGTTTCTGTTGATTGGCTGCAGCGGTGATGTCACGCTATGGGCTTCAAAACTATCCTGGGCTATTATTCATAGAGTTTTTTTGCATTTATCTTAGTGAGCTGGTAGGGCTTCGTCTCTTTGCTGACGCACAGACAACAAATATGGTAATTTAATGAGGCTCCTTGACGTGCTACACAGTATGCTAAAAATTAATAAGTCTCAATAATAGCACCAAAATGTATGCTCCCTATAGATGTCTTAGAGTATGTTCACATATGTTTAAGCAAATAAGCTGGATTTTGACAGTACCAACAAAAGCTGTGAGATTTGAGAATTCTCATGTACTCTACTGTTGGTTTCTCATTGAATTTGAGAACTGCAGCATTTTTGTTTTGATCTGCAGCATGTCAATTCTTTCAGCGTTTTTGCATCATTTTTTCACCCATAGAAGCAATGAGGATGTGGAAAAAAAACCACTGCTAAAAACGCAGCGAATAGGTTTTGCTGCATTTTTAGTATAGGGTAAATGTGACCAGGTGGAAAAGTGCTGGTGCTGGAATCACATAGATGACAGATCTCTATTCCTGATACATCTGCACTTCTGCACATTAAAGGACTGTTTCACCAAATTCCACTAGATGGCAGCACAGGTTGGTGAAAGTGTGTCATGTACCTATAGAAGCTTTAGGGTGCACACTGCACAGTAATATCATCAGGAGATATTTATTAGTGCCATAGAGAGCGACCAGACAGCAAAAAAGGAACAAAAAAAGTCCAGATGGTTTCTAACAGGATGTTAAGGCTACAGGTGATCAGCAGAAACTGGTAGGCTGTAGTGATCAAAGGATGCCAACCAGGAGACTAGTGGAGGACACAGCATAGAGTGAGGAGGAGTGGGGGCAATCTGGGAAATTAGTATAGGTTTTTTGCTTTCTTACACCACCAAGGCTCTATTAAAGGGGGACTGTCCAGTCTAAAGTTACAAGTCTGCAGTCACTCTGTGTGACTGCAGACTTGTGAATCCTGACGTCTCATGCACTGCGAGCTGTGAGAATTCACCGGTGACGGCACCAGGAGTTGTGGTCTTGTGACCATAAAGATGCAATATGCATACTTCCAGCCAGATTCCGACTATATGGACGTTGGCTCGCTCAATGCAGGGGTATTTTATGCATGCTGGGAATAGAGTCAAATGTGAATTTCTTATAAACTCTACAGATGAATCGTGGCTGGTAGAAGTCGTCATGGAGGTCTGGGCCAGATGTAAAAGATGGAAAAAGTGAATGACTCCATCAGAAAGAACATCAGCTGTAAGTCACTATCTGTTATATGCAGAACTGGTTTCCACTGCTATATGGCAGTAATATTGGTGTTGGTGTTCATATGGTGTACGGCTGCTGAGGATCCCTTATACCTATGACTAGGGTGCGCCACAGTAGTGATAAGCATGGATACCTGGTTAGGGTCTCAGATGTTTTCCCCTTCCCTGTGCTGAACCCTCAGCTTTGTCTTTGGCCCCAGTCTTTAAGTCAGAAACTGCACAGAGGTCAGTCCTACATTATCATTGTCGTTTCCAGTGTTAGACAGAAGGACCTTTGGTGACATCATGTTCATGTGACCGAAGGTCTTTGATCCTATAGGAGTTTGCAGAAGCCTTTGGGCACTTTTTGTCTTTGCCCAGGGCTTTGTCTAAAATTGGCCTTGACTGTATCCAATCGCTCGGTCTAGTAGTGATTAGATGGTTTGAGTCACCGATCTCACTACGATCTCACTGGTTGGCTGGTATGATCATGTGAGCTCTATCGTGAAGTGACCGC
Source organism: Dendrobates tinctorius (assembly GCF_039654945.1). Lineage (NCBI taxonomy): Eukaryota > Metazoa > Chordata > Amphibia > Anura > Dendrobatidae > Dendrobates > Dendrobates tinctorius. The sequence goes on along the minus strand of NW_027361898.1, from coordinate 26,415,590 downwards.
TGCAGCCTGTTAACAAAGAATCGTGGAAGTTGTGGAGAAATAGCGCTGGATCTGCGGAAGGTAAGCACCTGTGATTTTATTATTTTTCACTATGGCAAATCAATGAGCATAAAAGAATTAGAATGGAAAAACCCTTTAATGTTAGGGTCACACTTAGTGGTCGGCACACTCGTATTGGTGCATGACCGAGGTGCGGACGTGATGCAGCTGCATCTAGACAGTCACAACGGCTATCTAATAAATTGTAAATATATCAATGTAAATTGCTTGCTTGTTGTTAAAGAAAATCCGTCACTAGGCTTTTGATATGTAATCAGGGAACACCAAGATGTAGTGGAAGAGACTCTGATTCCAGCAATGTGTCATTTACTGGATTGTTTTGCTATTTCAATACAATCAACGTTTTATCACCAGGAGATTATCACTACAGGACAACTGTCCTCGTGCCTCCTAGTCCAACCAGGCCCCCAACACTGATTATCAGCTTTCTGTCACTATACAATTTACACAGAAGGCTGTGGTGGGGTTATACACAGCTCAACAACTGAGCTCTGCTAGATCTGCAGCAGAGAAAAATGTGGCTCTCATACTGCTGCACCCAGTAAACTAATTGTCAAATCACTGGAATAAGGGTCTCTGCTCCTACCTCGTGCTACTGTCAGATGACGTAGAAAAAACTTGCTGACAGATTCCCTTTAATGGCAGCACATTTTCTCAACTACGCAGACAGTAACAATAAGCAAAAATAACATTCCTTAGAATCTTTATGTAAGCCGCTGCAACCGTCAGGATGCAACCACATAACGCCCACACCCTAGCTGCGTGCCGACCGCTACATGAGACTCTCCTATAAGGCCTCTTTCACACATCAGGTTTTCGCCGTCAGGCGCGATCCGGCACTTTTGACAAAAACCGGATCCGGCGAAATGCAATGCCGGATCCGGTTTCCCCCCCATTGACTTGCATTTGCGCCGGATCGCGCCGGATGGCCATGCGTTTCATCCGGTTTTCGCCGGATCCGGCAATGTGTCGCAATCCGGCGTCTGGAAAAAACGGCTACTGTAACGTTTTTTGTCTCCGGCGAAAAAGCCGGACACGCCGGATCCGGCGTGTCCGGCTTTTTCACACAATGAAAGCCTATGAGCGCCGCAATGCGCCGGATCCAGTTTTTTGGTCTGAGCATGCTCAGTAGCTCTGCCCACAGCACACATATATAAAAGCATGACAGTGGGACCCTCAGCCACACCCAACATGCCACCAAAGACAGCAACCAGGCGCAGGAGACCACTGCAGCACCATCAGCACCACCACCACCCCAAATGGAGCAGGAAAGGGAACATGCAGAACAACGCGAGGGGAGTCCAGCAGCAGATGAGAGACGGTAATTATCAAATCCCCCATTCCTAAAAACTAGGGCCATGGAATATCAAGATATTCATTGGCCCTTTGTTTCTCTTTATTCAACAGCCGCCCAAGAGATGCAGCAGCAGCAGCACTGGCAGCAGCAACAGCAGCAGCAGCACCACCCACAGCCATGGAGTCTGGCCATCAACAGGACAGCACATCTTCTTCTGGGAGCCCTCCCTCGCATCGTCAGCGTTTGACAGTAAGTTTTTATTTCCAAAATCCATCATCTCTGTAATATATGTCTATTCATTGGCTTTTATTTCAAAACAGGAATCACAAGCTGAAGAGGAGCTCTCAGAAGAAGAAGGAAAGGGTGGACAGACACCTGGAGTGGGCTCACAATTGGTAAGTTTTTTGCATCAAACGCAGAAACACAACATCACACTACACACAACACATAGAAAACAATGTTCTGCAGACCACACACAGCAAACAAATGCCAACATCCAAACACATAAATTTTTTTCTTTTCTTCTCTAGTCTTCCCAATCTGGTGCTCGGCCAAGAGGTCCTCGCAGTGCCTCCCAGGGTCGTCGGCGACAGCAAAGCGGCGGTCACCAGCGTGTAAGTATAATGTTTAAGTTAAATTTTGGTACACTTTTTATTTCATGTCTTAAGTGTGGTGACTAATTTTGCTATTTTTCTATTTTACTTTAACAGGCTTCACAGCGTGCTCCCGACTCAGACGGTGAGGATGGAGGAATTGATGTTGACCACCTCATCGATCTCGTCAGAGAAAGGGAGCCGCTATGGAATATGGCTGACCGCAGCCATGCTGACCTGATTGTTACCCGACGACTCTGCGAGGAAATCTGTTCGCTCCTTGTGGGCCGCTGGGAGGACCTCGATGCTCGGGCCCAGATTAAAGAGCGTAAGTATATACAGTACCGGTTGCTTGATGTAAACCAGTGTTTCCCGAACTCCAGTCCTCGTGGTCCCCACGGATCATGTGTTCAGGATTTCTATTTACTATGGAAATCCTGAAAACATGACCCCTGGGGACCATGAGGACTGGAGTTTGGGAAACACTGATGTTGTATACTAACCACTTTGTCCTTTCTCATTTCAGGGGACAGAATTGTGAAGCGGTGGCGGTCTGTGAGGGATCGTTTCAAGAAGGAGTTCAATAAAGAGATGCGGGCCCCAAGTGGATCTGGAGGACGCAGGAGCAAGTACAAGTACGCACGAGCCCTGTCGTTCTTCCGGGATACAATGGTCACCAGAAGGTAAATATTACACACCACATGTGAAAAAAAAATGTTTAGATGTAACAATTTTTTTTCAGCCAGGGCCATGCCATGTCACTATTTTAATTGTTTTTTTTTCTCTTTATTCCACAGCACGGTGAGCAGCACTCGGGAGCCTGCACGATTGGACCCTTCTGAGGTGATCCCTGAGGAGACCAGCACCGAGGGACACTTCAACCGCCCCGGTACATCTGCACCTTCCCACACATTCGACCTATCTGTCCCATCCACCAGCACAGGAGCATCGTGGCCGCCTACATTACATGAAGCTGCTGGTGAGGAGATCGCTTTCCCTTTACCCCACCCTTCTGCCCCTGCCACCTCTAGTACACCTGCGGGTACTGGGCGGCAGCAGCAGAGGGGTCAGGAAAAGACTTATGCGCCAGAGTTCTTGCATCTGAATGCATCTTTCCAGAACTGTCTAAAAGTCTTGTCAGAGCAAATCTCCGCAGGCTTTCAGCAGATCAACTCCAGCATTCTGGAGGTGAAGACACTTCTGCAAACCATGCATTCAGAAGCAAGATCTTCGCCAAACCACACCTTTTTCAGGTCTGTTGTGGAGTGCATGGAAACGCTCTCTCCTACCCAGCAGATGCATGTAATGCATTCATGCCACGGTGCTCTCCAGCACGTTACCTCCCAACCTCCTCCTCCCACCACAGTAGTTCCTCCACCTGCACCCCCTCCAGCCACTTTCCATCCTCCCCCTCCTATTACATACCATCCACCTCCCCAGCACCAGCCACCTCCCCAGTACCAGCAACCTCCCCAGTACCAGCAACCTCCCCAGTACCAGCAACCTCCCCAGTACCAGACATCTCCCCACTTCCAGCAACCTGCCCCGTACCAAACTCCTTCCCCGTACCAAACTCCTTCCCCATACAACTTGCCATCAACATCATCTGCTCCTACAGTCCCTGCCCAACCCTCCACTCCACCGCCCACCACCTCTTCTGCCTCCCACATGTCCACCCATTCTGTAGCTTTTTCTACACCTTCACCTCTAACTGTTCCTTCCCCACCACGATCCCAGTCCTCTCTCCACACTCCCAGTGTCGAAGTGTCCCGCAGCCCCTCCAGCACTATTTCCACCCCACACTACACAAATTTATAATGTGTGTATTTCAATAAAAATGACCATTTGGTTTAAAACCTTTATTAAAAAAGTTTTTTTCACTTTAAAAACATTTTACCAAAAAAAAAAAAATTTAAATAAAAGTTAAATTATCGTTTTACAATGGTTGTCTGTCATTTCTTTCTGCGGCGAAATATGTTAAAAAAAAGGTTAAATACAGGGTATTTAAAAGGTAAAAAGGATCTCAAAACCAGGTATATAACTGTAGGTAAAAGGTAAATAAATTTTACCTTTTTGCCACAGTTGTGTTCCTGGTTGTGTTTGAAGCAAAGTATTTCACCTAAAAAGTTGTGTTTATTGTTGGTGATTTCCTAACAATGTACATAACTTTTGTTAAAAGGTGAAATACTTTGCATAAAACACAACCAGGTACACACCTGTGGCCTAAAGGTAAAAATATTAAGACCATGACAAGATAGCCAACTTTGGTTGGCAAAGGTATATACTGTTGGTACAGAAGGTACACAAGTTTGGTTAAGGGCACAAATCTTTCACACTCTGTCATCCTGCCAGTGTACTCTGCCTTGAGGTTACATAAAGTATAGTGCAAAATTGTCCCTCATTACTGAAACCGTCACAGAACTTCTAGTGGTAATGTCATGGTAATCTTGCAAGGTGGTTTCTTCAGAGGTGTCCTCAATGGAAATGGGTTCCTTGCAGATAACAAAATTGTGGAGTACCATGCAAGCTTTGATCACCTCGTCCACAGTTTCTGTCTTGAGGTTGATCGCAGTCAATAGGACCCGCCATTTGGCTGTCAGAATACCAAAGGTACATTCAACCATTCTTCTTGCTCTTGTGAGGCGGTAATTAAAAATGCGTTTTGTTCTTGACAATCCTCTGCTACCGTACGGTTTCAAAAGGTGTTCTGACAGCTGGAAGGCTTCATCCCCTACACAGACAAATGGCATAGGTGGACCAGATGTTTGCGGCAGCGGTCTAGGTGGTGGGAACTGGAAGGTGTTTCCATACAGTTTACGCCCCATGGCAGACAGTTTGAAAACTTGAGAGTCATTGGAGCCGCAATAGGCCCCAATATCAACAGCAATAAATTTGTATTCCGCGTCAGCGATGGCCATGAGGACAATTGAAAAATATTTCTTGTAATTGAAATATTCCGATCCCGATCCAGCTGGCTTTACAATGCGGATATGTTTCCCGTCCACAGCGCCCAAGCAGTTCGGAAACTGACATATCTGTTGAAACTTTTCTGAAATTTCAATCCACCTCTCTGTTGTGGGCTCTGGTAAAAACTCTTCAGCTAAGGAGTCCCACAGTGCACGGCATGTGTACTTCACTATTCCAGATATGGTGGAAATCCCGAGTCTGTACTGGAAATGCAGTGACAAAAGGGATTCTCAGTTGCAAGAAATCTGTGGGGAATTAAAAAACAATCAATTAGTTTAAAATCACAGCATTACGTACCAAAACTCAGCTATAACACTTGGAGATGCAAACTACCACCAACAAGATTGCAGTGAAAGTGTGCTCTGATGCGAGCATATCCAATAAATGTGGCTTACCTTAAAGTCACCATCAGACGCTCTGCGGGTGAAACGGAGAAGCGGCAATAGGTGTCCGGTTTTCTTATGAGGTGTGCAATGCGCTCCACCAAGTAATCAAAATTCTCCATTTTCATCCAAACATATCCAAAAAATTTATCCGGGTTTCGTCTAAGGTCCATGCAGAGTGTAGAATAGACCCCACGCGTCATTCTCTTGGCTGTGATGGGGTGGATCCACAAACGTCGTCTACGATGCCTGATGCGCTGCTGTCTCGCTCTCTCCTTCTCCAGAACAATCACCCTCAAACGATTCGCCTCCGCTGTAAAATCCGCCAAATTCTTCAAAATATTTCCAATCACAACATCCATCTTCGCCAGTCACTTGCTCTTCTCTCCAACCTGCACTTTCTCCTCTACAACCTGTCAAAGAAGGGCTGTAGGAACACGGTATATATACAGTGGGGAAAAAAAGTATTTAGTCAGTCAGCAATAGTGCAAGTTCCACCACTTAAAAAGATGAGAGGCGTCTGTAATTTACATCATAGGTAGACCTCAACTATGGGAGACAAACTGAGAAAAAAAAATCCAGAAAATCACATTGTCTGTTTTTTTTTCATTTTATTTGCATATTATGGTGGAAAATAAGTATTTGGTCAGAAACAAGCAATCAAGATTTCTGGCTCTCACAGACCTGTAACTTCTTCTTTAAGAGTCTCCTGTTTCCTCCACTCATTACCTGTAGTAATGGCACCTGTTTAAACTTGTTATCAGTATAAAAAGACACCTGTGCACACCCTCAAACAGTCTGACTCCAAACTCCACTATGGTGAAGACCAAAGAGCTGTCAAAGGACACCAGAAACAAAATTGTAGCCCTGCACCAGGCTGGGAAGACTGAATCTGCAATAGCCAACCAGCTTGGAGTGAAGAAATCAACTGTGGGAGCAATAATTAGAAAATGGAAGACATACAAGACCACTGATAATCTCCCTCGATCTGGTGCTCCACGCAAAATCCCACCCCGTGGGGTCAGAGTGATCACAAGAACGGTGAGCAAAAATCCCAGAACCACGCGGGGGGACCTAGTGAATGAACTGCAGAGAGCTGGGACCAATGTAACAAGGCCTACCATAAGTAAAACACTACGCCACCATGGACTCAGATCCTGCAGTGCCAGACGTGTCCCACTGCTTAAGCCTGTACATGTCCGGGCCCGTCTGAGGTTTGCTAGAGAGCATTTGGATGATCCAGAGGAGTTTTGGGAGAATGTCCTATGGTCTGATGAAACCAAACTGGAACTGTTTGGTAGAAACACAACTTGTCGTGTTTGGAGGAAAAAGAATACTGAGTTGCATCCATCAAACACCATACCTACTGTAAAGCATGGTGGTGGAAACATCATGCTTTGGGGCTGTTTCTCTGCAAAGGGGCCAGGACGACTGATCCAGGTACATGAAAGAATGAATGGGGCCATGTATCGTGAGATTTTGAGTGCAAACCTCCTTCCATCAGCAAGGGCATTGAAGATGAAACGTGGCTGGGTCTTTCAACATGACAATGATCCAAAGCACACCGCCAGGGCAACGAAGGAGTGGCTTCGTAAGAAGCATTTCAAGTTCCTGGAGTGGCCTAGCCAGTCTCCAGATCTCAACCCTATAGAAAACCTTTGGAGGGAGTTGAAAGTCCGTGTTGCCAAGCGAAAAGCCAAAAACATCACTGCTCTAGAGGAGATCTGCATGGAGGAATGGGCCAACATACCAACAACAGTGTGTGGCAACCTTGTGAAGACTTACAGAAAACGTTTGACCTCTGTCATTGCCAACAAAGGATATATCACAAAGTATTGAGATGAAATTTTGTTTCTGACCAAATACTTATTTTCCACCATAATATGCAAATAAAATGAAAAAAAAACAGACAATGTGATTTTCTGGATTTTTTTTTCTCAGTTTGTCTCCCATAGTTGAGGTCTACCTATGATGTAAATTACAGACGCCTCTCATCTTTTTAAGTGGTGGAACTTGCACTATTGCTGACTGACTAAATACTTTTTTTCCTCACTGTAGCTTTTCAGTAGCCAATCCCGTTCGGAAGGCCACAAGGGGCTATTTTAAAAACCGGATCCGGCGTAATCCGTCGAAAAACGGATCGAAAACCGGATGAACCGGATGAGACGGATCCGGTTTTGGCTGTCAAGCGCAAGACGGATCCGGCAGAAAACCGGATCCGTCACATCCGGTTTTACAAAACATTTGCCGGATCCGGCGCTCCGGCACGACGCCGGAACGCGCCTGACGCCGAAAACCTGATGTGTGAAAGTAGCCTAAGAAGGTAACATTGGGAGATTGCAATCCAGCAACTATTTCAGGTCACCTATACAATACTGTAGACGGAAAATGTCCTTTATAACCCCTTAGCCAAGTATTTATGTTTTACTCTCCGTCTCCCAAGGGCAATAACTTTTTTTATTTTTTGACCAAAATAGACTTATGAAATTATAACTTTGAATGTCATCATCTAATGTACTGGAAAACAGGGATACAATCCCAAGGGGTATGAAATGGTGAAAAAAATGCTATTCCGCCAGTTTTCTGGGATTTGTTTTTACGCCATTCATTGTATGGTAAAAATTACCTGGCAGCATGATTCTCTATGTCAGTATGATTACAGCGACAATAAATTTGCATAGTTTTTTTTAGCTTAAAAGGGTTGTCCACTAAAAGGACAACACTTTCTTGCTCAAAATGTTTGGCCGCCATAAAATAATAAAGCTTATACTCACCTCCTGTGCTGGCGCCGTTCTCACAGTGTCGGCCCTCACTCTCCCGGGGCTCCTGTGCAGTTGTTGTGACACGTGTCATCTGCGCCCAATCAGCAGTGTTGTCACTGTCCCCACGTTATGACAAATTGAACATAAAGATGAAGTTGGGCTGCATCTGATCTCAGACATCCTCTTCATGCTCAATTCCACAGGACATTCCACAGCCTACAGTATTGGCTCTTCTCTGTACAGCCCCATAATGTACACACCCATGTTATAATGTGTAAGTGTTACAGGGTTACCGCAACAGAGAAGGGCCAGAAGACCGTATTTTCTGATTTGTCATACGCCTGCACTGATTAGAAGCACTTCACCTTCATATTAAACAATGCAGATTTCTGTTAGCAGTGCAGGGGTTAATATGTTCATTTAAGAGTTCCTGGAAGCTTTCCTGCTTTGATGGTCTCAGTTGTTCAGTATTGGCCACTTCCCTCTTCTATATATACTCGCCTATGGCAAGCAGGGATTGCCAGTGTTAGTTTAACATTGGCTGGTTCTGGAGTTGGAGGTGTTGGTTGTTATGAGGTGTTTGGAGTATTGTTCTAAAGATTTTTGGTTGTTGATTTGTCTGTGTGTATATCCTCATTCTCTCCTATTTAGTTTTTCCTCCCTTTACTTCCCAGTGTTCCACTCTGTTGTTTGTGAGGGCATATTTGTTTGAATATTTGCATGAGTGGTATTCTCATTTATCCCTGTACGTGTTCCCCTGTTAGTCTGGTTTGTTTATTCGTGTACACTGCTACTCTCCACTTCCCTGGGTGGGGTAGGGGATAGATAAGGGCGGATTTAGGAGCGCAGTAAGGCACGTGACCCTGGCATCTTTACCATTAGAAGTAATCCGGGAGCAGGGATAGCTAGGGCCCCTGGCTTTATTGCTAGGGAAGGGAACCCTAGCCCTGGTATTTCTCTCAACTGTGCAGTGACAGTAAGTGTGGACTGTATTGCCCTGTTCCTGCCCCTGAAGACAATAATCACGTAACATAGATAATGTCATGTGAAATGTGAACTATGTACTGTTATTATAGTAATTTGAAGCATAATCTGCATAGTACATGGTAGTGGTATAGGACATGTTGATAGTGTACAGTATAAGGATTGGACATAAGATAAGATACAGTTATTGTTTGAGGCTAGCCCACAGTGGGAGGGGGATAGTGCTAGTGAAAAGCGGGCACTTCCTGGTAGTGACTCACATAGGGAAGTACAGTCACAAAGTCAAGTTCAAGTGCTGTGGGCTGCTAGGGTAGGGAGTACCTATAGGCTATATGTACCTATCGCTCAAGGCAGTGGGAGGCCATACAAGAATCCTGTAAAGTCAGGAGCTCAATGCCTGTCATAAAGGTTAAAGTCCTCTGGCACAGAGGGGAAGATGGACACAATGAAGGGAATGTAGTGGATCCCAGGTGCACTGCGGGACAGGAAATCCCTGGGGTTGCACTAAGGAAGGAGGGACTTAGGAGTGTTGTGCCCTATCCCACATGTCACAATTTGATGAACATGAATTGACCAATAAACGTCTGCTGGTTGAAATTATATTGGTGTGTGTGGTGGCTCCTGACAGTGGAGGCCTGGAAGCACTTGTAGGTCACAGGCCTCCACTGAGTGTGATGCACCCCACACCTGATGGCAGACTGGACTGGGGCTCTGTTTTTCCTGCAAAGAGCCATAGTGTAACCGGACAGCAGCTCGGTCATGACTACTACTCTCGGCCACTTTAAACATTCCTCAGAATGTTCTGGAGGAGTTGGCAAGTACACACTTTACACAAATTTTTTCTTTAATTATCCATGAACCAATTAACCAAATGTTACCATTCCCATGAGTTTCAGCACATAATCTAATTTGCACAGGGAGCCAAATAACCTATGTGTTTTTGGAGTGTGTGTGTAAATTAGAAAACCTTAAAATACCCCACAGAAACACAGGGAAATCATAAAATCTTTTTTAAAACACGTCAATAAAAGGTTTTCCTCTCTTCACAATACTGCCCATATTTAGAGATGGGCAAACCCGAACAGTAAGGGTGTGTGCGCACGCTGCAGATTTTGCTGCGGATCCGCAGCGCTTAGGCCGGTTTCACACTAGCGCATTTTCAACGCGCGCACGGCCGGGGGTAGCTCCGCCCCCGATCCGGCTCTCTGCCCAGCGTGCCCGCCCCTTCCTTGTAGCGCCGCCTCCTAGCGGACAGCGGCGCCTGCGATCGGCGCACCCTATCTTTAGCATAGGGTGCGCCGATCGTGCGCAGGCCGTGCGCTAGTTGCGCTTTGACCTGCGCTGCGCACTTTTGACGGTGCGCCGTGCGCGCCAAAATCCGAAAAGTTTGATTTTGGCGCGCACGGCGCACCGTCAAAAGTGCGCAGCGCAGGTCAAAGCGCAACTAGCGCACGGCCTGCGCACGATCGGCGCACCCTATGCTAAAGATAGGGTGCGCCGATCGCAGGCGCCGCTGTCCGCTAGGAGGCGGCGCTACAAGGAAGGGGCGGGCACGCCGGGCAGAGAGCCGGATCGGGGGCGGAGCTACCCCCGGCCGTGCGCGCGTTGAAAATGCGCTAGTGTGAAACCGGCCTTATGGCCCTGTGGGTCCGCAGCAGAATCTGCTGCGTTGTACAGTACCATTTTACTCTATGTAAAATGGAAACCGCAGTGCAAATGGTGAGGAATTTTTCGCTCGGTTTTGCTGCGGTTTCAAATCCGCAGAAAGAAATGACATGTCCCTTCTTTTCTGCGGATTCTGCTGAGGCTTACCTTCTCCTCCATTGTAGAGGTGATAAACCGCAGGGCAAAACCGCAGCCTAATCTGCAGGTAAACCGCAGATCTTTTGACCTGAAATTTACCTGCGGATTTTACAAAATCCACGGGGAGAAATCCGCAGTACCTAAAAACTACGTGTGCACATACCCTTAAGTTTGAGGTCCGTACCGAACAATTTGTGCATCTTCCCAGCTCACAGTGAAGTGCTGGCGGGAATGCACCTTCAGTGACCTGTGGTAACATCTATGAAACTACTGCCCATCACTGAAGCTGTGCTTGCAGAACCTCATTAGCCTGGATGATCGCATCATGGTACCGTTCAGGTTGCAAACCAGATATCGTAGAAATGGATTATGGCATGGGACAGTATTGCTAATCTTCCCTTCAGACAGGTGAGGGATGTGGTTGTTTATTATTGTTATTTTTACAGGGGCCAAGGGCTTCAATGCATTAGGCGTAAGGTGAGTATAATGGTTACTTAATGTTTTCTGTCTTTTACAGTGGACAAGGGCTTCAATGAAATAGGAATAAAGTGAGTTTAACTTTGTTTTTTATTTTTAAATAAATATGTAAAACAGGGAGTTGATATTTATTTCAAATAAAGTATTTTATTCATGTTGTGTGTTTATTATACTTACTATGATGTTGGTAATGGGTGTGTCTACTAGACACCTCTCCATTAGTGATGAGCAAGTAAACTCATTGCTCAGGTTTTCCAAAGCATGCTCGGGTGATCTCTGAGTATTTTGGCATGCTCGGAGATTTAGTGTTTGTCGACAGGGCTGCATGAGTTGCGGCTTCTAGACATCCTGAATACATGTGTGGAATTCATAACAAACAGGCAATCCCCACATGTTGTTTGGCATTGGGTTCCTGCCACTGAACAGCAGGAATCCAGAGCCTTGCACCCAGTGGTCTCCCATTCTTCTTCGGCTGAAGTGGAGCCTGCTCAGCAGATTCTTTGGTCTCGGTGCTCTGCCCAGGCAAACTCTGTGGGTTTGCTTACTGCTGCCACCTCTGGCACAGCTATGACAATGCATGCTGCTCAGCAGCGAGATTCTCCAGGGACTAAGTCCTCATGTCGGGCCACTGAGCATGCCCGTGGAGTGATCTCCCATTGGAGATCGAGGGTCACGTGCTCAGGTCCTGCTCATGTTCGGATTGGCCCATCCGAGAAGCCAGGAAGGTCCCGGACGCCCGTGGCTATAAAAGGTTCGCATGGCCGCTCGCCCATGCGCTAGTATAGACTGAAATAGTTTGGAGTGTATGATGATGGATGCATGTATCTGGTGACTGACTCATTATGAAACCCCTTCCCTCTGATAATACGAATGTGGTTAGGGTTTAGAGTCCGGGTCAGCGCCTGTCAGTGGCTAGTCTATAGGCCACAGTGCATACCAGCCATCTGCACACTAGCGTCCGATGGTGTCGCCCACTGCAGGGCACTATCGAACTGCGGCAAGTGACAGCCACGCTGGTGCAACGCCTTGCGCAACCTGTGCGCTTACCTGGCCCAACCCTGGGCGATTAGTGGCGTCCACCTGAGTGGTACTGTGCACACTTGCAAACATGATTTAACCCTTGCTGGCATCGCAGTCGTGGTGCCAAGCGCTAGCGGTCTAGAGGGACTTCAGTCCTGCGGACTAAGGGCTGAGTTCTGTGACTATACGCTAGCGCTCACATTGCCGAAGTTGTGAACTCATTTTCTGGTTTACCTCTGGCTTCTGGTGAGGGTGGTGGAGCTGGCTGTGTTGACAGAGGAGTCGTGAGTTCTCCATCCGGGCTCCCTCTGGTGGTGACAGCAGGTAATGAAGCTGATCTAAATGGCAGAGACCTGCCACCTGAGGAGGAGGACTGTGAGTGGACATCAGGAGTCTCTGACTGGATTTAAGACAGCCGACTCCCTAATTTTGTGCTGGTGATTTTTTACTGCCCTGAGGTTCTGGTTTCCAGTTCTGTTCCTGCCTTCTCAAGCTAAGTGTGCTCTGCTATTTTTTCACATGAGATTTGGTCTGGTTTACTCAGTTTTTGTGGTAAGTCAGCCCCTGCTGGGACTGTGCTGAATTTCCATTCTTATGTCTCTGTTTATGCCAGTTTACTTTTTGTCCCTGATCAGATTGGTCTCTTTTTGCTCTGTCTTCAGAATATACCAGAGTGCTGATATAGGGAATTGAAGTCTAGCGACTTCAGAGTTTTTGTTATCAGAAAGTGTTGGACATTTTTTGGCAGGGTTTTGTGCATGATTGCAGACAGCATCTTTCCTTTCCTGTCCTTTCTAGTTAGTGTGGGCCCCATCGTTTGCTCAGCCTATTTTTCTATCTGTGTTTGTGTTTTCATCTTGTCTCACCGACAATACATGTTTGGGGGGCTGTCTATTGCTTTGGGGTCTGCTCTGGGGCAGGTTAGATTTCCCCGTTTCTTGCTTTAGGCTTATTTAGTTCTCCGGCTGTGATGAGGCATCTAGGATCATCGTAGGTACGCTCCATGGCTACTGCTAGTAGTGTGGATAGGATCAGGGGTCTGCAATCCGCTTAGTTACCAACCTCTCTGGTTTTCTGGGCTTAGCTTGTTTTTGTTTTTCCTCCTCGGTGACTCATTATTTGGTGGTTGTGTGGCTCTGAGAGATAAGAGTCCGCTTCTGTACACATTGGGTGAGGTTGACCCCGTGTGTCCCATTATTATGCCACCATATAGCACCTGCCATTACCGAGCAGCAGTTAACACCTCTGCACAGTGGACCCCGGGCTGTGAACGCACCTAAATACCATCTTTATTATTTGGTGCGTTCTGCCAGCCTGTAACACATTTATTCAGTCTGTCTAGCAGCCGCAAATCATGCAGCTGTGTCGACAAACACTAAATCTTTGAGCACGCCAAAATACTCAGAGATCACCCGAGCAACGAGTATACTCGCTCTTCGCTACTCTCCATTACTAACCCCTGGGCTTGATGTCTCCTGACAATACAAAGGTGACATCAACCTCATAAATATTACTCCACTTGCCGCCGCCACAGCGCAAGTGGGAAGAGTGAGGCTAAGCCCCTGTTTTGGCGAATCTTATTGATGCATCATTTCTGGGGTGGCTGAGGGCTGATGTTCTTAACATGGGAGGAGGGACAATTCCCCTAGCTATTAATATCCATTCACAGCTTTTGCCTTTGCTGGTTTGTAATTATGGGGGGATCCTACGTCATTTTTTTCTGGGGTCCCCCCATAAAATAACTAGTAAAGTTTCCTAAACAGCTGTCAGCTGATATTAATAACCTGGGAACCTTTAGGGATATTGCTCTCCTTCCCAGAATATTAACATTATCCCTCAGCCATAGGCTTTCCCTCTGCTGCTTATGAGAATTACATGGGACCAAAAGCATTTTTTTTAATTTTTAAAAAATTTATTAACAAAAACAGTAATATCAAATCATAGTATCTTCTTCTTTTGCTTTGCAAGTGCCAGACTCGCAGGCGTTAATCAGTCCAGCACTGGCACTTGCACAGTAAGTGCCAGTGTCGGACTGATTAACGTCAGTGAGTCTGGCACTCTGCTCTCCAGCATTCAATAGTCCGACACTGGAGCTATCGTGAGACCCGGTGGCTTGAACTCAGGTACCCTCAGGGTACCAGAGTCCACAGTCACTGGGGCTCACGGCAGCTGCGAGGCCCTGAAACCTCATGGTAAACTTTGAGGGACATTTAAAGGCTATTGGAGTTTCCAGTTGCTGGAACATCTGGAGGCTGTGAACTAAGGTTACTCTGGGTGTGTATTTTACTGCACTTATTACTGAATAAAAAAATAAATTAAAAAAACAGTGTGGCATCCCCTGTAATTTTCATAAACAGCAAAGGGAAAACAGAGGGATGATGTTAATATTCCGGGAAGGAGGTCAATATCTCTAAAGGTTCGCAGGCTATTAATATCAGCTCACAGCTGTTTGGTTAGCCTTTACTGCTTATTTCAAACCAGCAAAAGCTAAACAGACAGCTGTGGACTAATATTAATAGCCAGGGAAAGGTCCAGGGAAATTGCCTCCCAGTCTAAGAACATCAGCTCTCAGCCACCCCAGAAATGGAGCATAAATAAGATGCACCAAATCTGTCACTTAGCCTTGCTCTTCCAACTTTCCCCGTGGCAGTGGCAAGTAGGGTAATATTTGTGGGGTTGATGTCACCTTTGTATTGTCAGGTGACCTCAAGCCCAGGGGGTAGTAATGGAGAGGTGTCTATAAGTGTCCAATACTTTACCCATAGTAAGTTTGGAAATAAACACACAGCATGAATAAAATAATTTATTTGAAATAAAAATCAACACACTGCTTTACACATTTATTTAAAAATAAAAAAACACACTTATACTCACATTACACCTATTCCATTGAAGCCCTTGTTCCCTGTAAAAGACAAAAAATAATAAACAAACATGATCCTCACCTTACGCCTAATCCATTGATGCCCATGTCCCCTGTAGAAAAAGAAGAAAAATAATGAACAACCTTAGCCTTGATCTGTCCGATGTGAAGATAATCCATACTGTCCCACTACCATTCGGATGATTTGGATAGCAGTCACATCGGTGATTTGACCACTTTCCCCATCAGCTGGAGCACACTGACAGGAGCATAAACACCCCTCCAGTGTCTAGCGCTAAGCTCCCATGAGAAAATTCATTGGAGTTTAAATCTGATAAACCCTGGTGACCTCACTTATGGCACAGATCCCTGTGTGAGAAAGCTCTCAGTGAGTGGTGCCATAAATAAGGTCAATGGGGTTCATCAGCTATGAACTCCAGTGAACTTTCTCATGAGAGCTCAGAGTTCGCACTAGACACTGCAGGAGTGACTGCTCCTGTCAGTGTAATCCCGTGATGAGGAGAGCAGTTTACAACCTAATTATGTGGTTAGTAATGGGGGCATCTTATTATTATCTATTAACCTGTGGGCTTGATGTCAGCGGCCATAAAACAGCAGACATTAACCCCACAACCATTACCCCACTTGCCACCACACCACAGCAAGTGGGAAGAGCAGGGCAAAGCACCAGAATTGCTGCATCTAATAAATGCACCTTTTCTGGGGCTGCTGCGGGCTTCTATTTTTAGGCTGGGGGTCAAAATCCATGACCCCTTACCAGTCTGAAAAAACAGCCCCCAACTGTCTGATTTAGCTTGGATGTTTGACAAAAATGATGCCTGGGAAGGTAAGCATCTCTGCCTTTTTGCTGAGTTTTTGAATTTTTGGAGGATTTTCAAGTCCTCTTTTTGTGCTATTTCTGCAAAAATGAAGGGGGGCCCAACACCGTTTTTTCAAATTATTTACTTAAACAATTTAAAAAAGTGGCGTGGGGATCTCTCTATTCTTGTTAACCAGCCATGATAAAGCTGACAGCTGAGGGTTGCAGCCCACAGCTGTCAGTTTTACCTGTGCTGGTTATGAAAAATAGAAGACACCCATGTGTCATTATTTAAAATGTATTTATAGTGCACAGGAGCCAGCTGATGAATACTCTCATCAGTGGCGCCTGCTCTCCGTTTTCGGTGGCAGCAGGTAGAGGCTGATGGGACCAACGTGTGTGAGTAGAGGTGAATTTTTCACTGCCAGTCACAGCTGCTGGCTGACAGCATGGGAACCACAGCTCTCTGATCGGCAGAAATAATCATACCGCTGATCAGAGCCCGTGATTGCTGCGCTGTCAGGCAGATCACAGCACAGCAAACAACTGATGCTCGGGCCCCTCATTCATCTTAATAGGGTTTGGGTTCTGTTCTGGCACCCAAACCAAACTTTTATAGATATTCGGCCGAACCCGCCAGACACGAACATCCGCGGGTTTGCTCATCACTACCCATATTTTGTCCCATATGTTTTGCAGTAAGGATGTTATAAACTATAAATGGGGTGTGGACAGCTAATGGTGATCGCCTGAACCTTTTGAATGCATTTTTTTTATCATAACTTAAATGCATATATTTTTACCTAAAAATTATTTTTTTATTTGAGTTTTCATTAATTCATATATGTTGCACTGTTTGCCTTCTAAAAAAATGTGTTGCACTGCCTATTGCTGGCTGTTAAGTGATTTAACTGAGAATCCATCAGTGAGATCATTCTTTTGTTTATTTGTTTAGATCCTTTCAGCTGATTTATGACCATAGACCACATCTTGCTTGAATGTTCATTGAAACATATAGCCTGTAAAAGAAAAAAGTTGCAACATTTAAAAAAAATCAAATTCCAAAAATGATTATTGCCCACAAGTATTAAGACCTGTCCCTTTTGTGTATTCAGCTATTTTTCTTAGCCTACATTGATATGGATTCTGCTTTAAAAAATCCACATAAAAACTGCATCTTAATTTCACTGCTAAAACACATGGTGCTATTTTTTCACATTTTCACATGGAAAGAGAGGTAAAACACCAATTCTTCAATTCTTCGGGTATCGCTGATTGAAGAAATTGCTCCGTATTCGACTGCTGAATCAACTTATAGGCAAAACCGTTTCAAAAACACATGCTCCAAAACTTATTTAATTCTTTTATTTTACATGGATTTTTCAGCCAAAAAATCCTCATTAAAACTGTGTGAACATACCGTTAAAGCAGGAACTCGCCTATTATTAGACAGGGCTTTTTCTACAATTCTGTGAAAATGCACTAAGAAATTATAGAAAAATGGGGCTGAAGAAGGCCCCTGTAGGGCTGCATAAAAAGGCGTATTGGCAGTAATAAAGGTTGTTAAATAAATTGTATAGTTGTTACAGTTATGGGGATGCCAAAAAGTCTATATGATTCAGTGTCTTGGGACATAGATTTAATTAACCTTATTGTGAAAAAATGTGGAAACATCATCGTAAGTTAAACATTTTGTAACCCGAGGAACCACTGCAAGCACGTGATCTTGGCACACATTACCTTGTGATGCTCGGACTACCCCAGCTGCAATCTGCTGACAGAGAGGTCTACACATAGGATGGTTGGGGGCTGCTTGCGTAAAACTAGAATAGGTTAAGGGTAGGTTTACGGTTTAATGCTCGACTCGAGTTTCTATTAAATAGAACTGTGCCCATCCCTGTTTACTGCATATTTCTGCTGTCGCTATTTATTATTCCAGAGTCTTGTGTTTTTCCCCTTCAATGAATCATACGTTGCCTAATTCAGCTGCAAGTCATATTATTGCATCGTTGATGTATGACACGGACATTTTCCATGCTGGGAAACAGTATGAGACGGCAGATTTACGCTTTTCAGAAGCATCCATGACTTATTACATTGCATAATCCATAAGACATTCATTTATGGTCAACGTGACTTGCAAAGGAAAAATGTCATTCCTTAAAGAACAGATTTTGCAGAACAGATGGGATTCTCCCTTAATTGTCCTCACTTATGGTGAGTCAAAGAGGCTTAACAACCTCACTCATTTATTGGGGTTTTTGCTGTCCACGTTTTTCTGATTCTCTTCCAGAGTAATTCTCCATTGCAAGCTCATTTGGCCTGTGGTTGAAACACAATCAAAGAATCTTAAATTCCCAAATATGACTTATTTGGACGGCAGATCCTTTGCAATATATTATACCATTACACACCAATGGAATCCACCTAGAGTATGCAGCAGAGAAGCCCTGAGGGACATTGAAAGATGTTTGTGTTGATGTGGTGGAAACATGAGAAAACACATTTTGTCTAATCCCATCACCCAAGAGAACAATACAAATTCATTTAGAAATATGTTCCATTGCAACTGTTGGAAGCCGCACAAAGACTCAATAAACAAAGCTTACATCATGGTTTCTGCTCAACCGAAAAGAAATCACCTAGTGGGAAATACATGAACAAACTAAGAGTCTGGAAAAGGACTTTGTGAAAAATACCACCGCAATTTGAAGGAATCGTAACCCCTTTTGCATCTACAGCTCTGGCAAAAATTAAGAGCCCACTGCACAGTTTTATGAAAATCAGCTTCTCTCCATGTCTGACAGCCATTCCATTCCAGTGTCAGTTGAATGCCAACCAGAGTACACCTCATTCTACTTAATGTGCTTCTGATTAGGTGATTACCTGATTCAAATATTATTTAACGAAGGAAAGTAATAGTAATAATAATACATTTTATTTCTATAGCGCCGACATATTCTGCAGCACTTTACATTACAGAGGGGACTTGTACAGACAATAGACATTACAGCATAACAATAATCACATAGATCATAAAAGATACCAATAGGAATGAGGGCCCTGCTCGCAAGCTTACAATCTATGAGGAAAAAGTATAAAAAACCCTGCTGTGGTGTTCTCAATCCTCTTGCAATAGGACAAGCTGGATGGCAAAACAAGTGCTAGTAATATCCCAAAAGTAATAGGAATGAAAAAATAACTTTTAACCATACCAAAGGAGTTGAAAAGAAAAGTCATGAGTGAGGAAAAGAAGGGCTCAATTCTGGCTTTTTTAGCAGAGGGATACAGTGAGCATCATGTTGCCTCCATCCTTAAAATTTCTAAGACGGCAGTCCATTACAACAAGGACAAGCAGCAGACATTGGGGACAACAAAGCTACAGACCGGCAGAGGGTGAAAATGAATCTACACTAACTGGGATGACCATCATCTTATTCGAATTTCACTCAGCAACCGCAGGATGACATCAAGCGACCTACAAAAGGAATGGCAAATGGCAGCTGGAGTAAAGTGCACAGCAAGAACAGTTTGTAACAGGCTCTGAGAGGCAGGGCTCAAGTCTTGTAAAGGTCGAAAAAGCCTTTCATCAGTGAGAAGCAAAGGAGAGCCAGGCAGAAGTTTGCCAAAGACCATAAGGATTGGACCATAGAGGACTGGAGTAAGGTAATCTTCTCTGATGAGTCTAATTTTCAGCTTTTCCCAACACCTGGTCGTCTAGTGGTTAGACGGAGACCTGGAGAGACGTACAAGCCACAGTGTCTTGCACCCACTATAAAATTTGGACGAGGATCAGTGATGATCTGGGGATGCTTCAGCAAGGCTGGAATTGGGCAGGTTAATCTTTGCGAAGGACGTATGAATCAAGCCACATTCAAGGTTATCCTGGAAAAACCATTGATTCCTTCTCCTTAGGCAATGTTCCCCAACTCTGAGGATTGTTTTTTCCAGCAGGACAATGCACCATGCCACATAGTTAGGTCAATCAATGTGTGGATGAAGGACCACCACATCAAATCCTTGTCATGGCCAGCCCAATTTCCAGACCTGAACCTCATAGAAAACCTCTGGAATGTAATCAAGATGAAGATGGATAGTCACAAACCATCAAACAAAGAACTGATTACATTTTTGTACCAGGAGTGGCATAAGGTCACCCAAAAGCAGAGTGAGAGACTGGTGGAAAGCATGCCAAGACGCATGAAAGCTGTGATTAAAAATCATGGTTATTCCACAAAATATTGATTTCTGAATGCTTCTTGAGATAAAACATTAGTTTTGTTATTTTTAAATGATTATGAACTTGTTTTATTTGAGGTCTGCAAGCACTGCATTTTTTTATTTTGACCATTTTTCATTTTCTGAAAATAAATACAAAATTTAGTGCTTGGAAATTTGAAGACATGTTGTCAGTAGTCTATAGAATAAAAGAGCAGTTTACATTTTACCCAAAAATATACCTATAAAGAGAAAAAGCAGACAAACTGAACATTTTGCAGTGGTCTCTTAATTTTTCCAGAGCTGTATATAGGATAGATATTGCAGCTGCATTGTAAAAATTGCCTTTTTTAAATATCGTCTTCTAAACTAATAGTAGGGTCTCCTGTTGAGTATCACATTGTCTGAAGAATTAGTAGGTGAGTATTTTGACCATATTGACATTTTTATGCAGATTTTCCAATTCCAAGCAGTATAACTTTGAATTTTTATCCGATGAAGCAGATCAGGTGATGATTATTTGAGTAATTACTCTGAAAAGTCAAAAATTGTAAAAGGTCTTACAGAGAGACCACATACCTGATGAAGGAGTTATATCAACCCTGAAGCGCATAGATTTAATAAATTGTCTCACCGTATCATTTTTGGAACTCCCACATCCTTGGTGGCGCTCCCTTGATCCGCTAATTTTTTCTTCATACTATTGGTCATCAGTTACGGCACTCACGAGTCCAGGAACCATCAGTCACAGCAGCAGCCGTTCGGAGAATTAACCCTGACCTCAGATTGTTGTGCCTGCCTTGCACAACCCAGCTTTCACTTTCTGAGGATTATCATTGCTGAGTCACACAAGTAGCGCACAAGTAGTTGAATAAGCCCCGCCCATCGGACCGGACCGTGGCAGATTACATACATCTGAACCGATATAAAAAAGGTATTTATGCATGAAAGGTGCAGGGTCAGGGGGAAACAAAAGTACTAAGAGAATCCTTATGTGACACACAATTGAATGATATCATATCTCAAAAAAGGGGTGACAGATTCCCTTTAAGCCTTGCGATGCTCCTCTGGGAAATTAAATATACAAATTGCCTCTTCAAAGAGGAAGAGGACCAGAACTCTAGCACCACCTATTGGAAGTAACACTCTTAAAAGTCAATTTTGACCCTTTACTGAGCCTTGCCACATGACTTAGGATAAAAGCCAAACCAGAATATCAATTTGCAGACACAGTATTTTGGGTTGCAGCTCCTCATCAGTGCAAATATCTCTCACCTAGCCAAACCAGATCTCACACTTTGCATTGAGAAATGTCTTACATGATTTTTATCTTATTTAGTCTGTTAACCTATGTGCCCATTTTGAATGTCATGTCTATTTATAACTGTATTGCTTTATTGTATTATAGACTAGTGATGAGCAAACGTGCTCGCCACTACTCGTTACTCGCCCGAGTATCACAGTACTCGGTGCACTCAGCGAGCACTGAGCATTTCTGGGATTACCTGGCGGGAACTCAGGTCTCCACCCAGCTTTTTTGGTGGACTTTACATACCCAATCACGATGCAGGGATTGTCTGCCAGGCAATGAAACACCGCAGCCATCTTTGTTGTGGTCGTGCAGTGATTGGCTGGCCACACAGCATCATCAGGGGTATAAGAGACTGGACGCTGCCCTGTTTGGCGCATTCAGCTCCGGATTGAGAAAGTGTAGGGAGAGCTGCTGCCGAGATAGGGTCAGAATTGGGGATTTATTAGTCAGTGTGGGGTCTACTATCCTAAACTAATCAAATCCAGCTAAACCAACAGTCCTTCTAAGGACTAATTCCAGAGTATATAGGTTCCAGTGTTAGGTAGACAGGGTAGTGTACGTCGCTCTATACACATCAGTGCAAGGCCTGCAGGCACTGTATGTGTTTATATAGATCATTGCATATAGTACAGACCAAAAATTTGGGCACACCTTCTCATTCAAAGAGTTTCCTTTATTTTCATGACTATGAAAATTGTAGATTCACTCTGAAGGCATCAAAACTATGAATTAACACATGTGGAATGATATAATTAACAAAAAAGTGTGAAACAACTGAAAATACTGTATGTCTTATATTCTAGGTTCTTCAAAGTAGCCACCTTTTGCTTTGATTACTGCTTTGCACAGTCTTGGCATTCTCTTGATGAGCTTCAAGAGGTAGTCACCGGAAATAGTTTTCACTTCACAGGTGTGCCCTGCCAGGTTTAATAAGTGGGATTTCTTGTCTTATAAATGGGGTTGGGACCATCAGTTGTGTTGTGCAGAAGTCTGGTGGATACACAGCTGATAGTCCTACTGAACAGACTGTTAGAATTTGTGTTATGGCAAGAAAAAAACAGCTAAGTAAAGAAAAATGAGTGGCCATCATTACTTTAAGAAATGAAGGTCAGTCAGTCCAAAAAATTGGGAAAACTTTGAAAGTGTCCCCAAGTGCAGTGGCAAAAACCATCAAGCGCTATAAAGAAACTGGCTCACATGAGGACCACCCCAGGAAAGGAAGAGTCACCTCTGCTGCGGAGGATAAGTTCATCCAAGTCACCAGCCTCAGAAATCGCAGGTTAACAGCAGCTCAGATTAGAGACCAGGTGAATGCCACACAGAGTTCTAGCAGCAGACACATCTCAACAACAACTGTTAAGAGGAGACTTAGTGCAGCAGGCCTTCATGGTAAAATAGCTGCTAGGAAACCACTGCTAAGGACAGGCCACAAGCAGAAGAGACTTGTTTGGGCTAAAGAACACAAGGAATGGACATTAGACCAGTGTAAATCTGTACTTTGGTCTGATGAGTCCAAATTTGAGATCTTTGGTTCCAACCACCGTGTCTTTGTGCGACGCAGAAAAGGTGAACGGATGGACTTAACATGCCTGGTTCCCACCGTGAAGCATGGAGGAGGAGGTGTGATGGTGTGGGGGTGCTTTGCTGGTGACACTGTTGGGGATTTATTCAAAATTGAAGGCATACTGTACCCGCAAGGCTACCACAGCATCTTGCAGCGGCATGCTATTCCATCTGGTGTGCGTTTAGTTTGACCATCATTTATTTTTCAACAGGACAATGACCCCAAACCCACCTCCAGGCTGTGTAAGGGCTATTTGACCAAGAAGGAGAGTGATGGGGTGCTACGCCACATGACCTGGCCTCCACAGTCACCAGACCTGAACCCAATCGAGATGGTTTGGGGTGAGCTGGACCGCAGAGTGAAGTCAAAAGGGCCAACAAGTGCTAAGCATCTCTGGGAACTCCTTCAAGACTGTTGGAAGACCATTTCCGGTGACTACCTCTTGAAGCTCATCAAGAGAATGCCAAGAGTGTGCAAAGCAGTAATCAAAGCAAAAGGTGGCTACTTTGAAGAACATAGAATATAAGACATATTTTCAGTTGTTTCACACTTTTTGTTAATTATACAGTCATATGTAAAAGTTTGGGCACCCCTATTAATGTTAACCTTTTTTCTTTATAACAATTTTGGTTTTTGCAACAGCTATTTCAGTTTCATATATCTAATAACTGATGGACTCAGTTATATTTCTGGATTCAAATGAGGTTTATTGTACTAACAGAAAATGTGCAATCTGCATTTAAACAAAATTTCACCGGTGCAAAAGTATGGGCACCCTTATCATTTTCTTGATTTGAACACTCCTAACTACTTTTTACTGACTTCCTGAAGCACTAAATTGGTTTTGTAACCTCATTGAGCTTTGAACTTCATAGCCAGGTGTATCAAATCATGAGAAAAGGTATTTAAAGTGGCCACTTGCAAGTAGTTCTCCTATTTGATTCTCCTATGAAGAGTGGCACCATGGGCTCCTCAAAACAACTCTCAAATGATCTGAAAACAAAGATTATTCAACATAGCTTTTCAGGGGAAGGATACAAAAAGTTGTCTCAGAGATTTAACCTGTCAGTTTCCACTGTGAGGAACATAGTAAGGAAATGGAAGAACACAGGTACAGTTCTTGTTAAGCCCAGAAGTGGCAGGCCAAGAAAAATATCAGAAAGGCAGAGAAGAAGAATGGTGAGAACAGTCAAGGACAATCCACAGACCACCTCCAAAGACCTGCAGCATCATTTTGCTGCAGATGGTGTCACTGTGCATTGGTCAACAACAGCACTAATTAGCCCAAAAATAAAAAAAAAAACAGGGCACACATTTGTCGTAGTGGTATTGCCGTGCCAGCTGATATCTGTGCGTGCTCAAAGTTTGGCCAGTTTAGGTCGGTTTTCCTTTTTTTGTCCTGGGTGTCACAGTACTGATATACAGCACTACTGTAGTTAGGAGGAGGACCAGGGTGGGGAAGATGAGGTGGTGGATGATGTAGTAGCAAACCCAACCTGGCAGGAGGACATGCAGAGCGAGGACAGCAGCACACAGGGAGAGGTAGGCGTCGCACCACTTCAGGCAGGAAGAAGCAGTGTGGTGGCTGCAGACAGAAGGCGTGCAACCGTTCCCCATAACACCAACCTGACAGAACTTGCCAGTCCAACTGTTAGGTCTTCCCGAGTCTGGTAATTTTTTTTAAAGACTCTGCCGATAACCACAAACAGGCCATTTGCAACACCTGTCATGCCAGCATCAGCAGGGGTAGCAAAACTACCAGCCTTACCACCACCAGCATGATCAGGCACATTGCAGCAAAACACCCAACATTGTGGGCCCAACCCCAGGCTCCAGGAAGAGTGTCTGCCGGTGACACCACTGCTTCTTCCACTGTTGAGCAAGCAAGCTAATCTCCTATCCACGGTGCATGCGAAGATAACTCCTGCCCTGCACCTGCCGTTGCCCACAGTCAAATAGCAAACATCATCAAGCATGTCCATGTCCTTGTCCCAGCGCATCCTTCAGTTGTCCATACTCCAGTCATTAGAACATAAGCGGAAATACGCAGCCAATGCCCCACAGGCCACACTACTCAATTCTCATATTTCTCGTCTGCTTGCGGTCGAAATGTTGCCTTTTAGGCTCGTGGAGATGGAAGCTTTCCGCAACCTGATGGCGGGGGCCGTCCCAAGGTACTCTGTCCCCAGCCACCACTATTTCTCCCGCTGTGCCGTCCCGGCATTACACAAGCACGTGTCCCACAACATAACCCATGCCCTCAAAAATGCAGTTACTGGGAAAGTACACCTAACCACGGACACGTGGACAAGTACTTGTGGCCAGGGATGGTACATCTCACTGATGGCACACTGGGTTAACATAGTGGAAGCCGGGACCCAGTCAGACCTTGGGATGGAACACGTCCTCTCGACGCCAAGGATTGCGGGCCCTACATCAATCAGGGTTGCCCCCACTGTGTACAGCCACTGCACCTCCTCCTCGTCCTCCTCTTCAGCTTCCAAATCAGAAATGAGCACATCAGACACAAGCTGGAAGCACTGCAGCACTGCCAAAGCAAAGCGGCAACAGGCTGTGCTGAAGCTAATTTGCTTAAGTGACAAACCGCACAATGCTGAAGAGCTGTTGACAGCTCTGAAAAAACAGGCAGATGTGTGGCTGACACTGCCGAATCTCCAGCCAGGCATGGTTGTGTGCGACAATGGCAGGTGGTGGCTTTGAGGTGAGGCGAACTGACACACGTATCATGCCTGGCCCATGTGCTGAACCTCGTTGTTCAACATTTTCTAAAAAGCTATCTGGAGCTGCTGGATCTGCTGGTTAAAGTACGCCGCCTGTGTGCACATTTTAGAAAGTCAGCTATAGCTTCATCCGCCCTTGCCATGCTTCAGCAGCGATTGCAGATTCTGGCTCACCGGTGTGTGATGTCCCCATGCGTTGGAACTCTACACTGCATATGTTAGAAAGGAATTGTGAGCAGAAGCAGGCAGTTGCTGAATACCAGCATCAACAAGGCCGTCGTTTTCCAGGTTTGACTCCACACATAAGACCTCAGGAGTGGACATGGATGTCAGACATATGTAGCATCCTCCAAAACTTTGAGGTGTCCACCAAATGGTGAGCGGCTATGACGCCATAATTAGCGTCACCATCCCGCTCATCTGCATTCTGAAAAGCTCTCTGCTTACAATGAAAGAGGAGGCATTGCAGGCAGAGCACGAGGACATGGATCAAGGAACCATACAGGGTGACTACACACAGCCCAGCCTACTGTCATCTCAATGTGGATTGGTTGACAATGAGGAAGAGGAGGAGAAGTAAGAAGAGCAGCTACTTTCATGCGCTATAGACGGGACTACAACCACAACTGTCATGCCGTCTGTTCAGCGTGGATGGCCTGAGGACAGGGAAGAAGATGAAGAGGAGGAGGAGGACACTTTGATCAGTCGTCCTGTTGGTGAGGTCACGGAAGGCTTGCCTGTTACGCGTTTTGCACGCATGGCTGACTTTATGTTGCGCTGCATTTCCCATGACCCTCGTATTGTCAAAATATTGGGTACCAGTCATTACTGGCTAGTGACACTTTTAGACCTACGGTACAAGGATAACTTTCAATCTCTTGTTCCAGAGGCAGATAGGTGTACCAAAATGGTGCAGTACTATAGGGCAATTGTTGCTGAATTATTAAAAAAATTCCCATCTCAAAACGCTGGTGGCAGAGATAACAGTTCGTTGTCCAACAAAGTTTTTGCGTTTTCGCGGAGATTTTCCGCTGCGAAAATGCTGTAAAAGCGCTAAGAAAACGCATCCCATACAATCCTATGGGATTCCGTATTGCTGTGCTAATGCTGAGGATATTACTGCTGCGGAATCGCATCGTGGTAAAATCCGCAGCATGCTCATTCTTTTTGCGGAATCGCGGCGATTCCGCATCCATAGGAGTGCATTGATCTGCTTACTTTCCGCATGTGGCTATGACCACCATGCGCAAAGTAAGCGGATCATGTGCGTTTGGTACCCAGGGTCTGGAGGAGAGGAGACTCTCCTCCAAGCCCTGGGTACCATAATCCTGTAAAAAATAGAATAAAATTAAAAAATAGAGATATAATCACCCTCTGGCGGCCCCAAAGTCCTTACCGCCTCTCATCACGCTCCCGGCATCTTCTGGTCCCAGCAATGCTTTGTGCGAATGACCGCGATGACGTAGCGCTCTCGTGAGCGTGACATCATCTCTGGTCTTCGCGCAAAGCATTACTGGGACTGGAAGATGCTGGGAGCGCCGCAGAGCAGATCGGGGGCTGTCAGAAGGTGAGAATAACAATATTTTTAATTTTTTTATTATTTTAACATCCTACCAATCACATTCCAAGCGATGCTAATCGCTTGGAATGCGCAAGCATTCCGCAAGCGAAAATCGCTTGCAAAATGCTTGTTTTCTGCGGGAAATCGCATGCGAATTCCCATGCACTTTACCCGTGGCGGGAGTGCGGAAATGTTGCAGAAATTTCCACAGCATTTCTGCAACGTGGGTACATAGCCTAAAAGTTGTAGACTTCTAGAGGTTCTGTTTAGACTTGCATGAAGACTTTGCCCCATGCAACTGTGGCACCCTGCGTCTTTATCACCACAAAAGGGTTAAATATGTACTGTTTTGTATGTGTTTTGTGAGCAATGGGAGTTATGCTTTCTCTGCTAGAGACCACAACACACACCGACAATTCACCTCCCTCCCTTACTTGCCTGAAGCTTAGAGCTTTGCAGACATACCCAAACTGGGAGGGGGAGGGGCCGAGTTGTTGTTTCAGTGAAGAAGAAAAGGAAGGAGGCTCTGGGAAGCCATTTTAAGAAATGTGCTCATCCTGGAGTACAGCTAAAGAAGCAACAGGGAACCAGCCCCTAGGCCATCCATGCTTTCAGAGCAGGGTGGTAAGCGGAGAGACTGTGTGGGATTATACAACCAGCAGAAAAGTGTTTTCCCTCAGAAATGCTGCAATAACCTAGGATCAGTGAAGGATAGTACAAGTGGGAACTTGAGCTGCTTCACAAAGGATTCAATTTGAAAGTTGCTGAATTCGAAATACACAGTGAGTAGAGGCAATAATGGGAAGTTCTAAACTACGGGAAGCCTTGGTCCCAGAAGGGATTAGAATAGCATTAAGTTACACTGAGTCACAGCAGGGAAAGATAACTCCCATTCTCCAGAGCAGACTGTAACCTCGTAAGAGTTATAACATCTTCTCTGAACTGCACTTGAACTACAGCAAATGATAAAGTGACTTTTCTTGTCTCCTGCCTTATTACTCCGTGCCTTCTACTTGCATCACAATCTCTGGGGGTCTGCCCTGGTTGGAGAGGGTTTAACATCTGCACTGCCATCACCATCTACTCCCCCAGGGATCATCTACAGTGCCGGCTATAGTACAGTCTAACACTCCAACTGGCATCACGAATCACTACATAAACTTTGTCCCCATCCAATTCTACCCCTTTTACATGACCGCCTGAGGCCACGGACCTGGTAACCGCCTCTGTGACATTTCCCATTGAAGTTAACGGGCCCGATGCCGAGTATCCCACGGCCTCTGGGGCGCATCACAACCATCAATTATGGCTCCAATATATTCCAAAGTTACAATATTGCTATCATAGTGCCTTACAGTCAGTTCAAAGAATTATGATATATATTTTTTGTTTAGATTCAATATTTCTAGCTTTTTGATAGATTAAGTAGTATAAAATTGCTTTCATGTGCCAGCAAACATTGGCTATGAATATAGCTATAACACTTAAACATTTCGATTGCATATGGAGTCTATTTGATAAAAGTGATTTGATATTATCAATGTGACATGATCTTTTGAAAATCATTCTCTTTAGATTATTAATACAAACAGCATTGCCTTCCAAGCCACATGTTTAATGTGCAGTTGTTATGACCTGTGTGAGGAGATTTCAGGGGCCGGTAATGTGAGCTCTGGATAAAGCCACATTGTAGACCACTGGATATATATCACACATTCTTTTTTTCTTTGATTCTCGGATCTGTTCTTTCACAACCAGTAAATCCTCCCAGGACGCTAGCACAAAGAAAAGCTGCCTGGGAGGTATATACTGTACAAATCAACGATAAGCAAAATGCGTGAAAAAGGTATATTCCAGGTGTGCCAAATGAATCCACATCCTAACATTTTTAGAACAACCCCATATTAAAATATAGAAGTAGGAATTTTATGTAATGCTTTACAATAGGTTGCTTTCAATGAAAAAGATTGCATACTTTGTTTTCTTTTTAGACGCTCTCTTAAAGGACTGGACCTCTAAAGGCCCTTTTACATTTAGCGATGCACCAGCAATCCGACCAGCGATCTGACCCGGTCAGGATCGCTGGTGCATCGCTAAATGATCGCTAGTGAGCTTCCACACAGGCAGATCTCACAGCGATGCAGCAGCGACGCAGCGCACGATACTTACCTTTCACACACAGCGATCCTGGCGTCCTCCCGCCCGCCTCCAGCGTCGCTCGTCGTCACAGCAGGAAGCTGACGACGAGAAATGGAGCCGGACATTCTCGCGCGATCAGCGATAGCCAGCGAGGGAGCCGGTCGGAGGTAAATATCACACATAGCGATATCGCTATAACGTCACAAAATCAGTGACGTTATAGTGATATCGCTAGCGATATGGCTATATGTAAAACCCCCTTAAGTGAAGGTGGGTCATCTTAGCCTCATAACAACCGTTATAACTAATACTTTGGCAGTTGCGAACATGATTTTAGATTAATATCATTTACACAATTGGTCTCTCCCTGTGGTGACGTTATCAATTATGGAATGTCCCAACCATTATCCACAGTTGTCACAGGACATGTAATCATTATGCACAACACATCTACACTTACAAATCGGCGCTGATGCCATGGGAATTATAAGACATTGGCGAGTATAACAAAAATTGTATTATGTTCATCTTTTGAGCCCCTAATTTTCTTTTTTGTTTTATTAAATTCCAGAAACAGCAATGTGCATTCCTCAGGCTCCCTAACACAGTATGATCTTTCCACTGTTCTCCCACACACAGTATGATGTCCCTACAGTACATTGCCTGACACAGTATGATTCCCCCCTACAGTAGACCCACAGTCACCTTGCATAGAATAATGCCCACAACAGTCCCAAGCACAAATACTATGATGCTCCCATGGTCTCTTTAACATGGTATGATGCCGCCCCTCATATGCAGTATGAATACCCTCCCACAAACACCCCACCATGTATGATGTGCCCAGTGACTCCCCACACAGTATGATACCCTTCACATGCAATGTGATGACCCCCCATAGCCACCGAACACAGTAAATGCCACAACAGTGCTTCCTTCATATACAGTATGATGCATCCACATTTCCTCCCACACAGAATGATTCCTCCACAGAAAACAGTATTATGCCAATACAGTCCACTCACATAATCTGATGCCCTTACAGTCCCTTCACACAATGTGGTGCTCCCACAATGCAACAGAAACAGCCCATCCACAGCCTCCAACACAAATTATGATGCCATCCACATACAGTGTGATGCTCTTGTATGTCCCCTACACAGTATGGTGACATCACAGTCCCCCACAACGTATGATGCACCCACAGTACTCACTACACAGTATGATGCCCCCAGTTACCCCAACACAATATGATGCCCCCACACCTCTCAACACACAATATAATGCCCTAACAGCTCCCCCTCACATTTTCCCTCACTCAGTATAATGCCCTAACAGCCACCCACACATGTAGTCTTGTGCTGCACCAAGTTCTGTGTGGAAAAGAGAAAAACATTAGTGAAAAAATCCAGGCTGTGTTGTGCTGCTCCAGGTTCTGTGTGGGGAAAAAATTAAAACATTATTAAAAAGAAAATAAAAAAAATAGAAAAAAAAAATATATACTTACGTTTGCTGAGCAAGCGCAGGCCTCAGAAATCCAAGGTTCCGGTGGTATTTGTATTTCCGGAACCTTTGAGCAGAACCACTTCGAACCCTAATCTCTTCTCTCATGTCCTTGTTGAAGCCGTCCTTCATCGAGCGCCAACGGATTTTGATTCTCTTCACAGTGAAGGGGGAAAAAAGAAAAAATTAATTGGAAAACAATGCACATACATTAACAGGTTGACTGCCGTGTCAGACCACATTGCTATACATACCAAAATCATTTCTGGCACGTGGCATGGCACGGTCCCAATCAGCCAGCAGTGATGTTGCCACTTCTTCCCATAGACGTCGAATCACCACATTGTTGGAGTTCTGACAGTCACGGGTGTCCCACAACGGTATTCGCTCTTGCACAAGGTGGATTAGTTGCTCGTTGTCTATATCGAGTGTGGCTTCTTCCCATTGTGAAACCTATAGATAAAATAGAAGAAAAGAATTTTAAGTAAAACTGAAAAAAAATTGTATTACAACTCTGATGAAAAGAATACTTACACCCCATCTTTCCTCCTGAGACACATGACCCCGACGACCCTGGGAAGAATCATCTCCACTCGACTGCTCCTGCTCTTCATCAGTGGCAGGTACCTGTAAAGAAATTACATGATTTAACACATGTGCAGTATTGCCAGTCAATACATTCCAATCAGTATAGCAAATGTGATTACATAATCTTTGTCAGGTCCACCCTGGGAAGAAGTTCGTTCTTCGCTTGAGGACATGTTTGAAGAGCAGGCAGCAGTCAAGTGAAAAACTACAGAAAAGAACAGAGAAGAAAAAATAAACTTGTTATGATCCAAAAACAATGTAGGCAAAAAAAAAACCATGGACACCAATACTTACATTACAGGCAGTAGTCCAACAGCACAGCAGTCAGCACAGGCCAGGGACAGATGGCAGCACCAGGAGACAACCAGTGCACCAGGAGAGTCGAGCAGTCTACAAGGAACGGAAAAAGCAATGAGAGAGACAGACATTTTCAAAGCTTCTATACTTACATAGACAGTGTTGTCCTCACCAGGACAGAAAGCAGCACCAGGAGACAACCAGGAGAAAACCGCTGCACCAGGAGACAACCAGGAGATAACCACTGCACCAGGAGAGTCAACCAGTCTGCAAGGAACAGAAAAAGCATTGAGAGAGACAGACATTTTCAAAGCTTCTATACTTACATAGACAGCGTTGTCCTCACCAGGACAGAAAGCAGCACCAGGAGACAACCAGGAGAAAACCGCTGCACCAGGAGACAACCACTGCACCAGGAGAGTCGACAAGTCTGAAAGTAACAGAAAAAAAATTAGTACAAAGTACAAACAGCAGTGAGAGAGACAGACATTTTCAAAGGTTCTATACTTACATAACCAGTCTTGTGGTATCGTCCAGAGTCCAGAGAGTTATGGCCTTGCAGTGTCCACACTTCCTTTTATAGAGCTATCAATTAGCAGGTGGTTGGTTGAATCACTTCCTGGACGAACTCATTAAAATTTCACATGCGCATTGAACGCATGTGCGTATGCATGTCCTTGTGTATGCATGCGTTCCCATAGACAGTAATGAGTTTTTTGACGAACTCATCCGCATGCGCATGACTGCGCATATTTGATGGATTTTTGCCGCTTAAAAAAATGCAACATGATGCGTTCGCCAGACCCTGCCGCACACCGAGAAACGACGCATGTTTACGCTGATGGATGCAAACTGATGCAAATGCATGCCCCTGCGTACACCATGTTAAAGATAGGTACACATGACGCATTAGGATTGCTGGGGATAAAATGCTGCGCACACAGATGCAAATGTGAAACCAGCTTTATTCTCTCAGGGGACAACATCATATTCTTGGGGGGCTACAGTTTACTCTATGAGGGGGGCAGCATTATGCCCTATGAGGGGGCTACAGTATACTCTAGGGGGGCTGCATTATAATATATGAGGGGGGCTGCAGTACACCCTATGATTGTGCTACATTATATTCTATGGTGGGAACTGCATTATACCTTATGAGGGGGTGATATTATATTTTGTGGGGTGCTGCATTATATTCTATGAGAGGGGGCTGCATTATATTCTATGAGGGCTACATTATTTTATGAGGGGGGCTGCATTATATTCTATGAGGGAGGCTACATTATATTCTATGATTGGCGCTACATTATATTCTATGACGGGGCTACCCCAACCTCTGCTACATAACTAAGACATGTACTACCTTATATTACACCCTTATATTAGCATGTTTTACCAAACAATTGGTGGTCTTGTATTTATTTCTATGTAGTTACATAGTGGACCCCAAGAATGATTTTCTCTGGTGGACCCAAGGTACTCCAGTCCGACGCTGGTAGCAACTACTGTTAACATTGACAATTCTAATAATTGCAATTACAATAACCAGTACATGGTTCCCCTCTTTTAAAACAACTACAGATATATCCATTTTTTTTCATGGACCCTAAATATGTGAAATGAAATGACATATTTTACAATTATACTAAAACAGGGTTCCCCAACTCCAGTCCTCATGGCCCACCAACAGATCATGTTTTCAGGATTTCCTTAGTATTGCTCAGGTGATAATTGCTTCACCTGTGCAATACAAAGGAAATCCTGAAAACATGATCTGTTGGTGGGCCTTGAGGACTGGAGTTGGGGAACCCTGTACTAAAACATCCAACAATTTCTCAAAACATGATGTAATTCTTTTTTACTTTTCTGTTTCTAGCAGAAGAGGGCACTCTTTCGCTTTATTGCATTTTTTCTCTTGCAACTTTGTTTTTATTCACTAATTTTAACCTTTGCGGATTTCTTCATATCTAGAAATGAAACTGAATAAAGTGTTCTGGATTGTGTCAGTGCTTTTCCTATGTATAATTAATGAATCTTTGAATAGAGACTCATTAGTACTATTACTACACTGGAACATCAATGATAGGAGAAGAAATAAGGCAGGTGCTGACCACACATAGCAAGCAGCAAGAAATTTAATTCATCAAGTGAAAAAATGTATAACCACCTTAAAGGTTTACAGAAAAAGCCATCAAATTGGTTAATATTTACAGAAATGTGCAGATATATTTTGGAATGGTGATTAGCTTGTATATGGCAAATGATTTAAAAGGTTTTTGTTGTAATTCAGTTGTCCTAGGGATTTGTTTTAATTAACATTTTTAACACATCAATTTGCATAGTTAATTTATTTGGGATATTCACATATTTCAGCTCTACATTTATTTTTATTTTATTGGGATTAGATCCTAAAAGATAAGTCTGTTACAGTGGCACGTAAAAGTTTGGGCACCCCTGGTCAAAATTACTGTTATTGTGAACAGTTACGCAAATTGAAGATGAAATGATCTCTAAAGTTAAGAGCTAAAGTTAAAGATGACAAATTTCCTTTGCATTTTAGGCAAATATATACAGGTGTACTGTGTGTATATATATATACCTATATATACTGTATATATATATATATATATTATTTATTATTATTTATATAGCTCCATTAATTCCATGGTGCTGTACATGAGACGGGGGTTACATACAAAGTTATAGACATCGTTAACAGTAAAGAAATTTGCAATGACAGACTGGTACAGAGGGGAGGGGACCCTGTCCTTGCGGACTTACATTCTACGGGATAATGGGGAAGAGACAGAAGGTCGTGGGTGCAGCAGCTCTGGTGGTGATGAGGCAGCTGCTCAGGCGGTGGTGAGGCAGCCGAATGGTCATTGCAGGCTGTAAGCTTTCCTGAAAAGATGGGTTTTCAGGTTCCGTTTGGAGGATCCGAGGGTGATGGATAATCGGACGTGTTGAGGCATGGCATTCCAGAGGATAGGGGATATTTGGGAGAAATCTTGGAGGCGGTTGTGTGAGGAATGAAAAAGTGTGGAGGAGAGTAGGAGGTCTTGGGAGGATCGAAGATTATGTGAGGGAAGATATTGGGAGATTAGTTCAGAGATATAGGGAGGGGAAAGGTTGTGGATGGCTTTGTAGGTCAGTGTTAGTAGTTTGAACTGGATTTGTTGGTGAATTGGGAGCCAGTGGAGGGATTTGCAGAGGGGGGAGTGTTAGGAATGAGTCACCGTAGGAGGCAAAAACAGAAATGCTAGCTAAGTCCAGAAAACCAGAGAAGTTGGCAGCTATCGGATTGCAGACCCCTGAACCTATCAACAACAACTAGCAGTAGCCATGGGGGGTTCCTACGATGCCCTAGACCCCTCGATCACAGCCGGAGAACTGCCTAGCCTAAAGACAGAAAGGGAAATCTAAACTGCCCCAGAGCAGACCCCAAAGCAATAGGCAGCCCCCAACATATAATGACGGTGAAGCAAGAAGAAAAAACACTAACACAGATAGAAAGATAGACTGAGCAAATGATGGGGCCCAAGCTAACTAGCTAGGACAGGATAGGAAGGCTGCTGTCTGCAATCCACGAAAAACCCTATCAAAATAAGAGCCAACAGACTGACAGGGAAAAAGGCCCTGAAGACGCTAGGCTTCAAAAAGACTATGTCAGTACTCAGGTATTTTCTGAAGACAGAGCAAATCGACAAAAAGGAATTCAGCTCACCCCAGCAGGGAATGGCAGAATCCAGAAAAGCAAGGCAAACTAAAACCAAAACACAAATGCAAAAAGGCAAAGCAGAAAACTTAGCTTTTGAGGAGCAGGAATCAGACTGGTCTCCTAGAATTCCACAGAGAAATCACCAGCGAGGCAGAAGGGCGTCGGCTGCCTTATATCCAGTCAGAGATCCCCGTCGCCCAGTCATCCTCTCCCAGCTCAGGTGCTTGGTAATCAGCCTCACTACCTTCCTTCACCAGAAGAGGGAGTTCATCAGATCTCAATGGTGAAGGGGAAAATGAACTCATAACAGTACCTCCCCCTTGAGGAGGGGTCACCGAACCCTCATCCACGCCACCAGGGCGATCAGGGTGAGCCCGATGAAAGGCACGCACCAATCTTTTGGCATGAATATCAGAGGCAGAGACCCAGGAATTATCCTCCTGACCATAACCCTTCCACTTAACCAAATACTGGAGTCTCTGTCTAGCCAGACGGGAATCCAGTATCTTCTCTACCTCATATTCCATGTGACCTTCAACCAATACAGGGTCCGGAGGTGCCACCCCAGGAACTATTGGTTCAACAAACCTCTTCAACAAGGACTTATGAAACACATTATGGATTTTAAATGTGACAGGAAGAGCCAACCGAAAAGAGACCGGATTAATGATCTCCAAAATCTTGTAAGGCCCAATAAATCTAGGCTTAAACTTAGGAGAAGCTACCTTCATAGCGATATTTTTTGATGATAACCAAACCATATCACCCACCTTAAACTGGAGACCAACGGTCCTATGTCGGTTGGAAAACCGCTGGGCCTTTTCCTGGGAGAGAGATAACTTATCCACCACTTGGTCCCAGATCTGGTGCATTCTCTCCACCACAGTGTCAACACCTGGGCAGGCAGAAGGCTCCACCTGCCCTGAAGAAAATCGAGGATGAAACCCAAAGTTACAAAAAAAAGGTGACATCAAAGTGGCAGAACTAGCTCTATTATTTAAAGCAAATTCGGCCAAGGGCAAAAATGAAACCCAATCTTCCTGATCAGTGGAAATAAAACATCTCAAATACGACTCCAAGGTCTGGTTTGTTCTCTCCGTCTGCCCATTGGTCTGAGGGTGAAACGCAGAGGAGAAGGACAACTGAATTCCCAGCTTGGAACAGAACGTCCTCCAAAATCTAGACACAAACTGAACTCCTTTGTCAGATACAATGTTCTCAGGAATCCCGTGCAAGCGAACCACCTGTTGCAAAAACAGGGGCACCAACTCAGAAGAAGATGGCAACTTAGGGAGTGGTACAAGATGAACCATCTTAGAGAACCTATCACAAATCACCCAAATAACAGTCATTCTCTGAGAGACCGGCATATCAGAGATGAAATCCATTGAAATATGGGTCCATGGCCTCCTGGGGACCGGCAAAGGCATCAACAACCCACTAGAGCGAGAACAAGGTTTAGACCGGGAGCAAGTCCCACAGGACTGCACAAAATTCCTGACATCACGAGACAAGGCGGGCCACCAAAAAGACCGACTCACCAGATCTCTAGTACCAAAAATACCTGGATGACCAGCCAATGCAGAGCAATGAACTTCAGACATCACTCTCTTCTTCCACTGGTCAGGAACATACAACTTTCCACTGGGACAACGCTCAGGTTTGTCCTCCTGGAACTCTTCCAGAGCACGTCTCAAATCGGGTGAGATGGCAGAAAGAACTACCCCTTCGCCTAAGATGGTAGCAGGCTTGGTCACCACAGGAGAATCAGCAAAGAAGCTCCTAGAAAGAGCGTCAGCCTTGACATTCTTAGTGCCAGGAAGAAAAGAGACCACAAAATCAAAACATGTAAAAAACAAGGCCCATCTAGCCTGTCTAGGGTTCAAGCGTTTGGCCGAATCCAGGTAAATCTAATTCTTGTGATCAGTGAGGAACACGACTTGATGTCTAGCTCCCTCCAACCAATGTCTCCACTCCTCAAATGCCCATTTCATGGCTAACAGTTCCCGATTCCCCACATCATAGTTACGTTCAGATGGGGAGAACTTTTGGGAAAAGAAAGCACAGGGATTCATTTTAGATGTTACAGGATCCTTCTGGGACAAAACAGCTCCTGCACCAATCTCAGAAGCGTCCACCTCTACCTGGAACGGGAGTGAGACATCAGGTTGCCGCAAAACCGGGGCAGAAGTGAATCTTCGCTTCAGCTCCTGAAAGGAAGAAACAGCCTCCGGAGACCAATTCAACACATCAGCACCCTTCTTAGTCAGATCAGTCAATGGCTTGGCAATACTAGAAAATTTTGCTATAAATTTCCGATAAAAATTAGCAAAACCCAAAAACTTCTGAAGGGCCTTCAAAGAAGTGGGCTGAACCCAATCATAAATGGCCTGTACCTTGGCCGGATCCATTTCAATAGTTGACGGAGACAAAATAAATCCCAAAAATGAAATCCTCTGTACCCCAAAAAGCCATTTCGATCCTTTGACATACAGGGAATTCTCCCTCAAGATCCGGAACACCGTCCAAACATGTTCCACATGAGAATCCCAATCCTTGGAGAAGATCAAAATATCATCCAGATAGATAATCAAAAATTTATCCACAAAGTCTCGGAAAATGTCGTTCATGAAGCACTGGAAGACAGAAGGGGCATTAGTGAGCCCAAAAGGCATCACCAGGTACTCAAAATGTCCCTCTGGAGTATTAAACGCCGTCTTCCATTCATCCCCATGCTTAATGCGGATAAGATTATACGCCCCCTGAGGTCAAGCTTGGTAAACCAGCAAGCACCTTTAACTCTGGAGAATAGATCCGAAATCAGGGGTAACGGATACTGACATTTAATAGTAATTTTGTTGAGGGCACGATAATCAATACAAGGCCTTAATGAACCATCCTTTTTGGCCACGAAAAAAAACCCAGCACCTAATGGTGAAGAGGATGGTCTAATATGACCCTTCTCCAACGCCTCCTTAATATAGGATTGCATAGCCTCGTGCTCGGGTACAGATAAATTGAAGAGCCGACCCTTGGGAAATGTACACCCCGGGCTCAGTTCAATTGCACAGTCATAACTCCTATGAGGAGGCAAAGACGCAGACTCATTCTCACTAAATACATCATAAAAGTCCGCCAAATAGTCAGGAACATCATGCGACTGAGGAGAGGTGGAAAAAATCGGAGCCTCACTAAGGGCACACCGACAACCCCAACTCACCACAGACACAGATTTCCAGTCCAAAACTGGATTATGAATTTGCAACCAGGGAAACCCCAGAACAATGGTATCATGTAAATTATGCAACACCAAAAATCTGCAATTTTCTTGATGGTTTGAGGCGACCCGCATTACCACCTGGGTCCAAAACTGAGGTTTATTTTTCGCCAAAGGAATAGCATCAATCCCCCTCAAAGGGATAGGTGTCCGCAGAGGTGTCATAGGAAATCCACAACGTTTAGAAAAATCCAAGTCCATTAGGTTCAGGGCTGCTCCCGAATCCACAAAAGCCTTGGCGGAAAATGTGGACAGGGAGCAGATCAGAGTAATTGCCAGAAGAAACTTAGGTTGAACACCACCCACAGAAAACGTGTGTGCAAAACGTTTCTCTCGTTTAGGACAGACAGAAATAATATGCGAGGCATCTCCACAAAAAAAACACAGCTTATTACGCTTTCTGAACTCCTGACGTTGCTCCCTGGACAAAACTCTATCACATTGCATAGGTTCAGACACTTGTTCAACAGGTGGCCACACCTCTTGTGCAGTCCTGCGTTCACGTAAACGCCGATCCACCTGAATGGCTAATGACATAGAATCGTCCAGACCAGAGGGAACAGGAAATCCCACCATAGTATCTTTTACGGCTTCTGACAAACCCTTCCGAAAGAGAGCTGCCAAGGCATTATCATTCCAGGCAGTAAGGACCGCCCACTTTCGGAATTTTTGACAGTACAATTCTGCAGAATCTCGACCCTGGCTCAATGCCAACAGGGTCTTTTCAGCTTGATCAATAGCATTAGGTTCGTCATACAACAACCATAACAGGGGAGACAGGGGAGTAGCGAGGAGAGAGGTGGATTAGTCGGGCAGCAGAATTGAGGACAGACTGGAGTGGTGTAAGAGAGTTAGCAGCGAGGCCACAGAGGAGAGTGTTGCAGTAGTCAAGGTGGGAGATGATGAGGGCAGGTACAAGAGTTTTAGTAGATTGAGGACTGAGGAAGGGATGGATTCTGGAAATATTTTTGAGTTAATAATAATATAATAATAATAAATTTTATTTCTATAGCGCTGACATTCGGCAGCACTTTACATTTCAGAGGGGACTTGTACAGACAATATACATTACAGCATAACAATAATCACATAGATCATAACAGATACCAAGAGGAATGAGGGCCCTGCTCGCAAGCTTACAGTCTATGAGCAAAGAGGAGACACGAAAGGTGGGTGGTAACAGTTGCCCTGATTGTTTGGACCAGCCATAATGTTAAGTGTGTAACAGTACAGACACAGAGGACTAATGGATGCATAAAGCATGTGGGAACATGATGCGGGGAACCTGGTTATGGTAAAAAACTTTTGGCTGTGCCACATAGGGATAGATTAGGTTAATGTGTTGAGGCGGTAGGCCAGTCTGAATAAATTAGTTTTCAGGGCATGCTTAAAATTGTGGGGATTGTGGACTAATCGTATTGACCTGGGAAGTGCATTCCAAAGAATTGGCGCAGCACGTGTATAGTCTTGAAGATGGGAGTGAGAGGTTCTGATTATTGAGGATGCTAACCTCAGGTCATCAGCAGAACGGAGGGTGCGGGTAGGATGGTATACTGAAACAAGGGAGGAGATGTAGGGTGGTGCTGAGCCATGAAGAGCTTTGTGGGTGAGGGTAATAAGTTTGTACTGGATTCTGGAGTGGATGGGTAGCCAGTGTAATGACTGGCACAAGCTAGAGGCATCGGTGTAACGATTGGCGAGGAATATGATCCTAGCAGCAGCATTCAAGACAGATTGGAGGGGGGAGAGTTTGGTAAGAGGGAGACCGATTAGAAGGGAGTTACAATAGTCGAGATGAGAATGAATAAGAGAAACAGAGGTTTTGCAGAGTCAAAAGTAAGAAAAGGTCAAATTCTAGAAATGTTTTTGAGGTGCAGATAACAAGAGCGAGCCAGTGATCGGATGTGGGGGACAAAGGAAAGCTCGGAGTCTAGTTTGACCCCAAGACAGCGGGCATGTTGCTGGGGAGTAATAGTAGAACCACGCACGGAAATGGCAACATCGGGTATAGGTACATTAGTAGTGGGAGGAAACACAAGGAGTTCAGTCTTTGACAGGTTCAGTTTCAGATATAGTGAGGACATGATGTTAGACACAGCCTTTAGACAATTGCCGGTGTTTTCTAGAAAGGCTGGCGTGATGTCAGGAGAAGAAGCATATAATTGGGTGTCGTCAGCATAGAGATGGTACTGGAAACCAAATCTACTGATTGTTTGACCAATAGAGGCAGTATACAAAGAGAAGAGGAGGGGGCCTAGGACTGATCTTCGAGGAACCCCAACAGTAAGGGGAAGATAAGAGGAGGAGGAGCCAGCAAAAGATACAGTAAAGGAGCGGCCAGAGAGATAGGAGGAGAACCAGGAGAGAACGGTGTCCTTGAGGCCAATGGAACGGAGCATAGTGAGGAGGAGCTGATGATCCACAGAGTCGAATGCTGCAGAGAGATCCAAGAGAAATAGCATGGAGTAATGACCATTTGATTTAGCTGTTAGTAGATCATTAAAGACTTTAGTGAGGGCAGTTTCAGTAGAATGTAAAGAGCGGAAACCGGATTGGAGAGGGTCGAGAAGAGAGTTTTCTGAGAGATAGCGGATAAGACGGGAGTGGACCAGGCGTTCCAGGAGTTTAGAGATGAAGGGAAGATTAGAAACAGGTCTATAGTTAGCGGCACAGTTTTGGTCGAGGGATGGTTTTTTAAGTAGTGGATGTATGATGGCATGCTTAAATGAGGAGGGAAAGATACCAGAAGAGAGAGAGAGGTTAAATATTTTAGTTAGGTGAGGGGTAACAGCAAGGGAAAGGGTCTGGAGTAGATGTGACGGAAATGGGTCACTGGTGCAAGTGGTTGGGCGAGAAGATGCAAAGAGCCTGCTTACTTCTTCTTCTGTGACTGGTTCAAAATCAGAGAGTGAGCTAGATGTAGTGGAGGAGGGAGGAGAGTGCATGGTATGAGGTGATTGAGAGATAATTTCCTGTCGGATCTGGTCAATTTTTTCTTTGAAGTAATTGGCCAGATCGTCAGCTCGAAGCTCCGTGGTAGGGGCCTGTACTCTTGGGTTGAGTAGAGAATGAAAAGTGTCAAAGAGATGTTTAGGGTTATTGGACAGTGAAGTGATGAGGGTGTTGAAATAGGTTTGTTTGGAGAGGTGAAGGGCAGTGTTGCATGTTCGAAGCATAAACTTATAATGGATGAAATCTTCGGGTAGGTTGGATTTTCTCCACAGACGTTCAGCGCACCTAGAGCACCGCTGCAGGAAACGTGTTTGCAGGGTGTGCGAGGGTTGTCACCATCTGTGTTGTGGTGTTCTATGTATAGAAGGAGCAAATTCATCCAGGGCTCTTTGAAATGTTTCATTGTAATTCTTCAATGCAGAATCAGGACATGAGAGGGAGAAGATAGGGGCCAATGAAGACTGCAAGTACTTCATAAGTTTCTGGGTGTTAATGGCCTGTATGTTTCTATAAATATGGACAGTGGGGGTGACCTAAGCAGCCTGGCAGTTCTTGATAGAGAATGAAAGAAGGTTGTGGTCAGAGAGCGGGAGAGGGGAGTTTGCAAAATCACCCACTGCACAAAGCCGAGAGAAGACCAAGTCGAGGGAGTTCCCGTCTTCATGCGTTGGAGAATTAGTAAGCTACAAAAGGCCAAACGAGGAGGTTATAAATAAAAGGTGAGTAGCAGATGGGGAGAGGGGAAGAGCAAAGGGG
Organism: Dendrobates tinctorius; assembly: GCF_039654945.1. Taxonomy (NCBI): domain Eukaryota; kingdom Metazoa; phylum Chordata; class Amphibia; order Anura; family Dendrobatidae; genus Dendrobates; species Dendrobates tinctorius. Next base: position 26,372,935 of record NW_027361898.1, on the reverse strand, counting down.
ATGTTGAAATCGCCCATGATGAGGGTAGGGATGTCACAGGAGAGAAAATGTGGAAGTCAAGTGGCAAAATGATCCAGGAACTGATGGGAGGGGCCGGGAGGACGATATACCACTGTCACTCGCATGGAGAAGGGGGTGTAGAGTATGATGGCATGGACCTCAAAAAAGGAAAGACAAGTGAGGGTACTTGAGGGATGACCTGAAAGGTACATTTTGATGATAGGAGCAGACCAACTCCTCCACCTGCTCTATTGTCTGATCTTGGGGTATGAGAGAAGTGTAGTCCCCCGTTTGAAAGAGCAGCAGCGGTAGTGTCTGACTGCTGGATCCAGGTTTCAGTAAGAGCCAGGAGGTTAAGAGAATTAGAAAGGAAAAAGTCATGAGTGAAGGAGAGTTTGTTACACACTGAGCGAGAATTCCAAAGTGCACAATTAAGAGAGACAGATGGCAGGCAGGGAATATTAATAAGATTAGAGGGGTTTCTGAGTGTAGCAGTTGGGGGGGTTTGACTTTCTATAACATGGGGGACCAGGGTTGGGAGCAATGTCTCTTGCGACTAGGAGAAGGAGGATAGAAAGAGTGAGCAGATGGTTAAGTGATTTGTGAGAGCGTCTCTGATGTTGAATGGTGGGACTGAATGGATCTGTGCAATTTAGCAATGTGAAAAGAGCGTGAGTGCTATACATAGGAGAGGAAAGGAGTGAGGGGCAAATATGGACGGAGTGTAGAGAGTTAATACCAGGGCGGTGGATGTGTGTAAATGCAGCGGCCAGGATATAAATTAGACAAATGCATATGGTAAATATTTGGGGTTGCCCAAATGTACAGGGAAGAGATTTATTTATTTGTCTTACTTGTCTCCTGCCCTGTCTGACTGCCATGTTATAACTGCCAGCGTACTTCGATTACATGTACATAAATGCCACCCCTGCCCCTGCATAAATGCCTTCCCCAGGCTAGCTCTGAATTTATAGAAGGCCACTTCTAAGATCTTCCTTTTTTTTTCTCTCCTTACTCGTTAGCAATCAATCAACTAAGTTAGGACAGCAGGACACAATAAATGTATTTAGCAGATAAACAAGTGTCCAGGCTTACATGGATCATAAACCACTTTGAAAAGTTACTTGACCTCAATAGCATAAGGGGACAAGCAGGGTGAGTTGAAATAACTATATATCATTATATATGCTGCAAAGATGAATGATAGAGGTTGAACACATGCAGGATTCAGTGAAGTTGCTGGAAATGGTTAAATACCATTATATATGCTGCAAAGATGAATGATAGAGGTCGAACACATGCAGGATTCAGTGAAGTTGCTGGAAATGGTTAAATACCATTATATATGCTGCAAAGATGAATGATAGAGGTTGAACACATGCAGGATTCAGTGAAGTTGCTGGAAATGGTTAAATACCTGTATGAAGAGAATAGAGATGCGAGTTAGATTCAGCCATGTTATAACTGCCAGCGTACTTAGATACATGTACTTCGATTACATGTACATAAATGCTACCCCTGCATAAATTGGAGGCAACAGGAGGTGGCAAGAGATTGGACGTGTGGTTTGAAGGACAGGGCAGAGTCGAGAGTTACTCCGAGGCAGCGGATTTCATGTGCTGGAGTGAGCGTGATGCCGTTTACCATAATAGATAGATCGGGTAGGGAAGATACATGAGATGGAGGAAAGATAATGAGTTCAGTTTTGTCTACGTTGAGTTTTAGGAAGCGAGAGGTGAAAAAGGAGGATATGGCTGATAGACACTCAGGGATTCCGGACAGCAGAGAGGTGACATCTGGGCCAGAGAGGTAGATCTGAGTGTCATCTGCATACAGGTGGTACTGGGAGCCATGGGACTTTATGAGTTGCTCTAGGCCAAGAGTATAGATGGAAAAAAGTAGGGGCCCCAGGACAGAGCCTTCGGGGACTCCAACAGAGAGGGGGTGGGATGAGGAGGTAGTGTGGGAGTGGGAAACACTGAATGTGCAGTCAGAAAGGTATGAGGAAATCCAGGACAGGGCAAGGTCTTTGATGCCAAGGGAACAAAGAATCTGTAGCAGTAGGCAGTGGTCAACTGTGTCAAAGGCAGAGGACAGGTCAAGGAGGAGGAGGATGGAGAACTGTCTGTTAGTTTTGGCTGTGAGTAAGTCATTAGTAATTTTGGTCAGGGCAGTATCAGTAGAGTGGTGGGGCGGAAGCCAGATTGCAGGATGTCAAGGAGGGAGTTAGATGAGCAGTGGGAGGAAAGTTGAGCATTGACATGCTGTTCAAGGAGTTTGGAAGCAAACGGGAGCAGTGATATGGGGCGATAGCTGGGCATAGCAGTTGGGTCAAGGTTTGATTTTTTGAGGAAGGGTGTTATGGTGGCATGTTTGAAGGCAGAGGGGAAGGTACCAGAAGTTAGGGATAGGTTGAAGAGATGGGTTAGGGCTGGAATGATCATGTTAGTGAGGTTGGGGAGCAGGTGGGAAGGGATGGGGTCAAGTGCACAGGTGGTGAGGCGTGATTTGGAAAGGAGATTAGTAAGCTCTCCTTCAGTGATGTTAGAGAGGGAGGTTATTAGGGAAGGGCAGAGGTCTGGTATGTGGAGCGGTTGGGGTGGTGGAACTGATATATATATACATGTAATTTACATTTACATTTTAAAAATTACAAGAAAGAAAATGTGCCAATGCAAAGGTTTGGGCAACCTTGGAAATGTGTGTGCTCAGATAAATTTGACCAGGTTTTCATACTTTAATTAGCCTGTTAGGGTTATGGCTTGTTCACTATCATCGTTAGGAAAGGCCAGGTAATGCAAATTTCCCAGCTTTATGCAAACCCAGCCTCCTCTAACTTTGTGCCCAAAACAGCAGCCATGGGTTCACCTAACCAGCTGCCTAGCACACTGAAAATGAAATTGGTGGTGGCCCACAAAGCAGAAGAAGGCTATAAGGAGATAGAAAAGCATTTTAAAGTTGCCCTTTCTTCAGTTCAAAATGTAATTAAGAAATAGCAGTTAACAGGAACAGTTGAGGTCAAGATAAGGTCTGGAAGACAAAGCAAAATTTCAGTGAGAGCTGCTCGGAGGATTGCTAGAGAGTCAAATCAGAGCTCCCGCTTGACTGCAAAAGACCTTCAGAAAATTTTAGGAAACCCTGGAGTTGTGGTACATTGTTCTACTGTTCACAGACACCTGAGCAAATATGGACTTCATGGAAGAATCATCAGAAGAAAATCTCTCCTGTGACTTCACCATCAAATTCTGCATTAGAAGTATGAAAAAGGACATCTAAACAATCCTGATGGCATGTTGGAAACAAGTTCTGTGGACCCATTAGGTTAAAATGGAACTCTTTGGCCAAAATTATCAAAAGTATGTGTGGATAAAAAGGGCACAGAATTTCAGGAAAAGAATATCTCGCCAACCATTAAGCATGGGGGTGGATCAATCATACTTTGGGGTTGTGTTGCAGTAAATGGCTTGGGGAATATTTTATGTCTAGAGGGAAGAATGGATTCAATGAAATTTCAACAAATATTTGATGCAAACATAACACCATCTGTAAAAAAGCTGAAGTTGAAAAGAGGATGGCTTCTACAGATGGATAATGATCCTAAACAAACATAAACATTCACAATAGACTGTCTTAAAAGGTGCAAGCTGAAGGTTTTCCAAGGAAGAATGGATGAAAATCCCTCAAACAAGAATTGAAAGACTCTTGGCAAGCTACAAAAAGCGTTTACAAGCTGTGAAACTTTCAAAAGGGGGTGCTGCTAGCTACTAATCATGCAGCGTACCTAAACTTTTACATAGGCCCATTTTCCTTTTTGTAGTTTTTAAAATGTAAAAGATGAAAAAATATATATTTTTTGTCTAAACTACAAAGGAAATATGTCATCTTTAACTTTAGGCGTTTATGAGATAATTTTAGTTTCAACTTGCTTAACTATTCACAGCAACAGTAATTTTCACCAGTGGTGCCCAAACTTTTACATCCCACTGTATGTTTCTTCTGTTGGAGAAGCAGGAATCTCATCTGCATATCTCCGGTGCATTCTGGGAAGAGGAGAAGAGTCGCCTTAAGCTGATCGATCTCTGGGACTTGTCGGGTCTCGCTGTTTGAGGACTTCGCAAAACCAGGGATTGGAGAAGCAGGAAGCTCATCTGCATATTTCCGGTGCATTCTGGGAAGAGAAGAGTCGCCTTAAGCTGATCGATCGCTGGGACTTGCCGGGTCTCGCTGTTTGAGGACATTGCAAAACCAGGGATTGGAGAAGCAGGAAGCTCATCTGCATATTTCCGGTGCATTCTGGGAAGAGAAGAGTCGCCTTAAGCTGATTGAGTTTCCACCCATCATAGACTGCAATAGCAATATGGAAGAGAAAAAAATGTACATGGTCACCTGCCACACATGCTACATGTTTACAGATCTTCCGGCCCAAAAACTCAACTTTACCTGTCAAAAGTGCAAATTGTTGCACTCTTAGAGGAAACAGTGCACGGACTGGAAGAAAGACTAGCAACATTGAAGGTAATTAAAGAACATGAGGACTTCTTGGATGAAGCAGTAGCAACCATTCAGGATACGGAAAGTGAGAAAAGCTTCAGAGCACATACAGAGGCTGAAAAGTGGAGCCATGTGACGAAAAGAAGCAAACGGATCAAGTGGTCATCACCACTCACACAGCTTAGCAACCAATATGTAGCCCTCATGCTGGAGAACGAAAATAGCACAGCTCAGGATGATACCGTATCTACAAGAGAAGACAAAAGAAGTTAGTCTGTCAACAAAAGGGGAAACAAATGACACTCAAAAACACTAACGAGCAACAAACAGTGCGTCCGGAAAGAAAAGAAGAGTGGTAGTTATGGGCGACCAGGGCCGCCATCAGGGCATGACAGCCCTTACTGCTGTATGGGGCCCGGTGAACAGCAGTACAGAAGGGGGGCCCGCATGTCAGGGGCCCCACTCCTGTGCTTCTAGTCATCGGGCCCCAAGTAATGTGTGCTGCGGCCAGGCCCTAATCGCTGTGGCCGCGCCTGCGGTGCGGCGCGCACACATCAGAAGAGCAGCAACAGCGGCCGACGTCAGATGAGAGCTGTGCAGAAATGAAAGAGGTGAAGGACCTGTGGTGACGTCTTCAGCTCCGCCCCCTGATCACATGACGATGACGTCACCACAGGTCCTTCAGCTCACAGCAGCAGCTGCATCTTCACTGCAGGAGCGCGGTCAGGTAAGTAGAAAGTTTTTTTTAATTTATTTAAATACTGACAGCGTCCAATATGTTTCCCTGGCAGGATGAAGACACATGGACCATGTTTCTCCATCCTACCAGGGCAGATTGAAGGCACACGGGCAGATTGGAGTGTGACACTGGGGGCAGGATGGAGATGGGGCAGGATTGGAGATACAGGGGGCATAATGGAGACGCGAGGCATGATTGGAGACGTGGGGCAGAATGGAGACACGGGGGCAGAATGGAGACACGGGGGCAGAATGGAGACACGGGGCAGACTGGAGACACGGGGGCAGAATGGAGACACAGGGCAGACTGGAGACGCGGGGCATGATTGGAGACACGGGGCAGACTGGAGATGCGGGGCATGATTGGAGACACGGGGCAGAATGGAGATGCGGGGCATGATTGGAGACACAGGGCAGAATGGAGATGCAGGGCATGATTGGAGACACGGGACCGAATGGAGATGCGGGGCATGATTGGAGACACGGGGCAGAATGGAGACACGGGGCAGAATGGAGACGCGGGGCATGAATGGAGATGCGGGGCATGAATGGAGATGCGGGGCATGAATGGAGATGCGGGGCATGAATGGAGATGCGGGGTATGAATGGAGATGGGGGCAGAATGGAGATGGGGGGCATGATTGGAGACACAGGGCAGAATGGAGATGCGGGGCATGATTGGAGACATGGGGCCGAATGGAGATGCGGGGCATGAATGGAGATGCGGGGCATGAATGGAGATGAGGGGCATGAATGGAGATGAGGGGCAGAATGGAGATGGGGGGCATGATTGGAGACACAGGGCAGAATGGAGATGCAGGGCATGATTGGAGACATGGGGCCGAATGAAGATGCGGGGCATGATTGGAGACACGGGGCAGAATGGAGATGCGGGGCATGATTGGAGACACGGGGCAGAATGGAGATGCGGGGCATGATTGGAGACACGGGCAGAATGGAGACACGGGGCAGAATGGAGACACGGGGCAAAATGGAGATGCGGGGCATGAATGGAGATGCGGGGCATGAATGGAGATGGGGCAGAATGGAGATAGGGGGCAGAATGGAGATGGGGGCATGATTGGAGACACAGGGCAGAATGGAGATGCGGGGCATGAATGGAGATGCGGGGCATGAATGAGATGCGGGGCATGAATGGAGATGGGGGCAGAATGGAGATGGGGGGCAGAATGGAGATGGGGGGCATGATTGGAGACACAGGGCAGAATGGAGATGCAGGGCATGATTGGAGACATGGGGCCGAATGGAGATGCGGGGCATGATTGGAGACACGGGGCAGAATGGAGACACGGGGCAGAATGGAGACACGGCGCAGAATGGAGATGCGGGGCATGATTGGAGACACGGGGCAGAATGGAGATGCGGGGCAAAATGGAGACATGGGGCAGAATGGAGATGCGGGGCATGATTGGAGACACCGGGCAAAATGGAGACATAGGTCAGAATGGAGATACAGGGCATGATTGGAGACACGGGGCAAAATGGAGACACGGGGCATGATTGGAGACACGGGGCAGCATGGAGATACGGGGCAGAATGGAGATACGGGGCATGATTGGACACACGGGGCAGAATGGAGATACGGGGCATGATTGGAGATACGGGGCAGAATGGAGATACGGGGCAGAATGGAGACACAGGGCATGATTGGAGACACGGGGCAGAAGAATGGAGATACGGGGCAGGATTGAATACACTGGGGGCAGGATTGGAGACAGATGGGGCAGGGTTGGAGACAGATGGGGCAGGATGGATACGATGGAGACAGATGGGGCAAGATGGGGAGATCATATGGGGCAGAATGGATACTCATGAGGGCAGGATGAGAGAACATATGGCTGAAGCCAGGGATGAGACACACGGGGGTCAGGATGGGGGATATTATTACCATAGGGGCTAATTAAAGAATATTATTACTGCAGTGATGTATTTATTTTATTTTTTGAGTATACTGTTTTAAATGGGGGGGCTTTCCTGTTACTGTGCAGAGTGATACTATGTCACCTTTTTTTCTTCATGTGGTGTAATGTAGAAGTTGGGAAAAAAATAAGTAATGTGTTCTGCAAGCAGAGCTCTAGATAACTGTTATTTCCTGCAGAGACGAGCCCTGGCTGGAAGACGTGATGGCGATCTGTGCTGGATTAAAGATGAAAAGCGAAGATGAAGGACTTCACCTAGAGACGTCACTGGCGAGTAAGTGTGTTACCTATATACTGTATACTATATACAGAGCTCCTGTGTATAATGTCATGGATCACTGCATTACCTGTATGCAAATGGCCTCTTCAGAGAATAAGAGGACTTGAACTCTATAGCGCCACCTGTTAGTAGTAGCGATCCTACAAGTCACAATCAACCCTTTAACGAGTCTTGTAATATGACTTATCCTAAGTCATATTACAAGACTCGTTAAAGGGTTGATTGTGACTTGTAGGATCGCTACTACTAACAGGTGGCGCTATAGAGTTCAAGTCCTCTTTTTTGCTGAAGAGGCAATTTGCATATTATTTTCCCAGAGGAGCACTGCATGGCGAATAAGCCTCCTTACCTTGACAAGCCAGAGCTGGCATGTCACTCTCCACAAGGAGAAACCTTACCCCTTAGACCTATATTACCTGTACACAGACATTGCATACTAAGTACAGGTCTCCTGTGTATAATGGCACTTATGGTGAAAGTATTGTGTTATTTTATTACTGATCAGTATTGTAGCATTCAGTCACCATGTGGTGGTAATATGTGGTCTGGACATGGTGTAGCGGTATTTGTTCCTTGTATGTGGTATTATTCGGTCACTGTGGTGGTAAAATGTGGTCTGGTCATGGTGTGGCGGTATTTTTTCCTTGTATGTGATATTATTTTGTCACTGTGGTGGTAAAATGTGGTCTGGACATGGTATAGCGGTATTTGTTCCTTGTATGTGATATTATTGGTCATTTTAAATATTGAAAAATAAATAAAAATATATCTAAATGGTATTGCATATTTTAACAAATATTTAATACAGTAGAGTAGAGCTCGGCCAAAAGTGTCTACCCTGTTATGGTGGTGGCTTAAAAAATCTTTTGGCCAAAACAAAAGCTGCCAGCTATATGTATGATCTGGTGATGGGAACTGTTAATGTGTGATAGGTGATAAGTGGAGTTTTTCCAAGAGAGAGCAGTGGGACTGTGGACAGTTCGAGGGGTGGAGGGCAGGACTGGGGTGGAGCCTGGGTGGAGTCTCAAGGGGGCCCCGAAAATTTTGCCAGTATGGGGCCCCGAAATTCCTAGTGGCAGCCCTGTGGGCGACTCACTACTAAGAGGCACGGAGGCAACTATATGCAGGCCGGACATAACCGCACGAGAAGTATGCTGCCTCCCAGGAGCAAAAATCAAGGATGTGGCCAACAGGATACCAACTATCCTCAAATCCAAGGACAACTACCCTTTCCTACTGATACATGTAGGCACAAACGACACGGCAAGAAATGACCTACCAACTATCTGCGAAGACTTTGAAATTCTGGGGAAGAAAATAAAGGAACGGAACGTACAGGTTGTTTTCTCATCAATCCTCTCAGTTAATGGTCATGGCATCAGAAGATGGAATAGGATACTAGAGGTGAACAACTGGCTACAACGGTGGTGCAGGCAGCAAGGATTTGGATTCTTGGACCATGGCGTGAATTACCTCTACGATGGACTTCTCGCAAGAGACGGGATACACCTCACAAAACCTGGGAAACACACATTCGCCAGAAGACTTGCCACACTCATCAGGAGGGCTTTAAACTAGAAGAAGAGGGGATGGGAGGAAAAACAGCAGACAAGAACATGCAGCAGAAGGACAAACTAATCAAGGATACTAGATGTGGTAAAGAGGACCCAAGACAGGGTACTCAGAAGGAAGCTAAGAAAAAGGAAGCAAAACTTTCCTGCATGCTGACCAACGCAAGAAGCCTGACCAATAAGATTGAAGATCTGGAGTTGGTAATGTATGAGGAAAAATACGACATAGTGTGAAAAAATGAGACATGGTTAGACGACAGCTATGACTGGGCGGCTAACTTGCAAGGATATGATTTGTTTAGGAGGGATCGTAAAAAAAGGAAAGGGGGTGGAGTCTGTCTATATATAAAGTCCACTTTAAAGCCCACACTAAGAGAAGATATACAAGAGGGAAAAGAAGAGGTGGAGTCTCTATGGGTAGAGATACAAGGAGGGAAAAGTAATAAGATCCTCATAGGGTTTGTTATAAGCCACCAAATATAACAGAAACCACTGAAAATGTATTATTGAAACAAATAGACAAAGCAGCAAATCACAATGAGGTGATTATTATGGGGGACTTCAACTACCCCGACATAGACTGGGAAACTGAAACCTGTGTATCTCAGAAAGGAAACCAATTTCTGTCAGTGACCAAGGATAATTATCTGTCACAACTTGTGCAGGGCCCAACTAGAGGGACAGCCCTTCTGGACTTAATTTTAAGCAACAGGCCAAATAGAATAACAGAAGTACGAGTCGATGGGCACCTAGGGAACAGTGACCACAATATAATACAATTCCACTTGTCCTTCAGTAAGATGCCCTGGAAGGGGGTTACAAAAACGCTGAATTTCAGGAAAGCAAAGTTTGATCAGCTTAGAGAGGACCTTCGCCAAATTGATTGGGACAATGTCCTCAAAAATAGGAGCACAGAAAATAAATGGGAAATATTGAAATCAGTTTTACACACCCACTGCGAGCTAGCCATACCGTACAGAAATAAAAGGGCTAGGAACAGGAGAACACCAATGTGGCTAAATAAGGATGTAAAAAGGGCAATAAATAACAAGAACAAGGCATTTAAGAAGCTAAAACAAGAAGGCAATGAAGAAGCATTAAAAAGTTATAGAGAAAAAAATGAAATGTGTAAAAACAAATACAGTCATATGTAAAAGTTTGGGCACCCCTATAAATGTTAACCTTTTTTCTTTATAACAATTTTGGTTTTTGCAACAGCTATTTCAGTTTCATATATCTAATAACTGATGGACTCAGTTATATTTCTGGATCCAAATGAGGTTTATTGTACTAACAGAAAATGTGCAATCTGCATTTAAACAAAATTTGACCGGTGCAAAAGTATGGGCACCCTTATCATTTTCTTTACTTGAACACTCCTAACTACTTTTTACTGACTTCCTGAAGCACTAATTTGGTTTTGTAACCTCATTGAGCTTTGAACTTCATAGCCAGGTGTATCAAATCACGAGAAAAGGTTTTTAAAGTGGCCACTTGCAAGTAGTTCTCCTGTTTGATTCTCCTATGAAGAGTGGCATCATGGGCTCCTCAAAACAACTCTCAAATGATCTGAAAACAAAGATTATTCAACATAGCTTTTCAGGGGAAGGATACAAAAAGTTGTCTCAGAGATTTAACCTGTCAGTTTCCACTGTGAGGAACATAGTAAGGAAATGGAAGAACACAGGTACAGTTCTTGTTAAGCCCAGAAGTGGCAGGCCAAGAAAAATATCCGAAAGGCAGAGAAGAAGAATGGTGAGAACAGTCAAGGACAATCCACAGACCACCTCCAAAGACCTGCAGCATCATCTTGCTGCAGATGGTGTCACTGTGCATCGGTCAACAATACAGCGCACTTTGCACAAGGAGAAGCTGTATGGGAGAGTGATGCGAAAGAAGCCGTTTCTGGAAGCACGCCACAAACAGAGTCGCCTGAGGTCTGCAAAAGCACATTGGGACAAGCCAGTTACATTTTGGAAGAAGGTCCTGTGGACTGATGAAACAAAGATTGAGTTGTTTGGTCATACAAAAAAGCGTTATGCATGCGCTGTATTGTTGACCGATGCACAGTGACACCATCTGCAGCAAGATGATGCTGCAGGTCTTTGGAGGTGGTCTGTGGATTGTCCTTGACTGTTCTCACCATTCTTCTCTGCCTTTCGGATATTTTTCTTGGCCTGCCACTTCTGGGCTTAACAAGAACTGTACCTGTGTTCTTCCATTTCCTTACTATGTTCCTCACAGTGGAAACTGACAGGTTAAATCTCTGAGACAACTTTTTGTATCCTTCCCCTGAAAAGCTATGTTGAATAATCTTTGTTTTCAGATCATTTGAGAGTTGTTTTGAGGAGCCCATGATGCCACTCTTCATAGGAGAATCAAACAGGAGAACTACTTGCAAGTGGCCACTTTAAAAACCTTTTCTCATGATTTGATACACCTGGCTATGAAGTTCAAAGCTCAATGAGGTTACAAAACCAATTTAGTTCTTCAGGAAGTCAGTAAAAAGTAGTTAGGAGTGTTCAAATCAAGAAAATGATAAGGGTGCCCATACTTTTGCACCGGTCAAATTTTGTTTAAATGCAGATTGCACATTTTCTGTTAGTACAATAAACCTCATTTGAATCCAGAAATATAACTGAGTCCATCAGTTATTAGATATATGAAACTGAAATACCTGTTGCAAAAACCAAAATTGTTATAAAGAAAAAAGGTTAACATTAATAGGGGTGCCCAAACTTTTACATATGACTGTACATTTAGCAAAAGTGGAAACTGAGAGACTCATTGCTAAGGAAAGTAAAACAAACCCCAAACTATTCATTAATTATATAAACAGTAAAATTATTAAAATTGATGGTGTCGGCCCTTTAAAGAACAATGAGGGTGAAATCATAGAGAGCAATGTGGGAAAAGCAAATGTTTTAAATACTTTTTTTCTCAACAGTGTTCACCCAGGAAAAGGATTTGCCAGGGGAAATGCAGAGTGATAATGTAAACTCCCCATTAAGTATTACCTGCCTAACCCAGGAAGAAGTGCAGAACCGCCTTAGTAAGATTAAAATTGAGAAATCACCAGGCTCTGATGGCATTCACCCTCGGATATTAAGGGAGTTAAGTAATGGGATAGACAGGCCTCTTTTCCTTATATTTAAAGACTCTATAGAAACAGGGTCTGTTTGTTTTGATTGGCGGCAAGCAAATGTGGTACCAATATTCAAAAAGGGGTGTAAAAGGGAACCTGGAAACTATAGGCCGGTAAGCTTAACATCTGTTGTGGGTAAAATTTTTGAAGGGTTTCTAAGGGATACCATTATAGAATATGTCAATGTTAATAAATGTTTAACTCCATATCAACATGGATTTATGAAGGATCGCTCCTGTCAAACTAACCTGATCAGCTTCTATGAGGATGTAAGCTCTCAAATGGACCAAGGAGAATCATTGGATGTCATTTATCTCGACTTCTCTAAAGCATTTGACACTGTCCCACATAAAAGATTGGTACGTAAGATGAGGAAGCTTGGGCTAGGGGAAAATGTGTATAGATGGGTAGGTAGCTGGCTTAGTGATAGAAAACAAAGAGTGGTTATTAATGGTGCATACTCAGATTGGGCCAGGGTTACTAGTGGGGTACCACAGGATTCTGTATTGGCCCCCTACTATTTAATATATATATTAATGATCTAGTGGATGGCTTACACAGTAAAATATCAGTATTTGCAGATGATACAAAACTATGTAAGGTAGTTAACACAAAGGAGGACAGTTTGCAACTACAGACAGATTTGAGTAAATTGGAGAATTGGGCTGAAAAATGGCAAATGAGATTTAACACAGATAAGTATAAGGTTATGCACATGGGAAGGAGAAACAGATGCTACAATTACTTACTAAATGGGAAACTGCTGGGGAAATCAGACATGAAAAAAGACTTAAGCATCTTAGTCAATAAGACGCTAAATTGGAGTGCCCAGTGTCAGGCAGCTGCCACCAAAGCAAATAGAATCATGGGATGCATTAGAAGAGGTCTGGGGAGACGAGATGAAAACATAATTCTCCCTCTGTACAAATCACTCGTCAGACCACACTTGGAGTATTGTGTGCAATTTTGGATACCGGTGCTCAAGAAAGACATTATTGAACTTGAAAGGGTTCAAAGGCGGGCTACTAAAATGATAAATGGAGTTGGTTCACTACAATATCCAGAAAGGTTATCAAAAGTATGTCTATTTACTCTAGAAAAGAGAAGACTTAGGGGAGACCTAATATATATGTACAAGTATATCAGAGGGCAATACAGAGATCTCTCTAATGAACTGTTTGTATCAAGGACTGTGACAAGAACAAGGGGGCATTCTCTTCGTTTGGAGGAAAGACAATTTCTGCACCAGCATAGAAGAGGGTTCTTCACGGTAAGAGCAGTGAGGCTCTGGAATTCTCTTCCTGAGGAAGTGGTGATGGCCAACTCACTGAATGAATTTAAGAAACGAATGGATGCTTTTCTTGTGAGTAACAGAATAGAAGGTTACGAATAACAGAATATTATAGGTAGATGGTTGACCCAGCTTAGGGGAAGGAATTTTTTTTCCCTATGGAGAAAAGTGGCTTCTACTCTGTGGGTTTTTTGCCTTCCCCAGGATCAACAATGCAGAACAGCTGCACTAAAAATAGGCTGAACTAGATGGACATAAGGTCTTCCTTCAGCCTTCAAAACTATGTTACTATGTTTAGATTCTGTTTCTGGCCACTGATGAAAACATACTATCATCTAGTCCTAAAGTAAGTCAAACTAACAATACACAAATAATTCCACCATACAGTGCTCAAATGGTACCACCATGTATCACCCACAAAATATTCATATAAAATTATCATTCAGCATCTACAGCACTTAAAATGTCTTTTTTAAATATCTATTTTAATACCCTAGGCACTTTTGTAACTAGCTTTTCTTTTTTCTCTAAATGTGGCTTTTGTTCACTTCCTTTGAAGTCTCAGACAATGCATCATCATGATACTAGGATAACACTTTCTTTCCTGCAGCATGTATCACTCCTCTTGGAATAGTACATCATCAGGTAGCAGCGCGGCAGTCGCTTGCTTCAGTTTCTTTCATTACCACCCTGTGAAGATTCTTGGATCCATGGCACTTATTCAAGCTGTGGGAGAAGTGACTGCAGCATCAACACTCTGACCCCGCCGTCCGCAGCTTCTTACTGTGAAAGGAGATGTCAACAGGGGATGGTGATAGAAGTTGTGTGAGTGACGTGACTACCAACCCACAGATTTTATCACAGCCCTTAAATGAATCATCATCAAGGGGCAGTGATAGAAAAAGAGGCAAGTGACAACAGTAATAGAAGTTGTGGAGAGTGCTTGTGTCACTCACACTGCTTCTATCACCACCCACTGATAATGATTCTATTGAGAGACATGATAAAAGCTGTAGGGCAGCATAGGTGTCTCTCCCTGCTTCTATTGCTGCCGTCTAATGATAATAATAATAATAAATTTGATTTCTATAGCGCCAACATATTCCGCAGAACTTTACATTTCAGAGGGGACTTGTACAGACGATAGACATTACAGCATAACAATAATCACATAGATTATAACAAATACCAAGAGGAATGAGGGCCCTGCTCGCAAGCTTACAGTCTATGAGCAAAGAGGAGACACGAAAGGTGGGTGGTAACAGTTGCCCTGATTGTTTGGACCAGCCATAATGTTAAGTGTGTAACAGTACAGACACAGAGGACTAATGGATGCATAAAGCATGTGGGAACATGATGCGGGGAACCTGGTTATGGTAAAACATTTGACTGTGCCACAAAGGGATAGTTTAGGTTATTGTGTTGAGGCGATAGGCCAGTCTGAAAAAATGCATTTTCAGGGCACGCTTAAAATTGTGGGGATTGGGGACTAATCGTATTGACCTGGGAAGTGCATTCCAAAGAATTGGCGCAGCACGTGTAAAGTCTTAGAGTCGGGAGTGGGAGGTTCTGATTATTGAGGATGCTAACCTCAGGTCATCAGCAGAATGGAGGACGCGGGTAGGTAATGATGTCTTGTTTCAGAGAAGTTCTGCCAGCGGGGGCAGAAACAGAGTGCTGGAGCTGCAGTAACTTCTCACAGAGTTTCTATCAGTGCCACTGATTCAGGACATCTTCAGAGGGCAGCATTGAAACAAATTGTAGCAATTGACTGTAGCGCTGCCACTGATGACTTCCTGTTCTAGGAGGGGTGATAAACTGTTCAGAGAAGTGAGTGCAGCCCCAGCCTCCTGTGATGTCCTGTTTCAGACTCTTCTCAAATGAAATGTTTCAGGAAGTGCAGTAAAAAACACATTTAGTGATTAGCTAGATAGGGAGAAATGCAGGTTATTTTATAATAAAGCTAATTACAACAGTGCTTATGGTGGAAAAAATAGGTATTGTCAGGAACACCGCACTGATCTTGCTCACTGAGCCAGTGCGCGTGTCCTGATTAAAGCGAACAGTGCTCAAAGATATCTGTGGGGCGGGCAGCAGCCGAGTATATGCTTACTTCAGAGCCGCAGGACCTGAAGCATGTGACTGCTAGGGGCGTGGCCTAAACTCCAGAGAGCTAGGAGCTGCAAGATAACTCCTAGCAGGGTAACTGCGAGACAAATTTACCAGGGGGCATAGACAGGGAGAATAGTCAAGACGTAGCCAATGAGTCACACACAAAGATAGCTGCAAAGGTACAAGAGGGGCGAGCAGAGAGTAGTCAGGTCACAGGCAATGAGTCATACACAGAGATAATAACGCAGTACAAAATCAACAGGCAAACGGGAAACAGAACCGGGTCAGAACCATATAAACAAGCTATAGCAACAAACAGGCACACAGGGGTCAGTACACTAGTCCAAAGGCAAAAGTATAACTGGCAGGGATTGAAGCTTCCCAGGGGTGAAAGAAGCTCTCCCAGAACCAGAAAGAGGCCACAATCATTAACCCGAGGTGTGCAGGTCAAAACCTGCAGCGAGCTACAGACATCATGACAGGTATTTAGAAAGAGCATTTTCGGTTTCTGACCACCCCTTTAAAGAACTAAATTAAAATGCATAAAAGTAAGAATATTTCCAACTGAAATCCTCAAACAACAAGCACATAAGAATGCTTAATTATTAAAGGTATATCCCCATGCTTAGAAATTTTCACCTATTTGTGACAACCTGCAGATTAATTTGGTTTCTGAAGGCTGGGATCCTCACTGATCCCAAGAATTGTCTGAGCTCCATCTAGATGGAACGGTGGCAGGACATGAGCGCCTCCTCTCCATTCATTGTCTATGACACTACTGGAGATAATTCAGTGCTCAAGTTTCTCCAGCAGTCTCATAGATAATGAATGGAGCAGTGTTTTGCATGTTTGGCCACTGTACTATTCATTTGGCGCTCTGCAGAGCTGAATTCTCAGTATAAGTGGAGATCCCAGAAGTCGAACCCCTCCGATCATCAATATTTTTCCTTTCCTGTTTATAGGTGATAACTTCTATTAATACCAAGCAATATCATGTAGTGCTAAATAGTTTACACATATAAGGAAATAATGCCATCACATAGTACTTTGATACTATTTTACATAATGACCAGGTGGGGTGAAATGTAGTTTGTACATAACACTAATATACAGTGTTCAAATGAAACCTCTATGTAGTAGTCACATAATACATCACATGTAGACCATATCATGCCTGTATATAGGGCTGAAATGATATCTTCATATAATAAAACGGTAATATCAACATACAGTGTTCAAAAACACCACCTTATGATGTGTAAAACTGTTTTTGAAAAGTATTTGTAAGCTCACCTGGTGAGGTGAATATACACAGCCACAAGTCAGGGTGGATACATGGACCCAGATTGTTGGCAAAGTCCATTGGAGGGCACGTACGACAACGAACACTTGGATGCCCTGGAAACCACTGGGCCAGGAGGGCAGATGAGGGAAGTTGCAAATTTAAAGCAGCGTACAGAAGAAGGCAGAGAAATCACAGGGGTTTTGCAAGGATGAGTGCAAAATATGAACAATATTAATGAATGCACATAAACAGTTCATTATGCTTAGTGCAACGGATTGGTTAATCCATAAGATGGTCACAAGGGGGTTAACCTGGAAGACTAAAGGTATGCAGGAATCACAAGAGAATTTTAAAATTACTTCAAAATATGAACAGAGTCCAATAACAGTTTGTTATAATTACTGCAACTGATGGGATAATACTGAAAGAGGCTTGCAGAGGGTTAAATGGCAGGACTGAGGGTATACAGGAACCGCAACATGACTGCACAATGTAAACAAATGGTGGAGCAGACCTGGTAGCAATTGAACTTTAGAGTTTCATCTATAACTTTTCGGGTGCAGCTTTATATTCTTTCCCCTTGCTGGTATTCCCTGCTGGTGACAATCTCATTTGGATGTCCAGCATACTGATGTAGTTTAAACCAGTCAGTGAAATACCAATTAAGGTTTATCTCTCTGCAGTTTATGTTCTTTACCCTGCGTCTGTTTCTTTTTAGGAAGTAGGTGGCATATTCTCTAGCAGTATGTTCTTAGTCCTTTATTTTACTGTATATTTCTTGATTTGCTTTGGTCACTCTGGGATCTCTTTTTATTTCAGCAGACTTTCCCTTCTGTTGGTAATTTGCACTCTGCTCTGCCCTCCAGTTCTTTAGGAGGAACATGAAGCGTTCAATTTCTTTTCAAGCAGCATAGGTCCGAATTGCCATCATCTAGTCTGTGGTTAGCACTATCTCAGCTCATGCAGGAACCACCAGGGACTGCGGGATCAGGATCTCTTGCCTGTACAGGAATCGACAGGGTCAGGTGTAGTGTTTAGTGCATAACACAATATCATTGCTACAATACACACAATATATTGCTATACAACATCATAACACTAAGACAGGGTTGTGTCTAACTGGGCCCTAAGAGGCCTAAGAAGAGGATGTCACAGAGACACTTCAGGCAACAATAGGGGAAGGGTGCTGAGTATGGCTAGAACACATCTGACTCGAAGATGTTCTCACTGCTGTGTTATCTAACTATTTTACCCATTGAAGTCTTGTCTTGGCAATGACAAATTAAACTGGTCATCTGCTGCGCATCTTCCTCTAAACCCTTTCACTGATGAGTTGTGTATTTTTCACAGGATACCCTTTTGCTGTATATTTTTTACAGTATCACACCATTCTCTGGACAATTTTGACACCATTGTACTGGAAAACACACAAGTTTGTTTTCCAGATACTGATGTCAGCTAGTCTCACACCGTTGACCATCACTCCACTCTTTCAATGTCGTCCAGATTGCTAGATTCTCTAATGTGGATTCACATTGAAACTGATAACCTGAAAACTCGCTCAAGTGATTTTTTTTACTGCACTCAAGAATCACAGTCTCTAATTTCTATACAAGGAAGCTCCAATCGTAAGAGGGCATATGCCTCGAATAAAGTAGCCTTTAAAGGGAACCTGTCAGCAGGATTGTGCTTAGTAACCTACAGACAGTGTCAGGTCGGCACCATTATACTGATTACAATGATACTCTGGTGATGAAATCCGTCTTGTGGTTGTTCTTTAATCTCTATTTTTAGGTTTTACTTAATGATATGCCCGTGCTCCGGGGCAGATTTGGCGGGGGGGGGTTCTTTATGTGGTGCTCTGATAGCGATTCATAATGAAGACTACTGACAGGTGACTGACCCCTCAGTGACCTGCCCCCTAGCTTGCATAATGAATATCTGTGCATACTTAAAAAAAAATAAATAAAAAACCTTCTGCCTGCAGAAGACATATTGATGAATACCTAAGCAGAGCATCACAGGCCACCCGGAGCACGAGCATATCATTAACTAAAAACTGAAACTAAAGATTAAAGAACAACCACAAGACGGATTTCATCACCAGGTATCATTGTAATCAGAATAACAGCGCCGACCTGACACTGTCTGTAGGTTACCGTGCTCAATCCTGCTAACAGGTTCCCTTTAAGAATAAGTCTTTCTTCAAGAAAATCTGATTACATTTAGATCTTTCCTATTGATGCATAATATTAATTTATGAGCCCTCAGAATGCATGCCAATTATTGTGTTTTTAGTAATTTATACATAATGTGTCTTCTGAGCTGTTTTCTGCTTAGGACTGCAGGATCCTCTTCACACAACTATTTTATTTTTCATATCATAAATTTAACATCTCACAAACTTCTCACTGTGCAACTAAATTTAACCATGCATTATTTCTTATGCCTCAACACACTGTTTTCTAATTTTCTTTGGATGCATAAAATCACTGTTCAATCCAAAGCTATAGAGATGTGACCTTCCTTCTCATCACTTCTCATCTACCATCCGCCATTTAGAATGAACAATTTAGCCATTTACTGTTTTAAGTACAAGTCCATATTCTTCTACAGAGCAATACTGACTGCTTCCTTTAGCTCAAGGGTGGGTGGGACAGAACTGAAATGTCCTAAATACTAGAAGTGTTAGTCCCATGAATTGTCTTTTTTCCATTTTTAAAGACATGGCTTGGTTTTACGTAATCCACAATTGATAATCTATGTCTATTCACATAGGTGTATGTTTCTATCTACAACAATCTATCAATCTATCATCAGGGCCGGCCCGAATGTATAGGCGAACTAGGCGGCCGCCTAGGGCGCCGACCCAAAGGGGGCGCCAGAGAAAAAATAGAAAAAATTATAAAAAATCTTTTCAAAAGGCAAAAAGTTTTAGGGATGGAAAGAAAAGTGTACATAAATTTTTTTACCATAAATTTAAAAGAAAAACTGTTGAGCTTCAATTTACGCACAGAAAGGAGGTGCTAAACTACGGACGTGAGTCGTTTGCATCGTCTGCTGACAGGTGTTTGATCCCGCGCGTTTATTTTGCTCCTAAGTTTTCAAATGTTGGCAAAGCAAAGCAAACAACCAAAAATGCACACATGACGCAAGAGAGGTTGGTTGGGTTGGCAACAATTTCGATAGAATCTGAAGTTGCTAAACAAATTAATCTCGGTGACTTAGTGTCATCCTTTTAAAAAAAAAAGGCAAGGAAACAAAAATTTTAATTACCTATGGTCTTTTTGTTTTGTGTTATTGATTACTTTGTAAATATTTGTCCTATACAACTTCTCAGAAGATTAAAGAGTTAGGAGAGAGTTAATTAATCATTGTTGTTGTGGTTTATTTTGTGTCACGGGGGGCTTAGTTCAACTAAGGCTGTAACTCCCGGGGCCCCTGTGATGTCCCTATAACTAGGGGAAACCCTGTCTGACCCTCAACCCAGGGTTTTTGCTGATGGTGCAAATGCCTGAGCCTCCACCCTTTCCTTATCTCCTGCTCAGCCCTGCACTTAACCCTCCACCCTCCACCCAGTGAGGAGTCACAACATCAAAGCCCCCACACAAATATGACAGACAGGGAGAACTTAAACTGCACTGCGCCGCACACACACAGAAATATACAGTAATGTGAACAGGGCACAACTAAACACAAATATGGGAAGGAGAAAGGAAAACAACGGATCATACGCCACCAGACACGAATCTCTCTCTCTCTGCAACACCTCCACTCCAGACCGGAACCACTTGGTATGAAACACAAGCTATAATCGGCGACGCCCATAGGCCAGCATGACTATTTAAAGACTGTGGGCGTGACTAACCATCCAACCTGGTCTCCAGCAGGATTAACCCCCGAGAGCCTGAAGATCAAGCCGGCGCCACTGAGGCTATAGTGGCTGGAGGTGGAACTACCTCTGCCTGCCGGACGCAGTGGTGTGAACAGCGTCCGACATGACATTACCCCATCTTCTACGAGGGACCTCCGGACCCTCAAGACTCATAGGACCCGGCTTGTCCGGATGACGACGGTGAAAAGAACTGACCAGCCGATCCGCATGTATGTCTGAGGCTGGAACCCAAGACCTCTCCTCCGGACCATACCCCCGCCAGTGCACCAAATACTGAAGAGTACGGCGTACTACTCGAGAGTCCACTACCTTGGCGACCTCAAACTCTAAATCGCCATCCACCATGACTGGAGGTGGCATCGGCGTCGTGTCCACCAAGCCTACCACCTTTTTCAATAAAGCCCTGTGAAACACGTTGTGTATCTTGTACACCGCGGGAAGTTCCAACAGATAAGCCACTGGGTTAATGATGGCAGAAATCCTAAAAGGCCCAATAAACCTTGGACCCAGTTTTAAAGATGGAATTTTGAGTTTTATGTTCTTCGTAGCTAACCACACCCATTCACCCACACACAGGTCCGGACCTGGCACGCGTCTACTGTCAGCCACCCGTTTGTACCTGGCACTCATGCTCAACAAACGCTGTTTCACCCGCCTCCAGACTGATGACAATTGGGCTCCTAGCTGATCCTCCTCCGGGACACCCCCCGAGTCACCCTGACGTAACGTACAAAACTGAGGATGTTGACCGTACACACAAAAGAATGGAGACTCTCCCGATGACTCTTGGCGGTGATTATTTTATGCGAATTCGGCCAGAGGAAGGAAAGTAGACCACTCCTCCTGGTTTTCGGACACAAAGCATCGTAAATACTGTTCTAAATTTTGGTTCATGCGCTCAGTTTGTCCATTAGACTGTGGATGAAACGCCGATGAATGTGACAACTTGATCCCCAAACGTGAGCAAAAAGCTTTCCAAAACCTCGCCACAAATTGCGTACCCCTATCAGATACTATGTCCGCCGGTACTCCGTGGAGTCTGACCACCTCCTTCACAAATACCTGAGCCAATGTCTTAGCATTGGGCAATGAAGACAACGCCACAAAATGCGCCATCTTTGAAAAACGGTCAACCACCACCAGGATGACCGTGTTCCCAGCCGAGGCTGGCAAGTCAGTGATGAAATCCATGGAGATTTCTGTCCATGGCCTATTGGGTACCCCCAGAGGCTGTAGCGTGCCAGCAGGACAGGTACGGGGTGACTTAGCCCTAGCGCACGTGATGCAAGCTGCCACGTATGAGACCACGGCGTGTGTCTACGGCCCAGCGGCGAAATTCCGAATAATAGTCCTCTGCCAAGCGCTCCCCCTGGCGGATGGCGCGGATTTTAGATTCCGCTAGAGCCAGTCGGTCAGGATCATCGTAAATGAGCCCGAGGGCAGAAAAAACATTATCAACAGAATGAAATGTAGCAGAGTCAGCTGGTAAAGAAAATGCCCATGCTTGGGGGTCACCACTCAGTAATGACAACACTAGCCCTACCTGCTGGGCCTCATTACCTGAGGAGATTGGCCGCATGCGGAAGTATAACTTGCAGGCCTCCCGAAATACGACAAATTTGCTGCGATCCCCTGAAAATCGTTCTGGCAGCGGAAACTTCGGCTCTGCACCGATACCTGCAGATGCCGTTTGCACCTTCGCTACTACCAGGGCCTGCTGCTGAACTGCTCCTTTCAACTCGGAGACCTGTATGGACAGCGCCGCCAACTGGCGGGTTATGGACTCTAATGGATCCATGGACTCCTGAAAAAATGTGGGCCGATTATAATGTCACGGGGGGCTTAGTTCAACTAAGGCTGTAACTCCCGAGGCCCCTGTGATGTCCCTATAACTAGGGGAAACCCTGTCTGACCCTCAACCCAGGGTTTTTGCTGATGGTGCAAATGCCTGAGCCTCCACCCTTTCCTTATCTCCTGCTCAGCCCTGCACTTAACCCTCCACCCTCCACCCAGTGAGGAGTCACAACACCAAAGCCCCCACACAAATATGACAGACAGGGAGAACTTAAACTGCACTGCGCCGCACACACACAGAAATATACAGTAAAGTGAACAGGGCACAACTAAACACAAATATGGGAAGGAGAAAGGAAAACAACGGATCATACGCCACCAGACTCGAACCTCTCTCTCTCTGCAACACCTCCACTCCAGACCGGAACCACTTGGTATGAAACACAAGCTATAATTGGCGACGCCCATAGGCCAGCATGACTATTTAAAGACTGTGGGCGTGACTAACCATCCAACCTGGTCTCCAGCAGGATTAACCCCCGAGAGCCTGAAGATCAAGCCGGCGCCACTGAGGCTATAGTGGCTGGAGGTGGAACTACCTCTGCCTGCTGGACGCAGTGGTGTGAATAGCGTCCGACATGTCATTTTGCTTCTAAATTTATATCCGAAGTTTTCATCTACTGCCAAGAATAGTAGGGGCGCAACAAAATAGTTTCGCCTAGGGCGCCGTAATCTCTCGGGCCGGCCCTGTCTATCATCGGATTCATGCTCCCCGAACTAAAGCAGACCGAGTCAGACACTGGAACCATCATTTCTGCCTTGTATGTTTAACGATGTTGCATTTTGGAGCAAGCATACTTTGAAAAGCCAGCTGAGCACTATATGTCTTGACTGATTTGTCTGCTCCAGTCCCTGCAGTTTCTCACCACCTCAATCTCAATGATTGACAGGTCTCTTTCTATATGATTATAGCAGTGTATGTTTTACTGTAAACTTCTGCAGTCTTTCCGAGAGACATTACAGTCAACTGGAGTGGGTTGGAGAAAAGTCAGCCTAGGGCCTCCCTAAAACTAGTCTGCCGAGAAATGTAATATCCAGTCTACTTTTCAAACTTCGGTTTTCTCTAAAACTTCCTCAGTATTTCAGAGTGAAACACACCTGGTTGCAATCATGTGGTTCAGGCTACTTGAATCTGATGGCTGGTTTCCTTTAAAGGGAAACCAGCTATATATACACTCACTGGCCACTTTATTAGGTACACCTGTCCAACTGTGTGTTAAGACTTAATTTCTAATCAGCCAATCACATGGCGGCAACTCAGTGCATTTAGGCATGTAGACATGGTCAAGACAATCTCCTGCAGTTCAAACCGAGCATCAGTATGGGGAAGAAAGGTGATTTGAGTGCCTTTGAACGTGGCATGATTGTTGGTGCCAGAAGGGCTGGTCTGAGAATTTCAGAAACTGCTGATCTACTGGGATTTTCACGCACAACCATCTCTAGGGTTTAAAGAGAATGGTCCGAAAAAGAAAAAAAAACCAGTGAGCGGCAGTTCTGTGGCCGGAAATGCCATGTTGATGCCAGAGGTCAGAGGAGAATGGGCAGACTGGTTCGAGCTGATAGAAAGGCAACAGTGACTCAAATTGCCACCCGTTACAACCAAGGTAGGCAGAAGAGCATCTCTGAACGCACAGTGCGTCGAACTTTGAGGCAGATGGGCTACAGCAGCAGAAGACCACACTGGGTACCACTCCTCTCAGCTAAGAACAGGAAACTGAGGCTACAATTTGCACAAGCTCATCGAAATTGGACAGTAGAAGATTGGAAAAACGTTGCCTGGTCTGATGAGTCTCGATTTCTGCTGCGACATTCGGATGGTAGGGTCAGAATTTGGCGTAAACAACATGAAAGCATGGATCCATCCTGCCTTGTATCAACGGTTCAGGCTGGTGGTGGTGGTGTCATGGTGTGGGGAATTTTTTCTGGGCACTCTTTGGGCCCCTTGGTACCAATTGAGCATCGTTACAACGCCACAGCCTACCTGAGTATTGTTGATGACCATGTCCATCCCTTTATGACCACAATGTACCCAACATCTGATGGCTACTTTCAGCAGGATAATGCGCCATGTCATAAAGCTCGAATCATCTCAGATTGGTTTCTTGAACATGACAATGAGTTTACTGTACTCAAATGGCCTCCTCAGTCACCAGATCTCAATCCAATAGAGCATCTTTGGGATGTGGTGGAACGGGAGATTCGCATCAGGGATGTGCAGCCGACAAATCTGCGCCAACTGTGTGATGCCATCATGTCAATATGGTCCAAAATCTCTGAGGAATGCTTCCAGCACCTTGTTGAATCTCTGCCACGAAGAATTGAGGCAGTTCTGAAGGCAAAAGGGGGTCCAACCCCTTACTAGCATGGTGTACCTAATAAAGTGGCCAGTGAGTGTATATACTGTATGTGTATGTAGCTCTTTCAAAAACAACTCCAGCAATACCTTTACTTAGGCATCTTTCACACATCAGGTTTTCGCCGTCAGGCGTGATCCGGCGCTTTTGACAGAAACCGGATCCGGCGAAATGCAATGCCGGATCCGGTTTCCCCCCCATTGACTTGCATTTGCGCCGGATCGCGCCGGATGGCCATGCGTTTCATCCGGTTTTCGCCGGATCCGGCAATGTGTCGCAATGTGTCGCGATCCGGCGTCTGGAAAAAACGTCTACTGTAACGTTTTTTGTCTCCGGCGAAAAAGCCGGACACGCCGGATCCGGCTTTTTCACACAATGAAAGCCTATGAGCGCCGCAATGCGCCGGATCCGGCGAAAGCCGGATCCGGTTTTTTTGGTCTGAGCATGCTCAGTAGCTCTGCCCACAGGAGATATATAAAAGCAAGACAATGGGACCCTCAGCCACACCCAACATGCCACCCAAGACAGCAACCAGGCGCAGGAGAAGGCAGCAGACATCTGCAGCAGCAGCACCATCAGCAACACCCCAAATGGAGCAGCATGCTGAACGGGAGGGGAGTCCAGAAGCAGATGAGAGACGGTAATTATCAAATCCCCCATTCCTCCAAACTAGGGCCATGGAATATCAAGATATTCATTGGCCCTTTGTTTCTCTTTATTCAACAGCCGCCAAAGAGATGCAGCAGCAGCACCATCAGCAACACCCCAAATGGAGCAGCATGCTGAACGGGAGGGGAGTCCAGAAGCAGATGAAAGACGGTAATTATCAAATCCCCCATTCCTCCAAACTAGGGCCATGGAATATCAAGATATTCATTGGCCCTTTGTTTCTCTTTATTCAACAGCCGCCAAAGAGATGCAGCAGCAGCACCATCAGCAACACCCCAAATGGAGCAGCATGCTGAACGGGAGGGGAGTCCAGAAGCAGATGAGAGACGGTAATTATCAAATCCCCCATTCCTCCAAACTAGGGCCATGGAATATCAAGATATTCATTGGCCCTTTGTTTCTCTTTATTCAACAGCCGCCAAAGAGATGCAGCAGCAGCAGCAGAAATGGTATCACTGGCAGCAGCAATACCCACAGCCATGGAGTCTGGCCATCAACAGGACAGCACATCTTCTTCTGGGAGCCCTCCCTCGCATCGTCAGCGTTTGACGGTAAGTTTTTATTTCCAAAATCCATCATCTCTGTAATATATGTCTATTCATTGCCTTTTATTTCAAAACAGGAATCACAAGATGAAGAGGAGCTCCCAGAAGAAGAAGGAAGGGGTGGACAGACGCTTGGAGTGGGCTCACAATTCGTAAGTTTTTTGCATCAAACGCAGAAACACAACATCACACTACACACAACACATAGAAAACAATGTTCTGCAGACCACACACAGCAAACAAATGCCTACATCCAAACTCATAACATTTTTTGTTTTCTTCTCTAGTCTTCCCAATCTGGTGCTCGGCCAAGAGGTCCTCGCAGTGCCTCCCAGGGTCGTCGGCGACAGCAACGCGGCGGTCACCAGCGTGTAAGTATAAATATTTTTGCTTTGTTTTTTGGCACTTTTTATTTCATTTCTTTTGTGGAGGCTAATTATGTTATTTTTGTCTTTTTCTTTAACAGCCTTCACAGCGTGCTCCCGACTCTGACGGTGAGGATGGAGGGATTGATGTGGACCGCCTCATCGATCTCGTCAGAGAAAGGGAGCCGCTCTGGAATATGGCTGACCGCCGCCACGCTGACCTGATCATTACCCGACGACTCTGGGAGGAAATCTGTTCTCTCCTTGTGGGCCGCTGGGAGGACCTCGAAGCTCGGGACCAGATTAAAGAGCGTAAGTATATACAGTAACGGTTGCTTGATTTAAACCAGTGTTTCCCGAACTCCAGTCCTCGTGGTCCCCACGGATCATGTGTTCAGGATTTCTATTTACTATTGAAATCCTGAAAACATGACCCCTGGGGACCATGAGGACTGGAGTTTGTGAAACACTGATGTTGTATACTAACCACTCCTTTCTCGTTTCAGGGAACAGAATTGTGAATCGGTGGCGGTCTGTGAGGGATCGTTTCAAGAAGGAGTTCAATAAAGAGATGCGGGCCCCGAGTGGATCTGGAGGACGCAGGAGCAAGTACAAGTACGCACAAGCCCTGTCGTTCCTCCGGGAAACAATGCTCACCAGAAGGTAAATATTACACACCACATGTGAAAAAGATGTAACTTTTTTTTTTCAGCCAGGGCCATACCATGTCAGTATTTTAATTGTTTTTTTTTCTCTTTATTCCACAGCACGGTGAGCAGCACTCGGGAGCCTGCACGATTGGACCCTTCTGAGGCGATCCCTGAGGAGACCGGCACCGAGGGACACTTCGACCGCCCCGGTACATCTGCACCTTCCCTGCCTTCCCACACATTCGACCCATCTGTCCCATCCACCAGCACAGGAGCATCGTGGCCGCCTACATTACATGAAGCTGCTGGTGAGGAGATCGCTTTCCCTTTACCCCACCCTTCTGCCCCTGCCGCCTCTAGTACACCTGCGGGTACTGGGCGGCAGCGGCAGAGGGGTCAGGAAAAGAGTTATGCGCAAGAGTTATTGCATCTGAATGCATCTTTCCAGAACTGTCTCAAAGTCTTGTCAGAGCAAATCTCCGCAGGCTTTCAGCAGATCAACTCCAGCATTCTGGAGGTGAAGACACTTCTGCAAACCATGCATTCAGAAGCAAGATCTTCGCCAAACCACACCTTTTTCAGGTCTGTTGTGGAGCGCATGGAAACGCTCTCTCCTGGCCAGCAGATGCATGTAATGCATTCGTGCCACGGTGCTCTACAGCAGGTTACCTCCCAACCTCCACCTCCCACCACTGTAGTTCCTCCACCTGCACCCCCTCCAGCCACTTTCCATCCTCCCCCTCCTATTACATCTGCACCCCCTCCAGCCACTTTTCATCCTCCCCCTCCTACTACATACTAGCAACCTGCCCAGTACCAGCAACCTCCCCAGTACCAGCAACCTCCCCAGTACCAGTCATCTCCCCACTTCCAGCAACCTGCCCCGTACCAAACTCCTTCCCCGTACCAAACTCCTTCCCCGTACCAAACTCCTTCCCCATACAACTTTCCATCAACATCATCTGCTCCTACAGTCCCTGCCCAACCCTCCACTCCACCACCCACCACCTCTTCTGCTTCCCACATGTCCACCCATTCTGTAGTTTTTTCCACACCTTCACCTCTAACTGTTCCTTCCCCACCACGATCCCAGTCCTCTCTCCACACACCCAGTGTCGAAGTGTCCCGCAGCCCCTCCAGCAGTATTTCCACCCCACAATACACAGATTTGTAATGTGTGTTTTTTAATAAAAATGCCCATTGGGTTTAAAACCTTTATTAAAAAAGTTTTTTGCACTTTAAAAACATTTTACAAAAAAAAAAAAAATTTTAAATAAAAGATAAATTATCGTTTCACAGTGGTTGTCTGTCTTTTCTTTCTGCGGCGAACTATGTTTAAAAAAAAGGTTAAATACAGGGTATTTCAAAGGTAAAAAGGTATGCAAAACCAGGTATAACTGTGGGTAAATTTTAGCTTTTTGCCACAGTTGTGTTCCTGGTTGTGTTTGAAGCAAAGTATTTCACCTAAAAAGTTGTGTTTATTGTTGGTGATTTCCTAACAATGTACACAACTTTTGTTAAAAGGTGAAATACTTTGCATAAAACACAACCAGGTACACACCTGTGGCCTAAAGCTAAAAATAGTAGACCATGACAAGATAGCCAACTTTGGTTGGCAAAGGTATATACTGTTGGTCCAGAAGGTACACAAGTTTGGTTAGGGCACAAATCTTTCACACTCTGTCATCCTGCCAGTGTACTCTGCCTTGAGGGGCCACAAGGGTCAATTTTAAAAACCGGATCCGGCGTAATCCGTCGAAAAAACGGATAGAAAAACGGATGAACCGGATGAGACGGATCCGGTTTTGTCTGTCAAGAACAAGACGGATCCGGCAGAAAACCGGATCCGGCACATCAGGTTTTACAAAACATTTGCCGGATCCGGCATTCCGGCACGACGCCGGATCGCGCCTGACGCCGAAAACCTGATGTGTGAAAGTAGCCTAAGATAGTCTGTTCCTCCATTACTGAGCCTTCATTCTGTGTGACATCAGTCAAAGGAGTCATCAATCAAGCAGGAGGAGGAGGCTACAAGCAGAAAAACTGACCAGCACATCCCAACTTGTGTGAACAGGTGCTAGCTAACACAATGATTCTAAGAAAAAGCAGAAGGAGGCAGTGCTGGGCAGAGAATAGAGCTGGAGTGACAGAGGTTTTAAATCTACAATAGCTCTTCAGCCTCATATACATATCAATTCAAACACTGATTTCTCAGTAACGGAGGAACAGACTGATCATGTAAAAGTATTGTTGGACTTGTCTTTGACTTAGTTCAGGATGTAAAAGTCTACTGACAGATTCACTTTGAATGTTAACTGAGTTTGGAAAATTGACAACCGCTAATCAGTGATAGAATATTGCATTATAAAATCTGCTTGCTGATCTGTTTTAGGTTTTGGCTCTTAATTTGGTATTGACTAATTTGAGGAACCACTAGCAGCCAATGTTATTGGTTTTCTCATCAGTCATTTAATGGACCAACCGGACACATGCTCCATCAAAGACCTAAGCAAACTCCTTCTAATGGACCAACAGGACACATGCTTCGTTAAAGACCTAATCAAAATTCTTCTGGCCAGAGTTAGGCCAGAAATGGGGTCCCCACTCCAATGATTGGAGGTGGTCCCAGCAGCCACATCCTGCTTGAATATTTATCCAATGAATATGTAATAAAATTGTTTGGCTGGAATACCCCTGTAATGCACTACTCACTGTTAATTCTAATGTTTTATTGACCGAAGGATAAAGCTTTGTAGACAAGCAATCATACAGTCCCAATATTTATTATATTTATGCAATCCTGATAAACATCTCCCTATGGTATTATGTAGACACAAAAAATGACAATTTTATGCAGCATTGTAACACTAGAAAAAGTATCAACAGTTTTAAATTATCCAAAAACTTTTTCTCACAAAACATTTCTTCCAAAGCTTTTGAAAGAATAAGAAATTTTACATGTAAAGAATAAATATAAAATATATGTAAATTCTGTAGTCAGGAAATGTGACAAGTCATAAGATAAAGTGAACCTGCTAAATCTAGAAGCAGTTACAGTGCAATATAAGGATTGGGCTAAACAACATCTCCAGAATCAGGGACTTAAATCCCCATGCACAGTAGGTAGCTGTCAGCCAAAAAACACAGTATCTGTCACGATTTTGTTATCGAGTGTCTTGGGACCAGGGGCTTGGGAACAGTCTTGGCCTTACTGACCAAACATCTCTTTTTGTTTTATCATTTCATTAAAGGAGCCAATCATTATTATTTTTTCATTGACATACAGTGGGGGAAATAATTATTTGATCCCTTGCTGATTTTGTAAACTTGCCCACTGACAGACATGAACAGTCTATAATTTTAAGGGTAGGATTATTTTAACATTGAGAGATAGAATATCAAAAATAAAATCCAGAAAATCACTTTGTATAATTTATATATAGTTGTTTGCATTTTGCAGTGAGAAATAAGTATTTGATCCCTTTGGAAAGCAAGACTTAATATTTGGTGGCAAAACCCTTGTTGGCAAGCACAGCAGTCAGATATTTTTTATCGCTGATGATGAGGATTGCGCACATGTCAAGAGGAATTTTGGTCCGCTCCTCTTTGCAGAACATCTCTAAATCATTAAGATTTTGAGGCTGTCACTTGGCAACTTGGAGCTTCACCTCCCTCCATAAGTTTTATATGGGATTAAGGTCTGGAGACTGGCTAGGCCACTTCATAAACTTAATGTGCTTCTTTTTGATCCACTCCTTTGTTGCCTTGGCTGTATGTTTTGGGTCATTGTCTTGCTGGAAGATCCGACCACAACCCATTTTCAATGTACTGATGGAGGAAAGGATGTTGTCACTCAGGATTTTATGGTACATAGCTCCATCCATTCTCCCATTGATGCTGTAAAGTAGTCCTGTGCCCTTAGCAAAGAAACACCCCCAAAACATAATGTTTACACCTCCATGTTTGACAGTGGGGATGGTGTTCTTTGGGTCATAGGCAGCATTTCTCTTCTTCCAAACACCGCAATTTCAGTTAATGCCAAAGAGCTCAATTTTTGTCTCATCTGACCACAGCACCTGCCAGTCACTCACAGAATCATCCAGGCATTCATTGGCAAACTTCAGATGGGCCTGCACATGTGCCTTCTTAAGCATGGGACCCACCAGGCACTGCAGGATTTTAAACTTTTAAGGCGTAATGTGTTACCAATGGTTTTCTTGGTGACTATGGTCCCAGCTGCCTTGAGATCATTAATATTTCTCCCCCCCTGTGTAGTTTTACGCTGATCTCTCACCCTCCTCTTGATAAAGGATACCCCATGAGGTGAGATTTTGCATGATTCCCCCGATCGATATCGATTGTAAGTGATTTTGTATTTCTTCCATTTTCTTACTATTGCACCAACAGTTGTCTCCTTCTCACCCAGTGTCCTACTTATGGTTTTGTAGCCCATTCCAGCTTTGTGCAGGTCTATGATCTTGTCCCTGACATCCTTATAACGCTCTTTGATCTTGCCCATGTTGTAGAGGTTAGAGTCTGACTGATTAATTCAGTCTGTGAACAGGAGTCTATTATAAAGGTCACTATGTAAGACAGCTGTCTTTAACCCCTTCCTGACCTTCACCATACTAGTACTGCTCTGTGGGAACTGCATTTCTGCCCGCAGCAGTACTTGTACGGCGGCACGATCACCGAGGCCTCACGCTGAGCGCCGCATTGATCGGGTGCGGGTATTAGCTGTATATGGCAGCTGACAACCCGCAGCAACACCCACGATTGGTGCTAGTACTGATCGTGGGCTTCTAACCCCTCTCATGCCGCTGTCAGTACTGACAGTGACATAGAGAAGAATCGTGCAGGGAGGGGCCTCCCTGCGCGCTCCCACTGGAACAACGCGATGCGATCGCATAGTTCCGGTGGTATCAATGAAGACCCCCGACTCCAAGATGGCCGCGGGGTCCTTCCGTGTCCTTCAGTGAGGTGGCTTGTCAGTGCCTGCTGAGAGCAGACCCCGGCAAGCCTCCTTCACTGCCTATCAGATTGCTGATCTGACACTGTGCTATGCAAAGTGTCAGATCAACGATCTGACTTTATATAGTAGTGTCCCATCCTGGGACATGGTAATAAAGTTAAAAAAAATTATAATATGTAAAAATATAGAAAAAAACAAATAAAAAAACAAAATTAAACAAATATTTTACCAATAAATACATTTATTGATGTAAATAAAAAAAAACAATAAAAGTACACATATTTGGTATTGCCACGTCCGTAAAGACCCGACCTATAAAAACGTCCCACTAGTTAACCACTTTAGTGAGCACCAATAAAAAAACAATGCTTTATCATCATACCGCCGAACAAAAAGTGGAATAACACGCAATCAAAAAGACGGATATAAATAAACGTTGTAACTCTGAAAACGTCATCTTGTGCCTCAAAAATTAAGCCGCCATATAGCTCTATCACCGGAAAATTAAAAAAGTTATAGCTCTCTGACTAAAGTGATGCAAAAATAATTTTTTCTATAAAATAGTTTTTATTGTATAAAAGTGCCAAAACATAAAAAAGATAGAAATGAGGTATCGCTGTAATTGTACAGACCCGAAGAATAAAACTGTTTTATCAATTTTACCACATGTGGAACAGTATAAACGCCCCCCAAAAGAAATTTATGAATTGCTGGTTGTTGTTCATTCTGCCTCCCAAAAATTGGCATAAAAGCGATCAAAAAATGTCATGTGCCTGAAAATGGTACCAATAAAAACGTCAACTCGTCCTGCAAAAATCAAGATCTCACATAACTCTGTGGGCCAAAATTTGGAAAAATTATAGCTCTCAAAATGTGGTGATGCAAAAACTATTTTTTGCAATAAAAAGCATCTTTTAGAGTGTGACAGCTGCCAAACATAAAATCCTGTTATAAAAACCCATTCTAAATAGTAAATAAAAACCCTCTTTATCACCCACTTAGTTAGGGAACAATAATAAAATATAAAAATGTATTTATTTCCATTTTTCCATTAGGGTTAGGGTTGGGGATAAAGATAGGGTTAGGGTTGGGGCTAAAGTTAAGATTAGGGTTAGGGTTGGGATTAGGGTTAGGGGTGTATTAGGGTTAGGTGTGTGGTTAGGGTTATGGATAGGATTGGGATTAGGGTTAGGGGTGTGTTGGGGTTAGGATTGGAGTTAGAATTTGGTGGTTTCCACTGTTTAGGCACATCAGGGTCTCTCCAAACGCGGACCTGCGTCTGATCTCAATACCTGCCAATTCTGCGTTGAAAAAGTCAAACGGTGCTCCTTCCCTTCCGAGCTCTGCCATGCACCCAAACAATGGTTTACCCCCACATATGGGGTATCAGCATACTGAGGACAAATTGCACAACAACTTTGGGGGTCCAATTTTTTCCTGTTGCCCTTGGGAAAATAAAAAATTGGAGGTGAAAAGATAATTTTTGTGAAAAAAATAAGATTTTTTATTTTTACGGCTCTACATTATAAACTTCTGTGAAGCACGCGGGGATTCAAAGTGCTCACCACACATCTAGATAAGTTCCTTAAGAGGGTTTACTTTCTAAAATGGTGTCACGTGTGGGGGTTTCCACTGTTTAGGCACATCAGGGGCTCTCCAAATGTGACATGGCGTCCGATCTCAATTCCAGGCAATTTTGCATTGAAAAGTCAAACGGCCCTCCTTCCCTTCCGAGCTCTGCCATGCGCCCAAACGGTGGTTTACCTGCATTTATGTGGTATCAGCGCACTCAGGACAAATTATACAACTACTTTTGGGGTCCAATTTCTCCTGTTACCCTTGGTAAAATAAAAGAAATTGGATCTGAAGTAAATTTTTGGTGAAAAAAAGTTAAATGTTAATTTTTTTAAACATTCCAAAAATTCATGTGGAGCACCTGAAGGGTTAATAAACTTCTTGAATGTGGTTTTGAGTACCTTGAGGGGTGCACTTTTTAGAAGGGTGTCACTTTTGGGTATTTTCTATCATATAGACCGCTCAAAGTCACTTCAAATGCGATGTGGTCTCTAAAAAAATGGTTTTGTAAAATTTGTTGAAAAAATGAGAAATTGCTGGTCAACTTTTAACCCTTATAACTTCCTAACAAAAAATTTGTTTACAAAATTGTGCAGATGTAAAGTAGACATGTGGGAAATGTTATTTATTAACTATTTTGTGTCATATGACTCTCTGATTTAAGGGCATAAAAATTCAAATTTGGAAAATTGTGAAATTTTCAACATTTTCGCCAAATTTCTGTTTTTCACAAATAAACACAAGTCATATTGACAAAATTTTACTGCTATCATAAAGTACAATATGTCACAAGAAAGCATTTTCAGAATCAGTGGGATCCGTTGAAGCGTTCCAGAGTTATGACCTCATAAAGGGACAGTGGTCAGATTTGTAAAAATTGGCTGGGTCAGAAAGGTGAAAACAGGCTGGGTCATGAAGGGGGTTAATGCAGGTAACTAGAGTTGAGCGAAACGGGTCGGTCAAATTCATAAGTCGCCGACTTTCGCTGAAGTCGGGTTTCATGAAACGAAACCCGACCATAGCGTGAGGTCGGCCACGAGGTCGGCGACCAGAGCGCCAAAGTCGCGTTTCAAATGATGCTTGCAGTGTGTGCAGTGACAGGGGAGGCTATATTTTTTGTGCATCAGCTCTATTGGTTATTAGGCTGCCTTATAATGCTCCCTGATAACTGCATTGCTATTTGCACACTGCTGTGAAAACTGCTTTTTTAAAAGCAAAAATACTTTTCTTCCTCTTTTCTGCAGTTACCAAGCGTTCATTTTTCCACACTTTTGTGTGCAGCAGTCCTGCTTATTAGGCTGCCTGCTGCCATACTTGGACTGAGAGCATCATTGTCAGCCTCCTAAAATCTCTAGGGAGATTCAAATTCTCCCCAATACTATATACACTGTTATGATTGAGTCACCGTAGGAGGCAAAAACAGAAATGCTAGCTAAGTCCAGAAAACCAGAGAGGTTGGCAGCTATCGGATTGCAGACCCCTGAACCTAACAACAACAACTAGCAGTAGCCGTGGGGGGTTCCTACGATGCCCTAGACCCCTCGAACACAGCCGGAGAATTAAATAGGCCTAAAGAAAGAAAGGGGAAATCTAAACTGCCCCAGAGCAGACCCCAAAGCAATAGGCAGCCCCCAACATATAATGACGGTGAAGCAAGATGAAAACACTAACACAGACAGAAAGATAGACTGAGCAAAGACGGGGCCTAAGCTACCTAGATAGGAAAGGACAGGAAGGCTGCTGTCTGCAATCCGTAAAAAACCCTATGGAAATAGGAGCCAACAGACTGACAGTGAAAAAGGCCCTGAAAAACGCTAGGCTTCGAAAAGCTATGTCAGTACTCAGGAATATTCTGAAGACAGAGCAACCGGCAAAAGGAGATTCAGCTCATCCCAGCAGGGAATGGCAGAATCCAGAAAAGCAAGGAAAACAAAAACAAAACAAAAATGCAAACAGGCAAAGCAGAAAACTTAGCTTTAGGGAAGCAGGAATCAGACTGGAGTCCTAGAAGTCCACAGAGAAATCACCTGCAGGGCAGAAGGGCGTCGGCAGCCTTATATCCAGTCAGTGACTCCACTCAGCCAGTCATCCTCATTAGTCTCAGGTGCCTGATAATCAGGCTCATTACCTTCCTTTACCAGAATAGGGAGTTCACCAGACCTCAGTGACGAAGGGGAAAATGAACTCACAACAGTACCTCCCCCTTGAGGAGGGGTCACCGAACCATCAACCACGCCACCAGGGCGATCAGGGTGAGCCCGATGAAAGGCACGCACCAATCTTTCGGCATGAATATCAGAGGCACAGACCCAGGAATTATCCTCCTGACCATAACCCTTCCACTTACCCAAATACTGGAGTCTCCGTCTAGCCAGACGGGAATCCAGTATTTTCTCTACCTCATATTCCACGTTACCTTCAACCAATACAGGGTCTGGAGGTGCCACCCCGGGAACAACTGGTTCAACAAACCTCTTCAACAAGGACTTATGGAACACATTATGGATTTTAAATGTGACAGGAAGAGCCAAACGAAAAGAGACCGGATTAATAATCTCCAAAATCTTGTAATGTCCAATAAATCTAGGCTTAAACTTAGGAGAAGCCACCTTCATAGCAATATTTTTTGATGATAACCACACCATATCACCAATCTTAAACTGGGGACCAATGGTCCTATGTCGATTGGAAAACCGCTGGGCCTTTTCCTGGGAGAGAGATAACTTATCCACCACTTGGTCCCAGATCTGGTGCATTCTCTCCACCACAGTGTCAACACCTGGGCAGGCAGAAGGCTCCACCTGCCCTGAAGAAAATCGAGGATGAAACCCAAAGTTACAAAAAAAAGGTGACATCAAAGTGGCAGAACTAGCTCTATTATTTAAAGCAAATTCGGCCAAGGGCAAAAATGAAACCCAATCATCCTGATCAGCGGAAATAAAACATCTCAAATACGACTCCAAGGTCTGGTTTGTTCTCTCTGTCTGCCCATTGGTCTGAGGGTGAAAAGCAGAGGAGAAGGACAACTGAATTCCCAGCTTGGAACAGAAAGTCCTCCAAAATCTAGACACAAACTGAACTCCTCTGTCAGATACAATGTTCTCAGGAATCCCGTGCAAGCGAACCACCTGTTGCAAAAACAGGGGCACCAACTCAGAGGAAGATGCCAACTTAGGGAGTGGTACAAGATGAACCATCTTAGAGAACCTATCACAAATCACCCAAATAACAATCATTCTTTGAGAGACCGGCATATCAGAGATGAAATCCATTGAAATATGGGTCCATGGCCTCCTGGGGACCGGCAAAGGCATCAACAACCCACTAGAGCGAGAACAAGATTTAGACAGGGAGCAACACCCACGATTGGTGCTTGTACTGATCGTGGGCTTCTAACCCCTCTCATGCCGCTGTCAGTACTGACAGTGACATAGAGAAGAATCGTGCAGGGAGGGGCCTCCCTGCGCGCTCCCACTGGAACAACGCGATGCGATCGCATAGTTCCGGTGGTATCAATGAAGACCCCCGACTCCAAGATGGCCGCGGGGTCCTTCCGTGTCCTTCAGTGAGGTGGCTTGTCAGTGCCTGCTGAGAGCAGACCCCGGCAAGCCTCCTTCACTGCCTATCAGATTGCTGATCTGACACTGTGCTATGCAAAGTGTCAGATCAACGATCTGACTTTATATAGTAGTGTCCCATCCTGGGACATGGTAATAAAGTTAAAAAAAATTATAATATGTAAAAATATAGAAAAAAACAAATAAAAAAACAAAATTAAACAAATATTTTACCAATAAATACATTTATTGATGTAAATAAAAAAAAACAATAAAAGTACACATATTTGGTATTGCCACGTCCGTAAAGACCCGACCTATAAAAACGTCCCACTAGTTAACCACTTTAGTGAGCACCAATAAAAAAACAATGCTTTATCATCATACCGCCGAACAAAAAGTGGAATAACACGCAATCAAAAAGACGGATATAAATAAACGTTGTAACTCTGAAAACGTCATCTTGTGCCTCAAAAATTAAGCCGCCATATAGCTCTATCACCGGAAAATTAAAAAAGTTATAGCTCTCTGACTAAAGTGATGCAAAAATAATTTTTTCTATAAAATAGTTTTTATTGTATAAAAGTGCCAAAACATAAAAAAGATAGAAATGAGGTATCGCTGTAATTGTACAGACCCGAAGAATAAAACTGTTTTATCAATTTTACCACATGTGGAACAGTATAAACGCCCCCCAAAAGAAATTTATGAATTGCTGGTTGTTGTTCATTCTGCCTCCCAAAAATTGGCATAAAAGCGATCAAAAAATGTCATGTGCCTGAAAATGGTACCAATAAAAACGTCAACTCGTCCTGCAAAAATCAAGATCTCACATAACTCTGTGGGCCAAAATATGGAAAAATTATAGCTCTCAAAATGTGGTGATGCAAAAACTATTTTTTGCAATAAAAAGCATCTTTTAGAGTGTGACAGCTGCCAAACATAAAATCCTGTTATAAAAACCCATTCTAAATAGTAAATAAAAACCCTCTTTATCACCCCCTTAGTTAGGGAACAATAATAAAATAAAAAAATGTATTTATTTCCATTTTTCCATTAGGGTTAGGGTTGGGGATAAAGATAGGGTTAGGGTTGGGGCTAAAGTTAAGATTAGGGTTAGGGTTGGGATTAGGGTTAGGGGTGTATTAGGGTTAGGTGTGTGGTTAGGGTTATGGATAGGATTGGGATTAGGGTTAGGGGTGTGTTGGGGTTAGGATTGGAGTTAGAATTTGGTGGTTTCCACTGTTTAGGCACATCAGGGTCTCTCCAAACGCGGACCTGCGTCTGATCTCAATACCTGCCAATTCTGCGTTGAAAAAGTCAAACGGTGCTCCTTCCCTTCCGAGCTCTGCCATGCACCCAAACAATGGTTTACCCCCACATATGGGGTATCAGCATACTGAGGACAAATTGCACAACAACTTTGGGGGTCCAATTTTTTCCTGTTGCCCTTGGGAAAATAAAAAATTGGAGGTGAAAAGATAATTTTTGTGAAAAAAATAAGATTTTTTATTTTTACGGCTCTACATTATAAACTTCTGTGAAGCACGCGGGGATTCAAAGTGCTCACCACACATCTAGATAAGTTCCTTAAGAGGGTTTACTTTCTAAAATGGTGTCACGTGTGGGGGTTTCCACTGTTTAGGCACATCAGGGGCTCTCCAAATGTGACATGGCGTCCGATCTCAATTCCAGGCAATTTTGCATTGAAAAGTCAAACGGCCCTCCTTCCCTTCCGAGCTCTGCCATGCGCCCAAACGGTGGTTTACCTGCATTTATGTGGTATCAGCGCACTCAGGACAAATTATACAACTACTTTTGGGGTCCAATTTCTCCTGTTACCCTTGGTAAAATAAAAGAAATTGGATCTGAAGTAAATTTTTGGTGAAAAAAAGTTAAATGTTAATTTTTTTAAACATTCCAAAAATTCATGTGGAGCACCTGAAGGGTTAATAAACTTCTTGAATGTGGTTTTGAGTACCTTGAGGGGTGCACTTTTTAGAAGGGTGTCACTTTTGGGTATTTTCTATCATATAGACCGCTCAAAGTCACTTCAAATGCGATGTGGTCTCTAAAAAAATGGTTTTGTAAAATTTGTTGAAAAAATGAGAAATTGCTGGTCAACTTTTAACCCTTATAACTTCCTAACAAAAAATTTGTTTACAAAATTGTGCAGATGTAAAGTAGACATGTGGGAAATGTTATTTATTAACTATTTTGTGTCATATGACTCTCTGATTTAAGGGCATAAAAATTCAAATTTGGAAAATTGTGAAATTTTCAACATTTTCGCCAAATTTCTGTTTTTCACAAATAAACACAAGTCATATTGACAAAATTTTACTGCTATCATAAAGTACAATATGTCACAAGAAAGCATTTTCAGAATCAGTGGGATCCGTTGAAGCGTTCCAGAGTTATGACCTCATAAAGGGACAGTGGTCAGATTTGTAAAAATTGGCTGGGTCAGAAAGGTGAAAACAGGCTGGGTCATGAAGGGGGTTAATGCAGGTAACTAGAGTTGAGCGAAACGGGTCGGTCAAATTCATAAGTCGCCGACTTTCGCTGAAGTCGGGTTTCATGAAACGAAACCCGACCATAGCGTGAGGTCGGCCACGAGGTCGGCGACCAGAGCGCCAAAGTCGCGTTTCAAATGATGCTTGCAGTGTGTGCAGTGACAGGGGAGGCTATATTTTTTGTGCATCAGCTCTATTGGTTATTAGGCTGCCTTATAAGGCTCCCTGATAACTGCATTGCTATTTGCACACTGCTGTGAAAACTGCTTTTTTAAAAGCAAAAATACTTTTCTTCCTCTTTTCTGCAGTTACCAAGCGTTCATTTTTCCACACTTTTGTGTGCAGCAGTCCTGCTTATTAGGCTGCCTGCTGCCATACTTGGACTGAGAGCATCATTGTCAGCCTCCTAAAATCTCTAGGGAGATTCAAATTCTCCCCAATACTATATACACTGTTATGATTGAGTCACCGTAGGAGGCAAAAACAGAAATGCTAGCTAAGACCAGAAAACCAGAGAGGTTGGCAGCTATCGGATTGCAGACCCCTGAACCTAACAACAACAACTAGCAGTAGCCGTGGGGGGTTCCTACGATGCCCTAGACCCCTCGAACACAGCCGGAGAATTAAATAGGCCTAAAGAAAGAAAGGGGAAATCTAAACTGCCCCAGAGCAGACCCCAAAGCAATAGGCAGCCCCCAACATATAATGACGGTGAAGCAAGATGAAAACACTAACACAGACAGAAAGATAGACTGAGCAAAGACGGGGCCTAAGCTACCTAGATAGGAAAGGACAGGAAGGCTGCTGTCTGCAATCCGTAAAAAACCCTATGGAAATAGGAGCCAACAGACTGACAG
The DNA here is from genome assembly GCF_039654945.1 of Dendrobates tinctorius. Lineage (NCBI taxonomy): Eukaryota > Metazoa > Chordata > Amphibia > Anura > Dendrobatidae > Dendrobates > Dendrobates tinctorius. The sequence goes on along the minus strand of NW_027361898.1, from coordinate 26,332,273 downwards.
TGAAAAAGGCCCTGAAAAACGCTAGGCTTCGAAAAGCTATGTCAGTACTCAGGAATATTCTGAAGACAGAGCAACCGGCAAAAGGAGATTCAGCTCATCCCAGCAGGGAATGGCAGAATCCAGAAAAGCAAGGAAAACAAAAACAAAACAAAAATGCAAACAGGCAAAGCAGAAAACTTAGCTTTAGGGAAGCAGGAATCAGACTGGAGTCCTAGAAGTCCACAGAGAAATCACCCGCAGGGCAGAAGGGCGTCGGCAGCCTTATATCCAGTCAGTGACTCCACTCAGCCAGTCATCCTCATTAGTCTCAGGTGCCTGATAATCAGGCTCATTACCTTCCTTTACCAGAATAGGGAGTTCACCAGACCTCAGTGACGAAGGGGAAAATGAACTCACAACAGTACCTCCCCCTTGAGGAGGGGTCACCGAACCATCAACCACGCCACCAGGGCGATCAGGGTGAGCCCGATGAAAGGCACGCACCAATCTTTCGGCATGAATATCAGAGGCACAGACCCAGGAATTATCCTCCTGACCATAACCCTTCCACTTACCCAAACACTGGAGTCTCCGTCTAGCCAGACGGGAATCCAGTATTTTCTCTACCTCATATTCCACGTTACCTTCAACCAATACAGGGTCTGGAGGTGCCACCCCGGGAACAACTGGTTCAACAAACCTCTTCAACAAGGACTTATGGAACACATTATGGATTTTAAATGTGACAGGAAGAGCCAAACGAAAAGAGACCGGATTAATAATCTCCAAAATCTTGTAATGTCCAATAAATCTAGGCTTAAACTTAGGAGAAGCCACCTTCATAGCAATATTTTTTGATGATAACCACACCATATCACCAATCTTAAACTGGGGACCAATGGTCCTATGTCGATTGGAAAACCGCTGGGCCTTTTCCTGGGAGAGAGATAACTTATCCACCACTTGGTCCCAGATCTGGTGCATTCTCTCCACCACAGTGTCAACACCTGGGCAGGCAGAAGGCTCCACCTGCCCTGAAGAAAATCGAGGATGAAACCCAAAGTTACAAAAAAAAGGTGACATCAAAGTGGCAGAACTAGCTCTATTATTTAAAGCAAATTCGGCCAAGGGCAAAAATGAAACCCAATCATCCTGATCAGCGGAAATAAAACATCTCAAATACGACTCCAAGGTCTGGTTTGTTCTCTCTGTCTGCCCATTGGTCTGAGGGTGAAAAGCAGAGGAGAAGGACAACTGAATTCCCAGCTTGGAACAGAAAGTCCTCCAAAATCTAGACACAAACTGAACTCCTCTGTCAGATACAATGTTCTCAGGAATCCCGTGCAAGCGAACCACCTGTTGCAAAAACAGGGGCACCAACTCAGAGGAAGATGCCAACTTAGGGAGTGGTACAAGATGAACCATCTTAGAGAACCTATCACAAATCACCCAAATAACAATCATTCTTTGAGAGACCGGCATATCAGAGATGAAATCCATTGAAATATGGGTCCATGGCCTCCTGGGGACCGGCAAAGGCATCAACAACCCACTAGAGCGAGAACAAGATTTAGACAGGGAGCAAGTCCCACAGGACTGCACAAAATTCCTGACATCATGAGACAAGGTGGGCCACCAAAAAGAGCGACACACCAGATCTCTAGTACCAAAAATACCTGGATGACCAGCCAATGCAGAGCAATGAACTTCAGACATCACTCTCTTCTTCCACTGGTCAGGAACATACAACTTTCCACTGGGACAACGCTCAGGTTTGTCCTCCTGGAACTCTTGCAGAGCAAGTCTCAAATCGGGCGAGATGGCAGAAAGAACTACCCCTTTGCCTAAGATGGTAGCAGGCTTGGTCACCACAGGAGAATCAGCAAAGAAACTCCTAGAGAGGTCGTCTGCCTTGACATTCTTAGTTCCAGGAAGAAAAGAGACCACAAAATCAAAACGTGTAAAAAACAAGGCCCACCTAGCCTGTCTAGGGTTCAAGCGTTTAGCCGACTCTAGGTAAATCAAATTCTTGTGGTCAATGAGGACCACAACTTGATGTTTAGCTCCCTCCAACCAATGTCTCCACTCCTCAAATGCCCATTTCATGGCCAACAGTTCCCGATTCCCCACATCATAGTTACGTTCAGATGGAGAGAACTTTTGGGAAAAGAAAGCACAGGGATTCATTTTAGATGTTACAGGATCCTTTTGGGACAAAACAGCTCCTGCACCAATCTCAGAAGCATCCACCTCTACCTGGAACGGGAGTGAGACATCAGGTTGCCGCAAAACCGGGGCGGAGGTAAATCTTCACTTCAGCTCCTGAAAGGAAGCAACAGCCTCCGGAGACCAATTCAACACATCAGCACCCTTCTTAGTCAGATCAGTCAATGGCTTGGCAATACTAGAAAATTTTGCTGTAAATTTCCGATAAAAATTAGCAAAACCCAAAAACTTCTGGAGGGCCTTCAAAGAAGTGGGCTGAACCCAATCATAAATGGCCTGTACCTTGAAAGGGTCCATTTCAATAGTTGACGGAGACAAAATAAATCCCAAAAATGAAATCCTCTGTACTCAAAAAAGGCATTTCGATCCTTTGACATACAGGGAATTCTCCCTCAAGATCCGGAACACAGTCCGAATATGTTCCACATGAGAATCCCAATCCTTGGAGAAGATCAAAATATCATCCAGATAGATAATCAAAAATTTATCGACAAAGTCTCGGAAAATATCGTTCATGAAGCACTGGAAGACAGGAGGGGCATTAGTGAGCCCAAAAGGCATCACCAGGTACTCAAAATGTCCCTCCGGAGTATTAAACGCCGTCTTCCATTCATCCCCCTGCTTAATGCGGATAAGATTATACGTCCCCCTGAGGTCAAGCTTGGTAAACCAGCAAGCACCTCTAACTCTAGAGAATAGATCCGAAATCAGGGGTAACGGATACTGATATTTAATAGTAATTTTATTGAGGGCACGATAATCAATACAAGGCCTTAAAGAACCATCCTTTTTGGCCACAAAAAAAAAAAACGGCACCTAAGGGTGAAGAGGATGGTCTAATATAACCCTTCTCCAACGCCTCCTTAATATAGGACCGCATAGCCTCGTGCTCGGGTACAGATAAATTGAAGAGCCGACCCTTGGGAAATTTACACCCCGGGCTTAGTTCAATAGCACAGTCATAACTCCTATGAGGAGGCAAGGACGCAGACTCATTCTCACTAAATACATCATAAAAGTCCGCCAAATAGTCAGGAACATCATGCGACTGAGGAGAGTTGGAAAAAACCGGAGCCTCACTAAAGGCACACCAACAACCCCAACTCATCACAGACACATACTTCCAATCCAAAACTGGATTATGAATTTGCAACCAGGGAAACCCCAGAACAACGGCATCATGCAGACCATGCAACACCAAAAATCTGCAATTTTCTTGATGGTCTGGGGCGACCCGCATGACCACCTGGGTCCAAAACTGAGGTTTATTTTTAGCCAAAGGAGTAGCATCAATCCCACTCAAAGGGATAGGCGTCTGCAAAGGTGTCATCGGAAATCCACAACGTTTAGCAAAATCCAAGTCCATTAGGTTTAGCGCTGCTCCCGAATCCACAAAAGCCTTGGCAGAAAATGTGGACAGGGAGCAGATCAGAGTAATTGCCAGAAGAAACTTAGGTTGAACACCACCAACAGAAAACGTGTGTGCAAAGCGTTTCTCTCGTTTAGGACAAACAGAAATAATATGCGAGGCATCTCCACAGAAAAAACACAGCTTATTATGCCTTCTGAACTCCTGACGTTGCGCCTTAGACAAAACTCTATCACATTGCATAGGTTCAGACGTCTTGTCAACCGGTGGCAACACCTCTCGTGCAATCCTGCGTTCACGTAAACGCCGATCAACCGGAATGGCTAATGACATAGAATCGTCCAGACCAGAGGGAACAGGAAATCCCACCATAGTATCTTTTACGGCTTCTGACAAACCCTTCCGAAAGAGAGCAGCCAAGGCATTATCATTCCAGGTAGTAAGGACCGCCCACTTTCGGAACTTTTGACAGTACAACTCTGCAGAATCTCGACCCTGGTTTAATGCCAACAGGGTCTTTTCAGCCTGATCAATAGCATTAGGTTCGTCATACAACAACCCCAAAGCTTGAAAGAATGCGTTCACATTAGTCAGAATAGGATCATCTGGTTTCAAAGAAAACGCCCAATCCTGGGGATCGCCACGCAGCAAAGAGATGACAATTTTAACCTGCTGCGCGGAGCTCCCTGACGAGTTAGGCTTCAAGGCAAAAAATAATTTACAATTATTTTTGAAACTCAAAAATTTAGATCGATCCCCAAAAAATACATCAGATGTAGGGATCTTTGGTTCAACAGCATGCGAACGAGCAAGGTAGGCGGAAATTCCCCGCACTTCCGCAGCGAGCTGCTCCACACGATCAGACAATTGCTTTATCTCCATTGAGAGAAAAAAAAATTCCCCCTACGGCCTCAGAGATATAGAGGAAAGAATAAACACACTTTTTTTTTTTTTTAACACAATTCTTTCCTGCTATTGAGTACCCTAGGATCTGCGGTATGGCGGGTGATTCTGTTATGATTGAGTCACCGTAGGAGGCAAAAACAGAAATGCTAGCTAAGTCCAGAAAACCAGAGAGGTTGGCAGCTATCGGATTGCAGACCCCTGAACCTAACAACAACAACTAGCCGTAGCCGTGGGGGGTTCCTACGTGCCCTAGACCCCTCGAACACAGCCGGAGAATTAAATAGGCCTAAAGAAAGAAAGGGGAAATCTAAACTGCCCCAGAGCAGACCCCAAAGCAATAGGCAGCCCCCAACATATAATGACGGTGAAGCAAGATGAAAACACTAACACAGACAGAAAGATAGACTGAGCAAAGACGGGGCCCAAGCTACCTAGATAGGAAAGGACAGGAAGGCTACTGTCTGCAATCCGTAAAAAACCCTATGAAAATAAGAGCCAACAGACTGACAGTGAAAAAGGCCCTGAAGACGCTAGGCTTCAAAAAGCTATGTCAGTACTCAGGAATATTCTGAAGACAGAGCAACCGGCAAAAGGAGATTCAGCTCATCCCAGCAGGGAATGGCAGAATCCAGAAAAGCAAGGAAAACAAAAACAAAACAAAAATGCAAACAGGCAAAGCAGAAAACTTAGCTTTAGGGAAGCAGGAATCAGACTGGAGTCCTAGAAGTCCACAGAGAAATCACCCGCAGGGCAGAAGGGCGTCGGCAGCCTTATATCCAGTCAGTGACTCCACTCAGCCAGTCATCCTCATTAGTCTCAGGTGCCTGATAATCAGGCTCATTACCTTCCTTTACCAGAATAGGGAGTTCACCAGACCTCAGTGACGAAGGGGAAAATGAACTCACAACAATACATCTTGTACTTTGTCATACACCAGCCAATTTCAGCATGTTAAATTGAGGTGTAATCTATAGTGGGCCTGAGATAATAGTTCAGGTTCCTAAAATCTCTAGGGAGATTCAAATTCTCCCCAATACTATATACACCTTGTACTTTGTCATACACCAGCTAATTTCAGCCTGTTAAATTGAGGTGTAATCTATATTGGGCCTGAGATAATAGTTCCGCCTCCTAAAATCTCTAGGGAGCTTCCAATTCTCCCCATTACTATATACACCTTGTACCTTGTTTTACAGTACCATATAGCTGGTGGTATTTTGGGTACATTTTTCCAAAAATGAGGAAGTATGGTGGAAGAGGCCGTGGAAGTGGGCGGGGGTTGCCAGCTGGTACTGATGGTGGTGGGGGTGGTGGTGCATCTGCTGGTAGTGGCAAAAGCACAATAGCACCTAAGGCAGGAGGTGTTGAGCCTGCATCATCATCTGGCTCCACAAGGCCTCGAAGGCTCCCTTTTCTGGGAGTAGGTAAACCGCTTTTAAAGCCGGAGCTTCAGGAACAAGTTTTGGCTTACATTGCTGACACAGCCTCCAGCTCTATCACCTCCTCTTCTGAAGTTTCAAAAAATAAAAGCACTGAGTCGTCAGTGGAGGCTCCTGGTCAGGAAAAACAGCTTTCCTTGTGTCCTTCACCCCTACCAAAAGTGAAAGATGCGGCAGGCCACACTACAGATTACTCCATGGAGCTCTTTTCACATACCATGGCTGGGTTATCAAGTCAAATCGTGAATTCCCCAGTCCAAGATGAATCGGACATGGAGTGCACTGATGCACAGCCACTGCTAGATTTTTCTGCTGGTACATTCACTCAAAGCACTACATTGTCCTCACAGTATACTGAGCCAGAATCTGACCCTGATGAAACTCAGGTGCCCCTTCCCGCATACTATATCACGTTACACGGTGAGACAGCGGAAGGTGCACATGAAATTGAAGAGAAGGTGATGGATGACCCAGTTGTTGACCCAGATTGGCATCCATTGGGGGAAGAGGGTGCCGCTGCCAATAGCTCAGAAGAGGAGGAGGAGGATCCGCAGCAGGCAATAGCTGTTATCTGGCAGGCCTGTAGCAGTCCAAAAACGGTTTACAAAAACCCAAAGAGTTGCAGGACAGCTTGGCCAGACGGTCAAATTAGCACAGCGTGCAAGGCCTCAAAATGTCTTCCATAGTAGGAAGAGTGCAATGTGGCACTTTTTTGAACAAAATCCTAATGATCAGGCAAAAGTTATCTGTAAGAAGTGCGCAAAGACCTTTAGCCGAGGGAAAAATTTGAGAAATTTGAATACCAGTTGCATGCTTAGACATTTAACCACCATGTACTTGCAAGCGTGGACGGACTACCAAACCTCACGAACAACTTGTACATCTGCTCCGAATGAAGGTAGTCAGCAACGCTACATCACTTCCCCCTCTGTAAGCCCACTAGTTAGCACACCACCAGCAGCAAATGTTGAGGTGTCGTCGCATGGCCAAAGCAGTCAGGGAATCACAATGTTATTGCTACGAAAGACTGAATCTAGGCCATCAGCAAGACCACCAACACCATCACCATCACCAACCCTCTCAGTCTGCCATGTCCACCGCTAGTTCCACCATATGCAGCTCTCAAGACCAGCTCACCCTACCAGAGACTCTCAGTAGGACAAGAAAATACTCATCCTTTCATCCGCGTGCACAGTGTTTGAACGCCCACATTGCCAAACTAATCTCGTTAGAGATGATGCCCTACCGGTTGGTTGAAAGCGAAGCTTTCCACGAGCTCATGGCCTACGCAGTACCACGCTATGACCTACCCAGTCGGCACTTCTTTTCTCGAAAAGCCATCCCAGCCCTCCACCTGCATGTGAAAGACCGCATTGTCCATGCACTCAAGCAATCAGTGAGTGGAAAGGTGCACCTCACAACAGATGCATGGTCCAGTAGGCATGGCCAGGGCCATTACGTGTCCATCATTGCGCACTGGGTTAACGTGGTGGATGCAGGATCCACAGGGGACAGCGGCGGTGGGACAGTGCTGCCTAGCCCATGGTATAGGAAACAGTTGGCTGTAGGCGTTCGATCCTCCTCCTCCTCCAGAAGCAAAAGCTTGTCCACAGAGCACAGTCGCACGAGCACTCCATCCGCAGCTGCCAGTTGCACACGAGGTGTCCCACTATCGAACAGCTAGTGGTAAGCGTCAGCAGGCTGTGTTGAAGATGATGTGTTTGGGCGACAACAGACACACCACGGAGGTACTGGCCGACTACTTGCAGCGACAAACTGAGTCATGGCTGGGTAGTCTATATCTTGAGGCAGGCAAGGTAGTTAATGATAACGGCCGGAATTTTGTGGCAGCCATAGCCCTTTCAAAACTCAGACACATACCTTGCCTGGCTCACACCTTGAACCTGGTGGTGCAGTGCTTCCTCAATAATTATCTGGAGTTAACAGCCCTGCTCCATAAGGTGTGAAGACTGTGCTCGCACATCCGCTGGTCGCCCGTACACTCCAGTCGTATACAGAAGCTGCAGCGATTGCTCCACCTTCCCAAGCACCGCCTAATTATCGACGTTGCAACAAGCTGGAACTCCACCCTGCACATGGTTCAGAGTCTGTGTGAACAGAGGCAGGCTGTAATGCATTTGTGGGAGGATACACGGGCAGGCAGTTTGAGGGCAGACATGGAGTTGTCTGGTGTGCAGTGGTCGAAGCTGAAAGACCTCTGTAAAGTCCTTCAGTGTTTTGAGGAATGCACACGGCTGGTAAGCGCAGACGACGCCATCATAAGCATGAGCATCCCATTTATGCGTCTGCTCATGCAAACTTTGACGCACATTAAGGAGCAGGCATCTGCAGCCGAGAAGGAAGAGGGGGAGGGAAGCCTTGATGACAGTCAGCCATTGTCTGCTCAGGGAACTATCCTGAACGAGGTGGAGGAAGAAGAGGAAGAGGAGGAGAATGATGGGGATGACTATTTAGGGGAGGAGGATGCTTCTCAGGGGGCAAGAGAAAATGTTGGCGTGGCAAGGTCAGGTACAGGGTTTGTGCGTGACTGGAGGGATGTTGATTTGCCAGAAAGTGCTCCTCCCCCCAGCACTCGCAGTGCATCATTGACACCTGGAACATTGCCCCACATGTGTGATTATGCCTTGCAGATCCTATAAAGGGACCCCCGTATTGCCAAAATGATGAACAATGACGACTACTGGTTGGCCAGCATCCTGGATCCATGCTATAAAGGCTAATTCCAAAACATCATGCCACAGGAGAACATAGAGCTAATATTGGCTAACAAACAAACAACTCTGGTAAACAGTTTGTTTGAGGCATTCCCAGCACACAGCAGCGGTGATGGTTCTCCCATGAGCCGTAGGGGGCAACATGGAAGAGGTGTTCCTGGTGCACACAGCCGAAGTGGCGTTGGACACAGGGGTTTCATGACCATGTTGTGGACTGATTTCTCAAGTACCGCTCACACAACTGCTAATACTGCATCGATTGAAAGTGACTGGAGACAGCAGTTGTCAACTATGGTTACAAACTACTTCTCCTCCCATATTGATGTTCTCCCTCACAGGTCATTCCCCTTTGACTATTGGGCCTGTAAACTGGACACCTGGCCTGAATTGGCACAATATGCCTTACAGGAGCTCGCTTGCCCTGCTGCTAGTATGCTATCCGAAAGAGTCTTCAGTGCTGCTGGATCAATCCTGACAGAAAAAAGGACCCGTCTGTCGACCCAAAATGTTGATGATCTAACCTTCATTAAAATGAACCATGCATGGGTTTCAAAGGATTTTGTCCCACCTTCCCCTGCTGACACGTAGGTTGCCAGACTTTTCCAATTCCTCCATTTTCAGCTGCTGAATGTCCAACATCAACATATGCCATTTTTTCAACCTCCTTAACTGGGCTGCCTCCCCCCCAGGGCTGGGGTCACCACCTGGTGCACGCATCCGTGCGAGTGCCGTTGCCTTGGACAGGTGTGTGGGCCCACTCTTGGGCGACAGCACTGGCACAGGGTCCCTCATAGTACAATCAAGTGTCTCTGACGGTGGGGGTGCACACCCGCCATCAGACACATCGGCATACTATGAGGGACCCTGCGCCAGTACCGCCGCCCACAAGTGGGCCCCCCCTGCTTGCTCAGGACCCCAGCACTTGCAATACTTACTCTCCCTGCTCCACTGCTGTGTAGTCTGGGCTGTTAAATCCTTCACTGGGACTGCCAATACAAATTTGGTGAACTGATAGATGATGGTTAAGACGTAGCTATGCCCTGTCCTGCTGGGCTCTATCTTCAGATGATCAATGGCTTCCATTTGTTATGGACGTCGACTCACAATGAGATGCACGGTTTTCCTACTCACAGATGTGTGACATTCCTGCCCACATTTTTAAATGTGTCCTCTCATGCCAATCCAATAGAATCGCCTACGGCCTGTGGCTTCTGTGTTTTGCACTCCAAAGTTACCTGACAGATCATGATAGGCAGTGAGGACAATGTCTACATCTCTCCCTGTGATCACAATTTGATGAAGATGAGTAACGGTGATGGGATCAACGGTACTGCGGTACAGCAAACCTTTCTTCACAAGAACTGTTTTTGCTGTCTCCACAGACAAAGTAATTGAGGGACAGCATCGCCTCTGAGAATTCTCCCGGGAGTTTTTCCCGTGATTAGTAGTTACAAAATTTCTGCAATCACTCGACTTTCCGTCTGTACTTGTATCCATCTCGTTTCCTCTTGCGGAGAGTCTGGACTGTCTTACTGAGACTGAAATACATATGAAGATTGAAAAATACCCCAACAGTGTATACTGGTGTACGGTTCGAATACATTACCCTTTTTCTACTTTTTTTCTACTTTTTAGATTCTTGTCTAATCCATACTGAGGCTGTGAGTGTCTTTGTCAGACTACGGAAATATACATGGAGATTTTCTTGTCCAGAAAATCCTTTTGGGCCTTGTAGCACTGTCTGCTACTCAGCAGAGGAGCTCACCCGTGAACCTAGCTATGCCGCCTGTTTATGAAAGAACCAGTTTTTGACTGCATTTAGCCCAGTTAATACTTTGGGCCTAGTAACTGTGTCTGCTACTCAGCAGAGGAGCCCACCCGTGAACCAAGCTGTGCCGCCTGCTTATGTAAGAACAATTTTTTAACTCCATTTAGCCCAGTGAATACTTTGGGCCTAGTACCTGTGTCTGCTGGTCAGCAGAGGAGCCCACCCGTGAACCTAGCTATGCCGCCTGTTTATGTAAGCACTGTCTGCTACTCAGCAGAGTTGCCCACCCGTTAACCTAGCTATGCCGCCTGTTTATGTAAGAACTGCATGCTACTCAGCAGAGGAGCCCAGCTGTTAAGCAAGCTACAGCACCTGTGGTTTGGACACTTAATTTTTTCACATTTTTTCTGGAATGCCGGTTAGGCCTAATTCCGGAATTCCGGTTGACCTGCACTTACTGGGAAATCCTCGTTCGCGGGGAAGATTTGGAATCCCAGATCCCCATCACTAACGGGGTTCAGCGGGTTATCCTCACCTGTAAGCGACACACGCTGGCCCTTTCAGTGTAGCGCGCATGCAGCCCCGGACATGTAAGGGCATGACAGACCTGTTATTGCTCGATCTCGCATGCCAGAGCCTCGCGTGTCCCTCTAGTAAGCTGGACGCGGACCGCGGGGGCATGCCGGAGTCTCGTTCGTTAACGGAATTAAGCTGACAAATCGCTAGCACAACTAAAAACGGCCATGCACCACCACCCACAGAATCGACAAAGCTTGCAATCTGTCCATCTTTTCCGTGGCTGGCATGGTTGAGGTTGCCCGTGTGGAGTCCAATTATGCCACAGGCTCCACTCCTGGTGGTGCCCTTCTGGACATTCCTTTAAGGTTCAGCTTTACAACCATACTGCTCCCGGAAACCAAACACTTTGCCTTCATGGACGCTGTTCGGAGGGTCGTGGGAATAACGCCGCCCGATCAGCAGTTGACATAATTTATGGTGGGAAGTCCGATGGTATATGATCGTCTTCGATTTTAGAATTTTAGATTTTTTTTTTATTTTAGATTTTTAGTCCAGCCTTTCTTGACTTTATAAGGGCATGACATGCCTATATCTGTGTCTCCTCCTCATTCTTTTACTCCTCCACCCCTTTTCTATGTGTAGTTGCCCTTTTCCATATGTTATTTTTGTCTGAGCATTTTGTCTGCTTTGGGACACCTTTTAAGGTGTTTTGTAATTGTTTTCTATGTGTTTGTATGTGTTTTTGTTTGCCTGCCATTGTTTTCAATGGGGCTCGACGGTGTTCGTCGAACGTTCGACGAACATTCGACGAACTTGCCTCCTGTTCGACGAACCAAACCGAACTTGAACACTAGCGGGGTGGCTCAACACTACTCCTGATAGACAGTTGTGGCCAAAAGTATTGTCACCCCTGTAATTCTGTCAGATAATACTCAGCTTCTTCCTGAAAATGATTGCAAACACAAATTCTTTGGTATTATCTTCATTTAATTTGTCTTAAATGAAAAAACACAAAAGAGAATGAAGCAAAAAACAAAACATTGATCATTTCACACAAAACTCCAAAAATGGCCCAGACGAAAGTATTGGCACCCTCAGCCTAATACTTGGTTGCACAACCTTTAGCCAAAATAACTGCGACTAACCGCTTCCGGTAACCATCAATGAGTTTCTTACAATGCTCTGCTGGAATTTTAGACCATTCTTCTTTGGCAAACTGCTCCAGGTCCCTGATATTTGAAGGGTGCCTTCTCCAAACTGCCATTTTTAGATCTCTCCACAGGTGTTCTATGGGATTCAGGTCTGGACTCAATGCTAGCCACTTTAGAAGTCTTCAGTGCTTTCTCTCAAACCATTTTCTAGTGCTTTTTGAAGTGTGTTATGGGTCATTGTTCTGCTGGAAGACCCATGACCTCTGAGGGAGACCCAGCTTTCTCACACTGGGCCCTACATTATGCTGCAAAATTTGTTGGTAGTCTTCAGACTTCATAATGCCATGCACACGGTCAAGCAGTCCAGTGCCAGAGGCAGCAAAGCAACCCCAAAACATCAGGGAACCTCCGCCATGTTTGACTGTAGGGACCGTGTTCTTTTCTTTGAATGCCTCTTTTTTTCTCCTGTAAACTCTGTGTTGATGCCTTTGCCCAAAAAGCTCTACTTTTGTCTTATCTGACCAGAGAGCATTCTTCCAAAACTTTTTAGGCTTTTTCAGGTAAGTTTTGGCAAACTCCAGCCTGGCTTTTTTATGTCTCGGGGTAAGAAGTGGGATCTTCCTGGGTCTCCTACCATACAGTCCCTTTTCATTCAGACGCCGACAGATAGTACGGGTTGACACTGTAGTACCCTCGGACTGCAGGCCAGCTTGAACTTGTTTGGATGTTAGTCGAGGTTCTCTATCCAACATCCGCACAATCTTGCGTTGAAATCTCTTGTCAATTTTTCTTTTCCGTCCACATCTAGGGAGGTTAGCCACAGTGCCATGGGCTTTAAACTTATTGATGACACTGCGCATGATAGACACAGGAACATTCAGGTCTTTGGAGATGGACTTGTAGCCATGAGATTGCTCATGCTTCCTCACAATTTGGTTTCTCAAGTCCTCAGACAGTTCTGTGGTCTTCTTTCTTTTCTCCATGCTCAATGTGGTACACACAAGGACACAGGACAGAGGTTGAGTCAACTTTAATCCATGTCAACTGGCTGCAAGTGTGACTTAGTTATTGCCAACACCTGTTAGGTGCCACAGGTAAGTTACAGGTGCTGTTAATTACACAAATTAGAGAAGCATCACATGATTTTTCGAACAGTGCCAATACTTTTGTCCACCCTCTTTTTTATGTTTGGTGTGGAATTATACCCAATTTGGCTTTAGGACAATTCTTTTTGTGTTTTTTCATTTAAGACAAATTAAATGAAGATAATAATACCAAAGAATTTGTGTTTGCAATCATTTTCAGGAAGAAACTGAGTATTATCTGACAGAATTGCAGGGGTGTCAATACTTTTGGCCACAACTGTATAGACGTACATTTTTAATGTTTAAACTATGCTATATATACCTGGTATCTGGTGATACTGTACCCTTTCTGCCAGGAAGTCCTTCTCCACCCACCACTCTAAGTGTATCATTGACACCTGGAACATTGGCCCACATGTGTGATTATTTCTTGCTGATTTTCTTTTTAAATTGTGGTGTGATCCATCCTGAGCGTGTGAGAGTCTGTGGGTTACTCCTGCAATTTATATGTAGATTTAAAAATTACCCCAACACTGTATACAGCTCTACGCTTGTGATACATTACCCATTTACTGCTTTTTATATTCTGGTCTAATCCAAACTGACCAAGTGAGAGTCTGTTTCTGACTGTGGAAATAAATACTGAGATTGACAATGACCCCTACACTGTGTACAGCTGTACGCTTCAGATCCATTACCATTTTACGGCTTTTTATATTGTGTTGTAATCCATACTGAGCCTGAGAGCATCTGTGTCTGCCTCCTGAAATATCTACGGAGATTTAGAATGTTTAAACTATACTATATATACCTGGTATCTGATGATACTGTACAATTTTTCTACTTTTTATATTATTGTCTAATCCATACTGAGCCTGTGAGCGTCTCTGTGTGACTCATGAAATATATAGGGAGATTGACAATTATCCTTTGACTGTATAGAGCTGTACGCTTCTGATACAGTACCATATATCTGATGTTATTTTGGGTACATTTTCTCCAAAATTTGGAAGTATGGTGGAAGATGCCGCGGACGTGGGCGTGGGGGGGCCAGCTGGTACTGATGGTGGTGGTGCATTTGCTGGTAGTGGCAAAAGCAAAATAGCAGCTAAGGCAGGAGGTGTTGAGCCTGAGTAATGGTCTGGCTCCGGAACGCCTGGAAGGCTACCTTTTCTGGGAGAAGGTTAACCGCTTTTAAAGCCGGAGCATCAGGAACTGGTTTTGGCTTACGTTGCCGAAACAGACTCCAGCAAATATGCCCTCCTCTTTTGAAGTTTCAAAAAATGCAAGCACTGAGTCATCAAGTGCTGGCTCCTGGTCAGGAAGAACCCCTTTCCTTGTGTCCTTCACCCCCCATCAAAAGTGAATGATGCAGCAGGCCACACTTCACATTAGTCCATGTAGCTCTTTCCCACATACCATGCCTGGGTTATCAAGTCAACTTGTGAATTCCCCAGTCCAAGATGAATCTGACATGGAGTGTGGGTGGCCAGCCAGGGCAGTGGGGTTAATCGGTACCGGGCCGGTGTCTCAGAGGGATGTGTCACGGTGGTGGTGACCCGGTCCGTGGACCTTGGCGTCCATGCAAAGCGGTGAATAGCATTTATAGGTGAATGATACGTGATGCCACCTGTGGTTTCTGATCAGATTGACCAGCGCTGCAGTGTCGCTTCTCTGGGACAGATGTTGTGGTGCAGCTAAGATGTAGAAGCCCTGCACAGGTAGGGCCATAGTCGCAGGGCTGATGAAAGAGTTGGTAGATGGTGTGCAGTGCAGGATGTATCAGAGCCGTGTGCCAGGTGCAGGAGAAAGATGACAGACACAGTCGTGCAGTTCCTTTACCTGTGCTTGGTAAGTGCCGTACAGGACCCAGAGTACAGATGGAGAAGGAGTTGGTCAGCCTGGAAGCAAATTAGGAATTCTCTCTCTGCAGACAGGTAGTGTGGCCTCCGTTCTAGCGCTTATCTGAGGTACTCGCATTACTGAGTTCACTGAAGTTCCTCCTGTTGACTCTCTTTTGAAACTTTCTCGTATGACAGGCAGCCATAGCCTTTTCCTTCTGGCTCACACAAGTCGCTATTGGCGCCTCTGAGCCTTAGATGAGAACAGAGCATTTACAGCTGCTACTTCCTCCAGTTTCTGCTGCAGGACCGTCAGTGTCCCTACAAACTCAGAGACCAGAATCCAGACCATGCGCTCCAGCTAGGAGTGAGCCTTAACTCTGCTCATCCTCCAGCTCCCCTTCTCACATCCACACACTTCGCCTTCCCTTCACAGACTGCCCTAACTTCCCTTCTCCCAACCACAGAGAGCAGCTCCTCAGCAGTCAGGTTCAGAGCTCTCCCTGCTGGCCTGGAACTGTGTTGTGTGTTGGTTTAACTGCTAGAGAGATCCTTTGTTGCTCCCAAGCATGACATCACACTCCCTAGGAGGAAGGTAATGCCTCTGTGGCGACCGAACTCTTGGGGGCACCACAAGTGCACTGATGCCCAGCCATTGCTAGATGATTCTGCTGGTACATTGACCCAGACCACTACATTCCCCTCCCATTCTACACAGCCAGAATCTGACCCTGATGAAACTCAGGTTCCCCTTCCCGCATACTATACCACCTTACACGGTGACAAAGAGGAAGGTGCAGATGAAAGTGCAGGTTCCTTGAGCAGGTGGGGGGCATACTCATGGGCGACAGCCCTGGCACAGGTCCCCTCATAGTACGCAAAAGTGTTTCTGCCGTCCCCTCCCACCTGCCGTCAGACACACCGCCGTACTATAAGGGCCCCTGTGGCAGTGCCATCGCCAACGAGTGGGCCCCACCTGCTTGCTCAGGATCACAGCACTTGCAAAGTTGAAATACTTACCTCTCCCTGCTCCATCGCCGTGACGTCTTCCGCGTTTCCTGACAGTGACATTCTGGTCAGAGAGCGCGATGACATCATGTCTGTACGCCCTCTGCCTAAACAGTCCAAGTGCAGAGAGATGGAAGATGGGGACGACGAGGAATCCAGACTAGTACAGGGATTCCCTAGCGAGGAGACTTATTTGTTTTAAAGGTTGGAAGCAATTTTTGAGGAGCACTATACTCTGGAGAATGATATATGGGGCCCACTATACACTGGAGCATTCCAAAGGTGGACATCAGACACTGGGCAGCATTTACAGGGCCCATTATACACTGGAGCATTAGAAATGGGGCCCATTATATATGGAGCATTATTTGGGCCCATAAGACAGTGGAGCTTCATCCATGGGGACCAACATATACTGTAGCATTATGTGGAACTCATCATATACTGTATCAAACATTATATGGGACCAATGATTCTGTATGGAGAAATATATGGGCCTCATTACTCTGTATGGCGCATTATGCGGTGGCCATAATACTGAATGGAGTAATATACTGTCCTTTTTTGGAGCTATTGGAGAATTTAAAATGGATATCAGTCATGTGATGTAAGAAGTGAAGTATTTTTCATTGTACTATACTGCTTTTTCTCTGCCGTATCAGAGGATCATGAATTGTGGCATGTGTTAAAGGAGCCCATTGACACTCTTTGGCAATGGGCCCATGAAAATCTGGAGCCAGCCCTACCCCCCCACAACTTTTAGCCAAATAATCCCCAGTTTTCAATGCCTAACTATTATTATAAAGTAAATTAAGGTTGACAAGCTTAAGTAATAAGAATTGATGTTTTTGGCATTAAAATGAGCACTGTAGGTGTATTTCCTGTCCTCCACTCACTGCCGACTTTTCTTCCCCATTGACTTGCATTGGGTTTTGTGTTTCAGTTGGCCTTCGACTTTTCACGATAATCGGCCGATTTTGTTCTACCCGACTGTTGCGAAAAAAGGCAAAGTCACTCATCTCTAAAGGTAACGAGTTGATTAGGAGCGTCTAGCTGGTCTGTAGGAGCCAGAACTCTTAATGGTTGGCAGGGGATCAAATACTTATTTCTCACTGCAAAATGCAAATAAAATTATATAATTTATACAATGTGATTTTCCGGATTTTAACTTTGACATTCTATCTTTCCATGTTAAAATTAACCTACCCTTATTATAGATTGTTCATGTCTTTGTCAGTGGGCAAACTTACAAAATGAGCAAGGGATCAAATAATTACTTCCCCCACTGTAGCTGTGTAAGTGCTTGTTTGTTGCAGAATAAGTTGAATTTATCAGTGGCATAAAACGTATCTTTGAACTTTATAAAGTAAGGTATACGTTTTGACAATTTATATTTTTATTCCGTTTTTCTGCTGCATAAATAAGTGATCACTATATTCTTTGGGCCAGAATGATTAAGGTGACACCAAATTGATAGTTTTTATGCAAAAAGTACATTTAAATAAAGTTACTTTTTTGTATTTGCAGTATTCTGAGAGGCATGTGTTTACCCTTTTTCCATCACAGGAGCTTAATGAGGGCTTACATTTTGCTTGACATGACATGTAGTTTTCATTAGTACCATCTTGTGGTCATATCACTTTTTGATCACTTTTTATTACACTTTTTGGGAGGAGTAATCAACAAAAAAACCCCATGTAATTCTAGATTTTTTTTTTTCCTTTTTAGCCCTGTAGGGACGAACAATTTTTAGTCTTTGCACTTTCATTTTTTCTTCCCATTCTTCCTACATGGCTATATGAGGGTTTGTTTGTTTTTTAGGACAATTTGTACACTTGAATGCAACCTTCCATTTTGCCATGCAGTGTGCTGCCTTTTTTCTTCTTATCATGTTATTAGTTACATTGTTATGTTAAAAACACATAAAAACATAATTGGTAAAATAACCATTGTAACAGCCACAGCAACACAAATTCTAAACATTGGGAAAAAATATTTATTCTAGAATTGCTGTTTTACATTCATCCATCTCCGAAAGAGTAGAAGAAAAAGCGATCATAAAATCGCATGTACCCCAAATTGGAGTTGATCACAACATAAATTTATCCCACAAAAACATTTAATTTTTTTTAAAGATTTACTTTATTGAGCAAAATTAGGTAAGCAAATCACAAAAATCATACTGCTACATAAAAAGAAGTTAATATATAAAGTGCTCTCAGTGAGAGAAACAAAATAGGAATCTTGTGGGTATGATACCTTTTAATGGCTAACAAATAATAGTGAATAGTGAATGTTACTATTATTTGTTAGCCATTAAAAGGTATCATACCCACAAGATTCTTATTTTGTTTCTCTCACTGAGAGCACTTTATATATTTTATTCTACTGGCTAACACGGTACCAAACCACTTTTTTCGTTTTAATAAAAAGAAGTTAACATGTTATTGTGGAAAAAATTGCAGAATTGCTGTTTTTTTGTTCAATTTCCATCCCCAAAATACAAAGATCCCAATAAAAATATAATTTATTAGCATTTTTGCTCTTTCTCCATTACTTAATAGAGTTTAAAAAATGTTTGGAAAACACTATTATACATGCTGGCATAAAAAATCTCCCAAAAACGCTCAGTAAACAGCAGCAACAACAACACATTAGCAAGAAATGTTTCAGGTGAAAACTAACCTTTCCGATTTCTTGAAAAAAATGCAGTGTGCATCTTCCCTTATGTATATTCAGAGTTTTCTGAGGAGGTCTTTGTAGCGAGTCCATTCCAAAATATGCCTGAAAAATAGCACAAAAACGCTTGAAATACACTTATTGCTTATCTCAATTGTTAAATGACTAGGTGTTCATATGATCAGTCTTTTTACCTTTTTTTCCACTTTAGGTTTTTAAAAATGCCTGGTAAGAGTAAAGAAAGTGCATGAAAAATACTCCACACTAATCACAGTCCAATCAAAAGGTTGCAAAAAAATACTTCAGCAAAAAATCTCTCCAGGGCTATGAGTTTTTTGAGGAGCAGAAACTGAATGGAAACTCTCCAAATCATCCTCAAAGCTAAAAATTGTTCTGCTCAGTTACTATCCAAAAAAAGGTTACTGAAGGAGTTTCCGTTAGAAAAACTTTGTTTGTGTGTGAACGCTAAGTCTTTTTGTTCATTTTAGTGGAAACAGCAGAAACCCCTCCATTTTGAGGAGTGTTTGATATTTGAGGAGAATTTGAATCATTTTCCCTCAATTTCCGCTCAATAAATTCCTCAAAAAACAAAGTGGGCACATACCGTAATAAAAATCCTCAAGGACCATAACAACTGTATCCTTACAGGGATAGACAGTTTTCCATGTGTTGCACCTCTAATGACCTGAAATTTGACGACTTATCCTAAGGATAATTCATTAATATAAAAATACCCGATGAGCCCTTTAAAGTGTTAAAAGAGGTTAATATAATAATATAGATTCCTCTACTACATACAGTACATTTCTTATTTTTCTATTAGTACTTTAACTTTGATTGTGTAACCATTTACTAAATGTTAGGAACGGCGGAACGCACTAAATAAAAATAATAATAAAGTGCGTTCACCGCTCGGGGTCCACTGTGCAGTAGGTGATATAACCACTGCTAAGTGGTGGCAGGAGCAATATGGCGGTAATGTGCACAGGGTTAAACGTCACCCAGGTGCGCAGAGCAATCTCTAAGTCACAGAGATGCCAAATAAACACAAATACACAGACTGAGCCTGTTGAGGTCACAGTACTCAGTATAAATACACACAAGGTATCAGGTCACAGGAGTAGTCCAAGACGGCGGCACTACGTCCGTCTAGACCTACCGTCTATGCGGTGTCACAGCTGCGGACGCTAAGGAGAGCTGCTACTGCAGCGCGGCGGACACTGCCGCTAAACGACAAAGCTATGACGTAAGCGCAATGTCGGACGCTAGCAGCTGTGGATGTTGCAGCAGAGGAGCGCTGGCGCTGATTCTAACTCAGTCCCTGACCACATACGTAATATCAGAGGGAATGGGTTTTATAATGAGTCATTCACCAGAATCATACATCTGTCCTCATACACACAGCAGCAAGTAAGTCTATACTAGCGCATGGTGGAACAGCCATGCGCGCCTTTTATAGCAGCCGGCACCTTCCGTAACCTTCCAGATCTCTGAGATGGGCCAATAAGATCTGGAGCGGGACCTGAGCACATGACTCCCGATCTCCAATGGGAGATCATCCCATGAGCATGCTCAGTAGGAGGGCAGAAGGACTTAGCCTCAGGAGAGATTTGCTGCAAGGCAATCTCCTCTGCAATCTCCTCTGCAATCTCCTCTGCAGTAGATAAACAGCAGGAGACTGCAGAATGTGAGGGTGAGACTGCAGAATGTGAGGGTCTGGATCCCTGCAGAGTAAACGCAGAAATCCGATGCCTAACACTAAAATGGAACATTTTTACCATTTACTTTCTTCTATTTAAGAACGTGTAATTTACTTTCAACCTAAGCCTCTCTGCTGATATTCTCTAGGCATTAGGCGCCCTGTGAAACTGATTGCACTAGACGTCTGTTGTACATTTGGTTAGGTTCCAGCATGACCTATGGATTTTTACATCATCTGTCGTATTTTGCACCTGATGAAAGAATCAGAGCCCAACCTGCAGGGAAATAAACACGTATCCTTCATTGTGATGTTGAGCAGACCAGTTGCAAAATTGGATCTGTTGGTAGCCAGCAATATAGGAGCGGTCAGCAGCTCAAGCGCTTAGACATGTGCGTCATTTACATCAAGTCTAAGAATGTTACAATGGGGTGGGCTCCACATGTTGGGTTCTGTATTACATTGGAAGAAGCTGGTGATTTCTGGAGCTCGCAGACATTGGAAAGAATGAACAAAGTGAATGCTTAGTATTGGTATTTGGTCTTGGAGCAATCTCCAAACACTCATATCTTTTGTAATTTCAATATGACAAAAGCATTCTTTCCTATTAATTTACTTCCTTTACTGGTAAGGTTATTGCTCTGGGAAATGATATATTAGAAAACATGAGACTTATATATTAGATGTTTCCTTTTCTATTATCTTCTATGTAATAACATACCTCTGCCCTTACATGATAAATGTTTTTTTTTTATTTCCAACCCATATATTTAATAAAGTAATTAATTAATTGTAAAATGACTTGGTAGATTGAGAAATAGGAAACATATGTATTTCCTTTCCTATGTGGCTTAATCACACTTCGTCATTGCCAAAAGCTACAATTCGTAGACATTGTAGTGATGGCCAACTACAAATATTAACGTCTAACACAATCATAGCTCTCAGAGGCTCCATTCTAAGCCATATAATTCCAAGTTTCCCAAAATCATCCCACATCATATAGGAGCGGGAAGGTTTTTCATTTATGTGAACTTAATCTCAAGGTAAACTAAAATGAAAATATATATATACACTAAAATACAATAATGTACACAACACAGCAAATATTTATAGACATTTATGTGTAGAGCAAATTTTTTATGTATGTATTTGTATTATAATGAAAGGGATTTAGGTAAATGAAGTTTACTTATAGGGTTACATTATTTTTTATTTATGTTGTCATTATATTAAAATAGAATTACACGTAGATGACAGCATTCTGAGAAGGTGGAGCACCAGTAGGGTCCTTCACCTTATAATATAGCTGAATAACTAGGCATTCTATAGTTAGCCAGAATCTGTCAGCAAGATTTCACCACCAAACGATTTACAGTATATGTGCATGTAGCTCTTCCAAAAACAAGTTCAACCATACTTTTACCTTGACAGCTGCTCTTTCGTTACTGAGAATTTGAATTGATAAATGATTAAGGCTGAAGACCTATTGTAGATCTGAAGCCTTTGTCATTCCAGCTCTATTCCCTGCCAAGCGGTTCCTCCTCCTCTGTGACTAACGGCTTCTACATGGTGTGACTTCAGGCAAAGGAGTTGTCAGTCAGGCAGAAAGAAGAGGTGCTGGGCAGGTAATAGAGCTGGAGTGACAGAGGCATCAGATCTACAATAGCTCTTCAGCCTTAATTACTTATCAATTCAAACGTTCATTTCTCAGTAACGGAGCAACTTTTTGGTTATGTAAAGGTATGGCTCTACTTATCTTTGAAAGAGCTACATACGCACATAAATAGTTTGGAGCGTGAAATCCTGGTGACATATTGCCTTTAAAAGAACTAGGAACTCTGTAGTAAAATAGAGGTAATATTGATTAGAAATCCAATAAGCACGGTTTTTGTTCATACGTTTTGGTCAATATTATAGATCTTGTTCAAATACACGGTTTGCATTTGAGGGACGCATATATGATAGATAAGTGCTAGTCGTAAGATGGTGTGACCGCCTCATCACTGCAGTCACGCCACTTTAACAATAACGCTTTGTTGTTGTATGCGCCTTTCCAAAAATGCAGTCAGTGTATCTGAAGAAGGTCTACATTACTGAGCAAAACTTTGCATGTACAATAAACATGTATATTGGATTTCTAATTAAAATCACCTGTTTCACTGCGGAGTGCCTAGTTCTTCAGATCTACTATATTGGAATGAAAAATGTGTCTCTACAATTACTGAGAATGCAACCAGACTAAAGCAATGACACACCCTAAAGTTCTAAAAAATCGTGAAAAGAATTGAAAAGGGCAGAAGGATAAACCCTGCCTCTGCTCACCCTGTCCTTACTTTTCAACAATACTTCATACAGAGTGACTCTTTCAACAAATTTCGCAATATATAAGCCATACATGATTAAATAGATTTCTAAATATGCTAGTGTGTTTACTATAAAAATCCATGGTCAATAATTGTATAATCCTAATATTAAAATAAGCAATTTATAAGTCTTGCTAACTAATGAGAGCTCATAGGTCCCAACTCCACCCACAAAGCCTGACTGACAGTTGCAACTTGCACTGAGCAGTGTGAGATTTCAGCAGTAGCTAATAGGAGGGACATTAAGGTGTTGGTTACAGATTGACTTTTAGAGGTCTTTTTACTAATATACCCACATGGACAAAATCACTGTTAAATTGAGAAAAACCCACAATGGTTATTGAAATAACTTTAAACTGACAAAAGTAATTTTCAATTTAAGTTTGCTGAATATCAACTAATGAAAATCAGGCATTGCTTTTGAATTGTGGTTCAACAGAAAGATATTAATTAACAAACTTATGGTACTACTTTAAGCCCAGTCCCAGGCTAGGCTTCATAGGGGACCCCCATTATAGCTATATTCTGCAATACACTTGCATTGCAGTATATAGAACAAGCAATCAGACAATTGTAGGCTTAAGTCCCCTAAGGGGACTAAAAAGAACAAAAAGATTTTAAAAGTCTAAAAAAATAAAACAGATGTGCTTGTTACTTAGTGAGTAATGGGCGATGCTCGATATATAACTCGAATCCCTGCCGCACATCTTTGGTGCCTATTGCGCAGCCAATAAGCTGCAGTGATTGCATGTGAGTTACTGTAATGCTGTAGCCATCTTGGTTGTGGCATTACTGTGATTGGCTGGCAGTCTGACATCAGCAGGAAATATCAAAAGATGGGCGCTGCCCAGCTCAGCACACTGATGCCATTGTAAAGCTGTGAGACACTTCGTATTGGAGGGAGAGAATGATTGTCTAGGCCTAGTGCACAGTATAAAGAATCAAAAGCCTGTAGTGTTGATACTGTTGCTGAAGTTGGGCCATCATACTAACAGCCCTACTAAGGGCTAATTGTTTTTAGCACAAACAGTCTGCACTTAGCCTAGGAAGGGAAAAAGCGTCGCAGGAGCAGGAAGAGTGACAGAATCCAGTCTGCAGACCAGGATTAGGCCTCTGCAGTCAGTTGGCAAATACATAGCTGCAGTTTTTTTGGTGGGGTGGGCCAAAAAAAATTAATATATTTTGATCCATTAAGTATCACGTGCTTTGAGGTCCATTTTTGGGTAACATAGCACACCCAAAAATCATTGAAACATTTTCCTGGGATATATTTTTCAGCCTTACACTGTTCCGTAGTGTGGAGTACTTTTCTGTAATCTCTAAGGGTATGTGCACACGTTGCAGATTAGCCTGCATCATTTTCTGCACAGAATCAGCTTCTCTTGGCAGAAAATGCAGTGCCTAACTCTTGCGGATTTCATGGGGATTGTAATGCGTTTTTGTTGTGTGGATTTGTTAGGTGGTATTGAGAATCGAACCGGTCTGTGAATTTTTTTTCCTTGTGGAGAGAGTGAAAGAGAGAGAGTGAAAAAAAAATCTGCGCAGATTTTTCCGCAGCATGTGCACAGCGATTCTTAATTTACCATTGACTAGCATTGGCTATGCACTACACTGTGTATTTGATGCAATTACGCACGTTCAAAAACACTGCGGATCCGCATCAAAATCCGCAAGGTGTGCACATAGCCTAAAACTGCTAAAAAGCTTTTAGGTTATGTGCACACGGTGCGGATTCTGCTGCGGATCCGCAACGGATTTGGCCCTGCGGATCCGCAGCAGAACTGCAGGTGATGTACAGTACCATTATAGCCTATGTAAAAAAAAAACCGCTGTGCACATGCTGCGGATTTTTCTGCGTGGATTTCGTGCGGAATAAAAGAAGCAGCATGTCACTTCTTTTGTGCAGTTTTGCTGTAGTTTTCCACCTGCTCCATTCTACAAATCCACAGGAAAACCGCACAAAAAATGCACTAAATCTGCAGGAAAAATGCAGGTCATTTGACCTGTGGATTTAGTAAAATCCGTGCTGAAAAATCCGCGGGAGGATCCGCACCATATGCAGATAGCCTTAAAAATTTCTTAGGCATCCATTTCTCAGACATACAGTATTACATGGTCTGTGAACATTTCTGTGATCTCTAGAAGTGAACAAAAGCTTTTAAAAATGTTGTAGGCTTCCATTTCTCAGATATGCAGTGTTATGTGGTCTGTGAACATTTCTGTGATTTCTAAAACTGGAAAAAAAAGCATTTAAACATTTTTCTGGATTGAATTTGATTGTCTTCCATACACTTTTGCGTTCTTTCTATTACATTACGGTGAACTAAACTCTCACCGCTTTAATTGCTTCAGGTGTCCAATGTTTTTATTTTATTAAAAGTAAACTTGGTTTTAGGAGACCTAGCAAATACAAAATGTGTAAGGCATGCGTTAAGGGATGGGAATGTGGAAGTGTTGATAATGGTACACACAGATGTATAGGATGTAGGGCAGGTGCAACTACGCCTGTTGCTGGAGCACAAGAAACACGCCCATCCACGAAACATATTTTCCTGTCCCATTTTGCAGGGAGGCACAGTACACAAATTGTGAAGCCAGAGCAGTGCAAACAGGTGGTTGGTTTGTATAGCAGATGATGCTTCCAGCAGGTTTGGCAGCACCACACAGTCTTCCATATGGTCCAGACCAGTTAATCCTCCTTCTGATTCTCCTTCCTCCCACCATGTTGAGTCCCAGGAAACTAGTGATCCCACCAGGACCGCCATCAGGGCATTACTGCCCTGACTGGCGTATGGTGTCCGATGAACAGAGGGGGCCTGCATCGGGCCCTGTCTCATCTGCTCACCAGGCCCTAGCGGCAGGATTCTGCCGGTGCTGTAACTGAACCTGCGTCCGAGATGCAGGTTCACTTAAACTCTATTGCCTTGCGGGCCCGCATGGCAATAATTAATAGCCACCAGCCAATAGGAGGTGGGCAGCTGACATCAGCGCGCACGTCACCAGCGTATGATGTCATTGTCATTCGTCGGCAAGTGCACGCTTGAACTGCATGGAAAGAGAATCACCGCAGGAGCGCAGCCAGGTAAGGAGAAAGGGTTTTTTAAAAAACTTTTTTGAATGCGGCACGGGGGCAGGAAGGGAGGCACGGGGACAGGATGGGAGACACAGGGGGAAGAATCGAGACACAGGAGGAAGACTGGAAACACAGAAGGAAGAATGGAGACACAGGAGGAAGAATGGAGACACGGAAGGAAGAATGGAGACACGGGGAAGAATAGAGACATATGGGGGAAGAATGGAGACACAAGAATGGAGACACAGGAGGAAGAATGGAGACACAGGAGGAAGAATGGAGACATGGAGGAAGAATGGAGACACAGGAGGAAGAATGGAGACACAGGAGGAAGAATGGAGACACAGAGGAAGAATGGAGACACGGGGCAGGATGGGAGACACGGGGGCAGGATGGGAGACATGGGGGCAGGATGGAGTCAGATGGGGCAGATGGGAGACATGGGGCAGGATGGAAGACACAGGGGGCAGGATGGAAGACACAGGGGACAGGATGTAAGACACAGGGGGCAGAATGGAAGACACAGGGGGCAGGAGGGAGACAGATGGGGCAGGATGGAGACAGATGGGGCAGGATCATGAGGCTGGATGGAGACAGATGGGGCAGGATCATGGGGCAGGATGGAGAGAGATGGGACAGGATCATGGGGCAGGATGGAGACAGATGGGGAAGGATCATGGGACAGGATCATGGGGCATGATGGAGACAGATGGGGCAGGATGGAGACAGATGGGGCAGATCATGGGGCAGGATCATGGGGCAGGATGCAGAGAGAGATGGGACAGGATCATGGGGCAGGATGGAAACAGATGGGGCAGGATCATGGGGCAGGATCATGGGGCATGATGGAGACAGATGGGGCAGGATGGAGACAGATGGGGCAGATCATGGGGCAGGATGGATACAACGGAGACAGAAGGGGCAGGATCAAGGAGCAGGATCACGGGACAGATGGGGCAGAATCACGGGACAGATAGGGCTGGATCATGGGACATCACAAGGGGGCAGAATGGATACTCATGAGGGCAGGATGGGAGAACATATGGAACCAGGATGGAAGAACACATGGCTGGAGCCAGGAATGAGAAACACGGGGGCCAGGATGGGGGATATTATTACCATAAGGGCTAATTAAAGGATATTATTACTGCAGTGATGTATTTATTTTATTTTTTGAGGATATTGTTTTAAATGGGGGAGACAGTCCTGTTACTGTGCAGAGCAACACTAGGTCGCCTTTTTTAAATTCTTCTGGTGTAGTTTAGAAGTTGGGAAAAAATTAAGTAATGTGTTCTGCAAGCGGGGCTCTAGATAACTGTTATTTTCTGCAGAGACAAGCCCTAGCTGGATGAAGATGAAAAGCAAAGATGAAGGACTTCACCTAGAGACGTCAATGGTGAGTCAGTGTCTTACCTGTACTGCTAACTCTTCAATGGAGAAATTCTTATTCTTGGGATAGGCCATCAATAACAGATTAGTGGGGAGCTCTAACTCAATGCATCCTAGCTAATCAGTTGTTCACACTGCTCTGTAATATGCAGAAAGGCAGAAAGATGGCGTCTGCTGCTAATAAGTCCAAGATATAGTGATTTGTCCCCGAGATACCTGGCCTTGGTGATATGACAGATACAAAAGGCTCCAGCATTGATAGAGTGCTGAGGGGTTTTACTTAGTGGAGCAGCTAAAGGTTAAGGTGTCAGGAATGACTAGTAAGTGATGGGCGGGAGTAGTCACTACCATCCTCCAAACCATCAGGTGCAGCTGGGTTAAAAGGGCAGCTGACCTGTTCATAACTGTATGTGTGTAGAGGTGGAAACATCTCTGAGACTTGGCCTTTGTATTAGCTGGAGAGACCTGATTCTGGTCAGACTGTGCGAATGAGAATGTGGACAATATTGTGAAGGAGTGAGCCCTGTACAACTGTATGGACTATTTTGTTTTATTTTATTTTATGCCGGACAGCCCTTTATCTATTTTGCTGGAAAAGATTTAGGAACTTCAATAAATCTGCCTGCATGGACAAAGAAACTGCTTAGCTGTGTGAATGATGCCTAACACCTACCTGAGTGAATCCGTAGAATTGCAAAACGTAGGTTTTTTAGGAACGGCTGTGCCTGGTATTACAGTTTTCTACAGCTTTGCCTTATTCAATGGAACAAAGCTTCAATACTAATGAAAATTATGTGTAGCAAATGCAGTGCTCTCGACAACTACAAATGGCCGATTGGTTGGGTGCCGAGAGTTGGACTTTCACCAGTCTAATATTGAATCCTAAGAAAAGGCAATGAAAAAAAAACGTAAGTAGGCCATTTAAGTGTTACAAATTTCTATTAAAACAAGTGGTCATTTATGTAAAGCATAGAAATATTATGGGCCTTACAGAAGAAAATATACATTTTGAAGTCAATTTCCACTTTTGTTAAAAGATGGGAAGTCTTAAAAGGCAGAACCCATCAAAATAGCACCAAGCACATAAATATAGTATTGGAAAAATGGGTTTTGTAAGGAGACAGCTCTTTTAATCAAACTATAGATAGAGTGCTTTGCATAAATGAGTACACCCCAACAGATTTGTCAGAAAACCTTTATTTTCCTCTTAGAAATAACATTTTCTAAGCGATACCATACTCCAACAAATGTGGAGTACACACACAACACACACACAAAATGTAATTTTCCTAACAAATTCAATCAAGACTATGTTGCAAAAATGAGTACACACCAATGAATGTCTTAGGAGCAAAACTGAAGCTTAGACTGCAAAATTCTAATCATCAGCGGGAATAAAAGAAGAGCAAAAAATACCCCAATTTTCACCTGATGACAGGTTTAAATATTATTTGTTTTACATTGTATCTTTGCAAAATTCATCAATATTCTTAATATTTGTAATTTGTGCACATAGGTAATACTTTTACAAAAATATGAACCCATAACTTTGGCATAAATATAATTTGTTGTAATTGTAACACTACGTTTTCTTAACTCGTACATCTGTGCAGTGGAAAGGAGCATTTATTATTTCCAAGGGGCATCACCAGTGAATACGTTTATTCCTACATCTTTGAACCTTTGATACAGAAGCTTAGCAGTTATACCATGAAAGGAAAGTTTACTCATGCTTTTGTTCTAAATCACATTGGCAGGATGCGACATGCTGCACTATTATCATTAATCTGCAAAAATGTTAAGTTTGCATGGAGAGCAATTTTATGGCAAAGCAGAAGAAAGAGTGGAAAGAATGGATTATTTAAAGTCTGTTTTTCCAAAGAGGAAATATCCAACATTTTCATCGCCTCTAGTTAACGTTCCATAATTAACTGAAAACACAGAAACTCTTCATCATCGGTGAGTGATGACACAAAGTATCTATTAATGACTGCCATGCTTGAATCCTGCAGAATGATGTATGTTTAGAAGGTTTAATTTGTGGTTCTCCATTTGAAAATCATAAATGTAAGGGAAGAAAATGTAGATTTGTATCGGTTATAGATAACACATACCATAATATTTGGCCAATATGAATTTCATATTTTATATAAAGAAAGGCAGATTAAAGAGGACCTCTCACCAGTTTTAACATGTTAAACAAGTCACATCATGGAATAGTGGCTGCAGACCTGAAAAAATATGTTTTTTTTGTTTTCTTTAAATAATAATCTTTATTTTTAAATAGCGCTAATATATTCCGCAGCGCTTTACAGTTTACACACATCATCATCACTGTCCCAATTGAGGCTCACAATCTAAATTCCCTATCAGTATGTTTCTCACTTACTTGGCAGAGATATTTAGCCAGTAAAGTTAATGGCACCTAATATGCTAATTTCCCTTCTAACCAAATTGTCCTTAACAAAGATTCTTCACTGGGTTCTTTTACTTTTTTCCCTACATGGCACTGCCTATAATCAGCCAGCCTCAAACAGAGAAAAAAATAACACCCATAGGGGAAGATAAGAACAGCCATTGTCTATTTGATATGGAAAGGCTAATAGATAATATGTAGCCACTTTTATACTCTTTTTTATTATTGTGCAATATATGAGTGCAGTTGATCCCCAGTGTAGCCCTTCTTTTTGGTATTTTGTTCCCACCCCTCCCTGTATCATCTTTGATTTTTCTAAACAAACTATTTAATTGATTATTGGACATTTTTTCGGTTTTTAATTTCGTCGTTTTATATTTCATTTCCGATAGTCCCTTTGTATTGTCCAATTGTGAAGCAATAGAGTGATCTATAATCATCATATTATGAATATTTCTATTTAAATATGCATTTCTGTCTGGGTAATTTGGCAATACTCAAAAGACAGGAGAATGAGCTTCATAAAACCAAAGATATTAAAGAAAGTTTAAAAAAGGAAAAAAGTGCCTGAGAGGAGAACCCTCTGGATCACTACACTGTATCAAGTAGTGGAGCATCGGGCAAAATATACCCCTATAGAGGGATTCTCTCATCACAACACCAGGAGGCCTAAATGCCATGAATCCTGGACCAGAGGAACAACCTGTACAGACTGGATAGAAGAGACTGTGGAATACTGGCTCTGTCGGTGGAGAGAATCCCGGAAAGGCTGATCCAGCTGGTAGTGGTATCTGGATGGTTCCGTGAGGTGAGGCTTGGTCAGCCTGGAGTGGGATCCGGAGTGTCTAGAGGGATCCAGGACAGGGAACAGCCAGCAGAGAATTCTGTGGAGACACAGGTATTAGTAAAATGCAAAGCAGAAATCTTCTAATCGCAGAGCACAGCAGAGTGTGACCTGAGCTGGAGACAATGATACCACAGAATGAACACGTTGTCCAGGCACCTCCCTCAAGGGGAAGATGCCTTTTATGCACAGAGCATCACAGCACAGACAGCCCTAATAGAGAACAGATGCCCTGCTGCTTTAAGTATGTGCAGGAAGTGGAGCATGCCTCCTAAGAGCATTTCCAGGAGACCTGCCAAGGGGATGCAGGTTTCTACTAGAGAAAGGAGCCGCCGATCCACTGGAATCACGGACAGGGTGAGCAGTACCAGTGAAGCTGCGTGATAGATGCCATTCTCTCGGCACAGCGGAGACCGGACCCACAGCGGTACAGAACGGGTGAAGCGCATAGCACCGATTGATGCGTGCCGCTCTCACTGTCCTTGAGAGACCGTACCTGTAGCTGAGGGCATGACACTATTGTGATTACAAGTGCAGTAAAATAGCAAAGCCACTATTTATCTATCCATATTCATTGGGAATATTTCAGAACAGTATATGTAATGACACAACAGCTGCTCTCCTCCACCGATCACACATATGTCATTGCCGGTAACTGATGTGCAGAGAATGAGGAGAGCAGAGTTGTGTGTCATTACATACACAGCTCTGCAACTATGAGTGGTGTTTATTAAAGATTTCTCCTGACTCACTTCCTGTGTACTGAGAGCAATGAAACTTGGCACAGTTATTAGTCCTTCTCTACATAGGTGCCACCTAGGAACACACACTTCTCCCATCTCTTTAAGCAACTGTAAATACCTCACATGTAGAAGTTGAAAGGTTGCTCCAAAAGCCACGTTGTGACTTTAGAAATCAGAGTCTCATCATCTAGAAAATGCTTGCCATTCAAAAACAACTTCATTGTTGAAAAAAGGTGGAAGTCCGATGGTGCGAGGTTGGGTTAATAAGGGGGATGTGGCAGAATTTTAAAGCCACAGTGGCATGCTTCCATTTGGACAACATGTGAGTTGTGAACTAGTGCATTGTCTTGCAGAAGGCGGACACCTTGTTTTTCTTGTGAAATTCTCAATAAGTTTGATGTGTCACATGACCCTCTTCCCATTGGAAAAAATAAATTTGGATCCAAAATGGCTGACTTCAAAATGGCCACCATGGTCACCACCCATCTTGAAAAGTTTCCCCCCTACCATATACTAATGTGTCCAAATAGGAAGTTGATATCACCAACCATTCCCATTTTATTTAGGTGTATCCATATAAATGGCCCACCCTGTATATAGTACCTGTATAGTTATCTGAACTGTATCTTTTTCTTTATTTTTTAGAACTGCATCAGCCACTGTTCAGACATAGGGGAGACATGTCTCTTATGATGCGAACTTTGATGTTAACCCTTAACCAGTGATATATGGAAACTAAACCTAACCAACTTCTTGTTACGTAAAATGTATAGGAAAGCTTTTTCTTCTCTTCATGAGGGGAACTTGTTGCGAACATGTAATCCCTTAAAAAACACAAATTTATTTAAATCTAGCTAAAAAACACCTACCTAGTGTAACTATTACTATATACGAAAAATACAAATAGACCAAAATAAAGACAAAAACTTATAGAGACCCTACAATAAATCTAGTCTTATATCTGCCTATCAGTGGAGGTTGGCACCCTTTTCTGCATGAAAACCGGACTCCTTCCCAGAAAACGCGTGTTTTTTTCCGCGCGTTTCTGCTCGTTTTCCGAGCATGCTGCGTTTTCTACTGCGAAGCGTTTCTTTTAAAAAAACGCATCAATATGCTCAAAAAGTGCAAAATGCATTAAAATGAATGGGATGTTTCTTTCAAGCGATTTTTAAGCATTTTTGCCGGTAAAACGCTTAAAAAGCGCAAAAAAAACGCTTACGTGGGCACACAGCCTAGAAATACGATTTTTCGGATCTCCCACTCAACATGGACTATCCCTCACTCCCCTAGATAGCCCTGTCACAAGCAGGCCGGAAAACAATATCGAGAGAAAAGGAATGAAACATCTCCTCCAATGCAAAAATTAATAATAAATACAGGTACTTAAGCAACAATACATAATATTAACATAATATCCTATAACAGTGTACACGAGAGTCTCTATTATACAGAACCTCTTATCTGTGCTTAACAATCAATAACTGGCCCAGTGATCAAAAACACCATATATCTTCCATTACCGCCGGTATTAAATAAAGTGCACACTTATCGTTAAGAGGATATGCTCCAACGCGTTTCCCCATTGTCACGGTTCATCAGGAAGGCCTGTTTGACATCACACATGTCACTTGATGTCACACAAGATGCCAGATGCCGTGATGCAAAGCATGCTTGCTGGTCAAAAATGGTGGACTTAAATACCCATCGGAAGATGCTGCCACAGTAGACTCCTTCTTCTCATTAGAAGAAACTGTTCAGCTGTGGGAGTTTTCAGAACACAGGCAAGGGACCTTTTTGAGAGATTTAGTATAAGAGGATATCCACGGAAGGTACTTAATGGTCCTTTTAGGGAGGTACTATCCGCTGACAGGCAATCCTTGCTGTCAACAACAAGAAACAATAGTACAGGGGGAGATACTAACAAGGTTAGGATAATTGATACTTTTGATGCTCAAATGGAGAGGGCTTATCAGATCTTAGGAAGCATTGGAGTATCCTCCAGGCATATCCTAATTTGGAGACTCTAATTCCACCTATGCCAAGGGTGGGGATAATCATATCTTTACTCCGGGAGGGTCCTCAAACTTGGGCTTTTTCTTTACCTATCTTTGCCTGTGACTACCCCTGAACATATGTCTGTGGATAAGTTCTTTGAGGCTTTAGGACTGATTTACGACGAACCAGACCGGGTCAGGGTGGCAGAGGACACGATCATGGGTCTCTCCCAGGGTAAACTCACTGCCGAATGGTATTGTTCAGAGTTTAGATGGTGGTCCACCAAAGTGTCTTGGGATTACTTTGTTAAGATGTCAGTTCAGGAGAGGACTGTCGGATCATCTTAAGGACGCTCTGGCTCTCCATCCACCACCTAGCTCCTTGGAGGAAGCCATGACTCAGGCCATTCTTATGGATCGGAGGTTGCGGGAGAGAGGAGAAATCCAGCGAGAGGATTCTATACATTTTGTTAAAGCCGAAGTGATGCCCTATACGGAACCTGTGAGGCCACTAATCTCAAGGAAAAGGAGAGGAAGCGACGACGTGAAGGGAAGTTATGTTTTTACTGTGGAAGTCCGGGACATTGGAAAAAGGACTGCTTCTCTTGTCCACCGACTAACAAGTGGCCGAGTCTGGGTGATAGTCGAGGAGGTCACCCAGACTCTCAGGTACCTTTTTTTTCATTCCAAAAATTTCGTTAGAGGTGAAACTTTGTTGTGGCTTGTGGGGATTTCTTCACACCCACTTCAGCTTTTGTAGACTGTGGGTCGTCCATGAACTTCATTGACTCAATGTCACGTGGACCAGTCCTGTGTGACGCAACCAGCAGGCTGGTAACTAGAACAACAGTACGCGGCACGTGATACTGTCCTGTGTGACACTGCTCGCAGGCCAGTAACTAAAACAACAAGACGAAGGGAAGGGAAACAGTTACAACGGTGGGCCCTGCGATAGGGAAAGGGGACGTGGAGACCTCCTGCACTCCCCTGACTCAGTGTCCCTAACGCTCCTAACGTTCCCTATGCCGGTTCCGCATCGGGCGCCGATCAGGAACCTGTTGCCCTAGCACACCCTACACCTATCCCTTGCTAGGGAGCTGGGTGGCGCAGGCATTGGCCCCACCGCTGTACTAATACACACTAAGGAAAAACACAAACAGGGAGACACCACTTAGCTTTACTCTGTTGCACTTGCTTCTGGCAACAGAGTCCACCACCGGCATGCAGCTCTCCTCCAGAATCGCTGCCACCAAGCTCTGTCAGAGCTACAAGGAAATCCCCTATGACTCCTTTCACACCAGGCTAAGACAGTGCTGCAAGGAACGCTCTCCAGCTCCTTCCTCCACCAAGGATGGTTGAAATGAACACTATCACCAACACTGATTGCAACACCTGTGACTCTTTTATAGCAGAGCCAGCAATCACACCTGCATTTTAATCATGTGCACTTAACTAAAGAAACTAGAGTGCAATGACGCTCACCACCACTGGGGGTAAACTTAGAACAAACGACACCACAGTGCAATAATCCTAATGGCCACCGGGGGCAAAAACCAACCTTAAGCACAGCTTAGGGAAAAAAAGGTTACCTGTGCTTTTTATATGTCCTGATCCAGCATGGATCATGACACTCAAGTCTGGTATCCAGGAGTATGATAGGGACAGTTAGGCTTGAGACCCCAATCCATATCTGTCAGAGACACCGCACTACACTTGCTTATAGAGCCAGTGCACGTGTCCTGAGTACAGAAGCAGTGCTAAGAGTTACCTGGGGAGCAGGGCAGCAGAGGTGACCAGGCGTGCTTCAACTATTAGTGTTAGGGTCCAGTCAGCGCTGGAAAGTAAAGAGGCACGGGACCTGCGGACACTGAAAATGAACAAGCTTGCACAGGACCTATGGTCATGTGACTGCAAGGGGGCGTGGCTTAGCGTCCTGCTTTCAGATATGACAGGACACCATACAACAACTGAGTCAGGCAAAACGGAGGTCACAACGGTACGGGCAAACGAGGCACAGGAGGGATAAGCAGACGGGAGGTCAGACAAAGCCAAAGGTCATACACAGGATCACAGTACAGTACCAGGGATGAGACAGAGCGGATAATCAGGGCCAAGCAGAGATCAAAACCAAACAGACATATAAGGTACCAGGCAGAATTCAAAGCGATATCCAGAGAACAGACCGAGTCATACACAGAGAATCAAGTAACCAGAACACAGCACAAACACACTCAGGGGTCACCACACAATGCCAAGGGCGAAAGTATAACTGACAGGGATGGGAGCGTCCTGAGGCTATAAGAAGCCTCCCCCAGAACCAGAGAGAGGCCACAATCATAGCCCCAGGTGTGCAGGTAAGCCTGCATCGGGATCACAACCTTTAACCCAAGAAATGCCAGTCATCAGCACTGGTTCCAGACATTAACCCCACGTGTGCGAGTCAAACCCGCACTGAGATCATGACAGTACCCCCCTCTCAACGGGGGGCCTCTGGACCCCCAGGCTTGCCCGGGTACTTAGCATGGAAAGCCCGCACCAGGCGATCAGCATGCATCAACCGGGCCGGTACCCAGGACCTGTCCTCCGGTCCATACCCCTTCCAATGAACCAGGTACTGTACCGACCGCCGTACCAACCTGGAATCTACGATATGACCAACCTTATACTCCACCTGCCCCTCGACCAAAACAGGAGAAGCAGCAGACTCGGAGTCTCCCTGGACTGCTTCAAAAGGTTTCAGTAGAGATTTGTGGAAGACGTTAGGGATCTTGAAAGAGGGTGGAAGGCACAGCCTATACGCCACTGGATTGATTTTTTCCACAATCTTGTACGGGCCAATGAATTTGGGTCCTAACTTGGCTGGCGGAATCTTTAACTTAATGTTTCGCGTGGAGAGCCAAACTTTCTCTCCAACCTGAAACGTGGGACCAGGTGTTCGTTTCCTGTCCGCGAAAAACTTATACTTGCCTTGAGACCTGGATATACGCCGCTGGACTTCTGCCCATGTATCTTTTAACCGCTGAACAGAGTCCTCAGCCCCGGGACACCCCGAATCCAGACGAGAAAACTCACCAAAATGAGGGCTGAACCCATAGTTAATCAAGAAAGGGGACCTACCAGTGGATTGACTCACCTGACTATTGAAGGCAAATTCAGCCAACGGCAGTGCATCGCAACAGTCATTCTGTCTAGCAGAGGTTAGACACCTGAGGATCTGTTCCAGGGACTGGTTAGTGCGCTCCGTCTGCCCATTGCTCTCAGGGTGGTATGCAGACGAAAAGGACAGAGACATACCTAATTTTTTGCAGAAAGCATGCCAAAACTTAGCCAGAATCTGCACACCACGATCAGACACCACATTCAGGGGTACCCCATGCAACCGGATCACATGCTGCACAAACAACCTGGACAACGTCTCAGCTGACGGTAGTGCGGACAGGGGTACGAAATGAGCCTGCTTAGAAAACCTGTCCACCACTACCCACACCACTGTATTACCCTTAGATGGAGGGAGATTGGTAACAAAATCCATGGATAAGTGAGTCCATGGCCTTTCGGGCACTGCCAAGGGTATCAGCTCCCCTGCCGGCCGGCTATGAGAGCTTTTAGAATGAGTGCAGAGCCCACAACCAGCAATGAATTTTTTTATGTCCGAACCAAGGGTAGGCCACCAAAAAATCCTAGCCACCGCCAGACGTGTGGCTGAAATACCAGGGTGAGCACTCAGCTTGGATTCATGGAACTCCTGCAAGAGTTTCAGGCGAAGTTGCTCTGGGACAAACAACTTCCCCTCCGGCTTGGCCGCCGAGGCCTGCGACTGGGCCCCCTGAATCTCCCGTTCCAATTCAGATAAGACCTCTGCTATCACAACCCCAGTGGCTCAGGGGGCGACACCGGCTGAAAACTGCGTGATAAGGCGTCAGCCTTGACATTCTTAGACCCTGGACGAAATGTAATCGTAAACTGAAAACGGGAAAAAAAAAGTGACCAACCAAGATGCAGATTGGTTGGTCTGGGCTTTTCATGCGCGCTATCCTGAGAAACTTGGGGGTCTGGTGGCCAATCCCTTGAGCGGAGGGTACTGTCATGATCCAGACTGGGTTTTTCCTGTCTCTCCTTTTCCCGGTCTGGTCATTCAGGGGTTAACTTTCCTCTGCCTCGTTCTGGTGTCAGGTCGGCTATTTCTCTGCGCTGCTTCTTGCAGGCATTGTCAGTTATATTTCCTGCCTATGGCTTGTGTAGCTGACTCTGGAGAACCTTTGGTTTGTCCTGCTGCACTTAGCTGACTTTGCTTGTGTTTGTGTTACCGGTCTGTTCCCGTCCCTACTCTGTGTTTACCTTTGTGTTTGGCTTCCCCGGTACCCGACTCTGCTGTGGCTCTGACCTGCTCCTCTTGCATCCGGTATTTCTGCCAATAATTTCCATCTGACGGCTTAATTTGGAACATCCATATATCATTATTAATTGTGATCTATGAAATCAACTTATTGTTTTGTTGACATATAATATTATTAATGTATACTACTGGGCTTATTGATTGGATGTAACATTTTTGGGGAGGAAGAGGTTTTGTTATAGGCATTGTATACTGCTTGATATATCACTCTAGATATTTCATGACCTATTAATTCATATGTGGACACAGTAAAGATCTCATTAATCGTACTATCAAGTATTCTATTGACTCAAATGCACAGTCCTCAAAACGGTTTCATTTCATATGTGAATGTGGCTACTTGCTGAGGACGAGGTTAGAGTACCTCGAAAGGCGTAGATCCACACCACAGAATAAACAAATGTTTTTATTTTATTTATTCTTTGTTATCTTTGTTGGATATTGACAGCAGCGTCCATCTCCTTCTACTATTCCAGCACATAAGACGGACATCACTGGAAAAAGAGATGAAATGTAGTGCTAAGTTGCTCCTGATGGAGACCGCACAAGGGTCTGAAATATAAAAAGAAACTAGCCTGAGTTATATTATTGCAGCCAACGTCCTAATACAGAAATTCTGCTCCATAGATGTATGGGTAGATCAAAGATTCATATGTCAGTGAGTATTTTAATTGAATTTACAACCATGGAAACTAGGAATTTCTTCACTCTGTATCCGAGAACTGGTAAAAAAAAAAACTTGATGTGTGAATATAGCCTATATACAGATTGGGAAAGGCTTTAGCTCTGAATAGTTGCTGTTATGTGCAATTCTGTTCTTCAGTAAAGCACTGAAAAGTTTATTGGTACAGTCTCTTTGTTAGTAGCTGGTCATAGTGGGAACAGACACTGGTTTAGAAAAAGGATTAGATGATTTCTGAGAAGAAGGAAATATACTGATGTAAATGTATACAATTATTGTTCTGAATGTTGATCCAATTGATTGACACTTGGGATCAGGAAGGAATATTTGCTCTTTTAGGGCAAATTGGTTCCTGTAGTTTGGTTGCAGCACCCCTATAGCTCTTTATTGTCTCTCATTATTTTATTGAACTTGGATGGATATATGCATTTGTTCAGAGATGTAACTATTTGCAGTATGGAGGGCACTTCTTGCATATTTGATTCCAGACTAAAGTAATAGAGAACAGAGCGATTAAGAAGAAAAAATATTTCCAAAAGATTTTTTTTTCCACCAAAACAGCTCCACTCTTTTCAATGGACTGTGTCTGGAATTGCAGTTTAGTCTTATTCAAACTGATGGGATTGAGTATTTACACAATGAGAATAAAAGTGGTTCATATGCACCCTTTAATTTTCCCTCCACATAAAAGTACCTTCTACAATACACATAATATATAATAATAAGTACAAATATACACTGTATACCTGTGTGGAGGACATTTGAATAAGCTGAACATAGTCTGAAAACTGTGCCACCTCTGCTTTTTCCATTACCTTTCATTCAGAGAGGGTCAGTGTGCAAAAAAAAAAATTGCAATTATAATGGCTTGTTCAGTATCAATCAAAAAAATTACAAGTTAATTAACTAGAAGAGTGATTTGAGTTCAGGCATGGCATAAACAAATGGTCGCTCTAAACAATGTCAGAGAACATTATGTGAAGTTAAATTTATATTCTAAATACTATAAATGCAAAGTTCTAACAGATGGACAAGTAGAATTCATTACTTCATCCATTCCTGGTGTAATTTGGCA
Organism: Dendrobates tinctorius; assembly: GCF_039654945.1. Classification (NCBI taxonomy): domain Eukaryota; kingdom Metazoa; phylum Chordata; class Amphibia; order Anura; family Dendrobatidae; genus Dendrobates; species Dendrobates tinctorius. Next base: position 26,292,891 of record NW_027361898.1, on the reverse strand, counting down.
AAGTTCCCTCTAAGAATTGATGTGCAGCAACAGAATTGTATAGAATTTTTCATGTAGAGGGGGGGAAAGTGTCGGATTCATTTTATTTTTTACTAATATGAGTTATAGCATATGAAAGCATATCATATTTTGGTCCAACATTTTGTATGAATTCTGATATTTTATAGTAACATTAAAGACATAGAGTGACTTTTTTTTTCCGGTACACTCTGGTATTGTAGGAGTGGGCACAGACAGGAGCGGGCCCCTGTGCAAGAACAATATATGGGCCCTTTACAGTCCAATAGCGAATCGTTATGTACAGTTCTACTTGCTGATGCACAGGCTGCACCAATACTTCGTCCACCCTTCTGTCATTGTGTGTCACATTGCCATTACAAGACATTTTGTCAGAGAGGTGCTTATAAGCTCACAGCATCTTTCACAAGTGAGTGATTTTGCCAGGGAAAAGCACAGTCAGTAACTGTAGATTAAAATGGCAGTCATTGAAGTATACCAGAGAGGATCACTGTTCTGGTTCATAGTGGTAGATCTAAAAACGTGTAAGGACAGTAGTGGTCTTGATGAGACAACCCTTTAAGGCCCACACCTAAGGTTCACACTTAAGAATTTCCATCTGTTCCTCACTGTGTGGAGAGCTGATGTAGAAAAGGGCAGCGACAAATCCAGATAAGGCTTAAAGGGCTGACCAATGTTAATCTGAGTCCTTGCTCATCTGAGATTTTTTTCTGAGCTCAGATCGGGCTGAGATCCTTGTACCTCGAACAAGACTCGCCAATGAAAGTCAACGGGTGTGATAAAAAAAGCACACGGCACTTGCACAATGCGAGCTCAGTTTGTTTGTTTGGGTTCATCCCATCTGTTACCCTATCTGCATTTGTGCCTTGGTATGGACCTCTTATATTATTCATTGTGCTATGCCATGCCTTACATGTGAATTGTTGCCCCGAATATTGGAGGGCTGACATCACGGATATACATTGGCTGCATGCATAGTATCCCTTACTTGTGATACTCATTACCATTCTCTTTCGTTGGCTGGATGTGGAGTATCCCCAAATTGTGTTATTTATCTACCACCCTTTAGTGGTTCATTTTCACAGCACAATACTTGTGCGGGCTTCATTTACACATCTTGTGTTATGGGATACGTCTGGGCACATTTTTGTGCATACATGGGTTATATTATTTATCTATGACCCAGCTATAATTTTTAGGTTCCTCCTTGATATTCTGCATGGTGACGTTCCACATGGTAATTCTGGCTGGTACACTTATTATTATTACATCCTACCTGGAGGCTGTTGATTGTTTTGAGTCTTATAGATTGTTGTGATCCTATTAGTCCTGCATGTCATTTGGGGTACCAGGGTGAGATCATAGTTATCATATTGATGTACATGCACTTTATAATTGTACCCGTGCGTTCATTTAGGTATCACATGCATATGACTCAATTCTTATTTGTATACAGATTAGGGTCAACGATGGGTTTTGTCATTTTTGTTGCTTTTATATGTTTTTAAACAGTGGTGTTAATAAAGCTCCTTTTGCAATTATATATATTGGTGGTGTGCAATTCCCTTTGTGGTCTCCTTGTTTCCTTTTTTTTTCAGTTTGTTTTTTACACACACATGTCCTTAAAAACCCAACATTTCATATGCCAGGTGCAGTAACATCACAGCGTGATCCATCAGAATAGAATAGATAGAATAGATATACAGTATATACATAGAATAGATAGATATAAAGATGTCAGTCACATATATAATTAGTACAGTAATTGTGTAGCTTATCGTACATTTTTTTTATTACTAAATAAATTATTTTCTGAAAAAAATTATGTGGGATCCCGCAAAATTTTATTAACCAACCAGCAGAGGGAAAGCAGACAGCTGGTGTGAGATGTTTATAGCCTGGAAAGGGGGTAATACCCATGGAGCTTCCCAGGCTATTACTATCAGCTTGCAGCTGTATACTTAGCCTTTGCTGGTTATTAAAATGGGGGACGCCACCAAAAAAAGGACTTAGGATCCCCTATAATTAATAACCAGCACAGGCTAGGCAGACAACTGTGGGCTGATATTAATAGCCTTGGAAGGGTCCATAGATAGCTGCCCCCTTCCTGACTAAAAATATCAGCTCTTTGCCGCCCTTTAAATGACGCATCCATAAGATTCGCCAAATATGGCACTTAGCCTCGCACTTCCCAATTGCCCTGGGGCAGTGGCAAGTTGGATAATAGCAGGCTGAATTGTTGCATGATGCGACTATACAGCCTACCATCCAGCAGAGATACTGAGCAAGCATGTGGTGACATGACAAAGTTGCGCAGAGTTCATATTCAATTAACTCCTTTGATCTCACTGATGTAGCCACGAGCTGTCAAAATGTCATCGGAGTTCATAGCCAATGAATTCAGATCAACTCAATTACGTCAGCACGAACGCCACTGCAACAGTGCTATCTCCAGAGTCACTGGATAAGTCTCTCTGTCCTGTAGTGTGTAAGCTCATATGGTCAAAGAGGTCCTCTGTCTCACCTGTAAAGTGTAAGCTCTTATGGTCAACGGGGTCTTCTCACTCTCTCGCTTCTTGTGCCTCAGTAGACTTGCACCATAAATTGTTAAGTGGGCTCTCCTCACTACAACAATGCCAAACATGTGGAGGATAACTGCAATTTAGGCACATCATGAGGCTCAAAAGTAGAAAATCATTTAAATTTGCATGCACAAATTTCACGGGATTTTATTTGGTGGTTCTTCTGTAAAAATCATTTGAACTTTTCTACTAATTAGGTTTTCTCTTCCTTATTTATGGTTCCCCCGCCCCTATGCCTCCCTCTGGTCCATAAATGCAGGTCTACTACTGAGATTTTATACAGAAGAGGCAGGTCATTCACAGGCCAGAGGCAGGCGGAGAGGCCGGGGAATCACAGACAGTGAGGAGAAGACCCAGAGTACAGTATGGCCCCTGTGCACTGAAATCTAATTAGCAGAAAACTTCAAATGGTGATTAAGGAATGGTGATTAAAGAATGATGATTAAAGCTTGTGTGTTTTATCTGTCAAGTGTGAACATCATCCTGATATACAGTGGGGAAAAAAGTATTTAGTCAGCCACCAATTGGGTAAGTTCTCCCACTTAAAATGATGAGAGAGGCTGTAATTGACATCATAGGTAGACCATAACTATGAGAGTCAAAATTGAGAAAATAAATCCAGAGAATCACATTGTCTGATTTGGCCAGATTTATTTTTCAAATTATGGTGGAAAATTAGTATTTGGTCACCTAAAAACATGCAAGATTTCTGGCTCTCACAGACCTGTAACTTCTTCTTTAAGAGGCTCCTCTGTACTCCACTCATTACCTGTAGTAATGGCACCTGTATGAGCTTGTTATCAGTGTGAAAGACACTGGTCCACAACCTCAAACAGTTACACTTCAAACTCACCTATGGTGAAGACCAAAGAGCTGTCGGAGGACAAAAGAAACAAAATTGTAGCCCTGCACAAGGTTGGGAAGACCGAATCTGCAATAGGCAAGCAGCTTGGTGTGATGAAATCAACTGTGGGAGCAACAATAAGAAAATGGAAGACATACAAGACTACTGATAATCTCCCTCGATCTTGGGCTCCACGCAAGATCTCACCCCATGGAGTCAAAATGATCACAAGAATGGTAAGCTAAAATCCCAAAACCACATGGGGGGACCTAGTGAATGACCTGCATAGAGCTGGGACCACCATAACAAAGGCTACCATCACTAACACACTACGCCACCAGGGACTCAGATCCTGCAGTGCCAGACGTGTCCCCCTGCTTAAGCCATTATGTCCAGGCCCGTCTGAAGTTTGCTAGAGAGCATTTGGATTATCCAAAAGAGTATTGGGAGAATGTCATATGGTCTGATGAAACCAAAGTAGAACTGTTTGGTAGAAACAAAACTTGTTGTGTTTGGAGGAGACAGAATGCTGAGTTGCATCCAAAGAACACCATACCTACTGTGAAGCATGGAGGTGGCAACATCATGCTTTGGGGCTGTTTCTCTGCATAGGGACCAGGATGACTGATCTGTGTACATGAAAGAATGAATGGGGCCATGTATCCTGAGATTTTGAGTGCAAACCTCCTTCCATCAGCAAGGGCATTGAAGTTGAAACGTGGATGGGTCTTTCAGCATGATAATGATCTAAAGCACAGCACTAGAGCAACAAAGGAGTGGCTTTGTAAGAAGCATATGAAGGTCCAGTCTCCAGATCTCAACCCCATAGAAAACTCTTCGAGGGAGTTGAAAGTCAGTGTTGCCCAGCGACAGGCCCAAAACATCACTGAGGGGAAGGCATGTAGGAGAAAAGCCGGACACCGGTAGGTAACCCCTGACCCGGTGCTAGCAGGCACGAACTCCGTTGCTTCACATAGCACGTGCCAGCCGGCGAACAACCGCAACCTGTTTACGTCACAGGTCACGGTAGTGTGAACCACTGCTTATGACGGGTGCAATGTCCGCCCTGACGGACGCCACTAACCAGCCTAACAGCGGTGCTGGAAAGCACACACACGGCATTACTGTGGTTGACGCTGCGATAGCAGTGTCAAGGAGGTCAGTACTGGCCGACGCCCTAGGCGCTGAAGGTAGATGAGGATAACACTGCGGCGCTGTGCAGTGTCCGAGCTATTGAGCTGACTCTAATTCCTAACCCTAACTCATGCGTAATATCCAAGGAGGGGGAATTATAATGCGTCAGTCACCAGGCTCATTCATCCATCATCATGCATACACTAAGAACTATAGCCTCAGAGTCTATCATAGCGCATGGCGGGGTGGCCATGCGAACCTTTTATAGCCGTGCCCTTCCGGGACCTTCCTGATCCACCAGATGGACCAATCAGAACTGGAGAAGGACCTGAGCATGTGACTCCCGATCCCCAATGGGAGATCGTCTCATGAGCATGTTCAGTGGACCGAAGGAAGGACTTAGACTCTGGAGTCTTTTGCTGCTGGCCAGGCTGCATTGCCATAACTGGACCAGAGGTGGCAGCAGCAACCGAACCCACAATTTTGGTGTGGACAGAACGCTGGGATCGTGGAGTCTGTTGAGCAGGCTCCACTGCGGCCAGAGGGGAATGAGAGACTGTTGATGGCAAGGCTCGGGATTCCCACTGTGCAGCGCCCGGAACCCAATGCCCAACATTATCCCCCCTCCTAGGGCCCCCTCCCCTCTAAGCCTTGCTGCGCTCAAATGCCGCAATAAGGAGCGGGGCGTGGATATTCTCCACTGGTCCCAGGTCCGAGCCTCAGGACCATGACCCTTCCAGTCCACCAAATAAAATTTTTTACCATGCACCACCTTGCATCCCACGATGGCATTGACCTCGAACTCATCCGAAGACAAGTCAGATGTCCTGGCAGATGACTCGGAAAACCAGGTCAAGAGAGCAGGCTTAAGGAGGGACATGTGAAAGGTGTCAGAAATGACCAAGTGGGGAGGAAGAGCCAGGTGATAGACCACAGGGTTGACCTTCTCCAGGACCTTGAAGGGACCAATGTATCGTGGCTCAAACTTGGTGGACTCGGCCCGCAGCCAGATATTTCGGGCAGAGAGCCACACCAAGTTGCCAGGGGCAAAAGTTGGAGCGGGACGCTGATGCATGTCGGCGGGCGCCCTCATTTTCTCCTTAGAGGCTCGGATGGCATACTGATTGCGATCCCAAATGTCGCGAGCCTCCACTGCCCAGTCTGCCACCCTGGAATCAGTGGAAGACACTGGCATCGGGATGGGGACGCGTGGATGCTGGCCGTAATTAAGGAGGAAAGGGGTCTGACCTGTGGAGTCAGCTACCGCGTTGTTCAGAGCAAATTCTGCCCACGGTAGTAAGGATGCCCAGTCATCCTGCCTGGCTGAGACAAAATGTTGCAGGTATGTGACCAGAGTTTAGTTAGCTCTCTCAACCAACCCGTTCGTCTCGGGGTGATAGGCGGACGACAAATTTAGCTCAATGCTGAGCAGACTGCAGAGCTCCCTCCAAAACCGAGACGCAAACTGGGGACCCCGGTCACTAACTATCTTGTCCGGCATACCGTGCAAATGAAATATGTGCTTTATGAACAGTGCGGCGAGACCACGGGCAGAAGGCAGCCGCGCGAGTGGCACCAGATGCACCATTTTAGAAAAATGATCGGTGACCACCCAGATGACCATGCTGCCACTGGATTTGGGCAGGCCGACCACAAAATCCATGCCGACCATCTCCCAGGATCTGTCTGTCACCAGCAAGGGGTACAGTAACCCAGCTGGCCTCTGCCTAGAGGACCTGTTCTGAGCACAGGAGACGCATGCCTGAATGTATTCTCTCGTGTCCCAAGCCATGTGTGGCCACCAATAAGTCCTTTCCAGGAGTTCTGTGGTCCGCCTAGTACCAAAGAGACCACCCACCCTGGACGCGTGAGCCCACACGAGAACCTCTGGCCGTAGGCGGGGAGGATCAAAGGTCTTGCCTGGAAGCACAGACTCAAGAGCGACCGGGGCCACGGTCCTCAGACTCTCAGAGAGGACGATTAGCCAAGGCTCATCCTCCTCCTCCTCCGCTGACACCACCGAGCGAGAGAGAGCATCAGCCTGGACGGGAGAGGTGAAGCGGAAGCGGGAGAAGAGCGACCACCTGGCTTGGCGAGAGTTCAACTGCTGGACCGTTTGTAAGTACACCAGGTTTTTATGGTCGGTGTACACCTGAAAGGGGAACCGGGCTCCCTCCAGGAGATGTCTCCACTCAGAAAAGGACAACTTCATTGCCAGCAGCTCCCTGTTCCCGATGGAGTAGTTTCTCTCCACTGGTGAGAAGGTCTTGGAGAAAAAGAAGCAGGGATGCTTCCGACCTTGAGAATCCTTCTGGAAAAGGACTGCTCCTGCACCGACTGACGAGGCATCTACCTCTAGGATAAAGGGGACGATGGAGGATAGGAGCGCCAGCAAAATGGGTCTTAAGAGACGAGAAGGCCACGGAGACCTGTTCTGACCAAACCTTAGGATTAGCTCCCTTTTTGTTGAGGGCGACTAAAGGAGCCACCAGTGTGGAGAAGTGGGGAATGAACTGGCGGTAATAATTAACGAACCCTAAGAAACTCTGCACCGCTTTAAGAGAGTGGGGCTCCCACCAGTCCATTACCACCTGAAATTTGGCAGGATCCATAGCCAACCCCTGGGCCGAGATGATATAGCCCAAGAACGGCAAATACTCCTGCTCAAATTGACACTTCTCCAACTTGGCGAAGAGAGAATTCGCCCACAAACGGTCTAAGACTTTGCAGACGTCTCTCCGGTGAGAGGCCAAATCTGGAGATAAGATGAGGATGTCATCCAGATAGACCACCACCGAGGTGGAGAGCATATCGCGAAAGACATCATTCACGAAGTCCTGGAAAACAGCTGGTGTGTTACAGAGGCCGAAGGGCATAACCAGATACTCATAGTGGCCATCCCTGGTATTAAAGGCTGTCTTCCACTCATCCCCTTCACGTATGCGGATCAAGTTGTAAGCCCACCGTAGATCTAGCTTAGTGAAGATCTGGGCCCCTCGCAACCTGTCAAACAGCTCAGAGATCAGGGGAAGAGAATATTTTATTTGACGGTTATGGCATTAAGACCTCTGTAATCAATGCAAGGGTGCAGTTCTCCACTCTTCTTCTGTACGAAGAAGAACACTGCCCCCGCTGGTGACACCGACTTCCTAATAAACCCTCTTGCCAGATTCTCCCAGATGTATTGTGACATGGCCTCCATCTCCGGGAGAAACAGTGGATATAGGTCTATAGGACAGTCGTAGGGACGATGGGGCGGAAGAGTCTCTGCAGATTTTTTAGAAAACACGTCTGTGTACCGGGGCGGCCATGCAAACCTTTTATAGCCGTGCCCTTCCGGGACTTTCCTGATCCACCAGATGGACCAATCAGAACTGGAGAAGGACCTGAGCATGTGACTCCCGATCCCCAATGGGAGATTGTCTCATGAGCATGCTCAGTGGACAGAAGGAGAGACTTAGACTCTGGAGTCTTTTGCTGCTGGCCAGGCTGCATTGCTATAACTGGAAAAGAGGTGGCAGCAACAGGGATCGTGAAGTCTGTTGAGCAGGCTCCACTGTGCTCAGAGGGGAATGAGAGACTGTTGATGGCAAGGCTCGAGATTCCTGCTGCGCAGCGTCCGGAACCCGACGCCTAACACAGATTGCCTGACTGTGTCCGGTTTTCACTGTAAGACGGCAGAAGTCTCTCTGCTGCTTGTCATTTAATTGCAAGAACCGTCAGTTGCCTGCTTCCTGCTATGAGTTGTGTTGAGGGGAGTTGACAGGTAGTTAAGAGAGCAAGTGGGTTTTTCAGCAGTGTCTGAAAAAAAACAAAAAAAAGGATTTTGTCTGTAGTACAGTACACGGTTGTCGCCTGTGATATGATTTTCAGTTCTGGATAGGAGAAAGTAGGTCTAGAGTGAATTGACTCGACCTGGTAGGGGCACGTGACTTAGAGTGAGTTGACTCAGTACGGGGGGGCTGGTAATTTAATTAATACGAGGTGTAATTTGATTAATACGAGGTCATTTTTTGTAAACTACGGAACACGGAAATCAGACAGGGACCACGTGGCAAGAACAAATAGGAAGTGTGTATTGCAGACTCATTTCTACTTTAGAATTTCAGGTTTGAGTCATTTCCCCCATCTTATTGTTTTTTTGGTGTTTTATCTTTATACTAGCTGAAGAGCCCGGCGCTGCCCGGGCATAGTAACTAATTGTGGTTAGTTATAGCAAATTATAATTATCCTCCATCCCATAGTCCCGTGCCCATATACCCATCATACATATCCACGATCCCATAGGCCCGTGCCCATATACCCATCATACATATCCTCCATCCCATAGTCGAGTGCCCATATACCCATCACACATCCTCCATCCCATAGTCCCATGCCCACATACCCATCATACATATTCGCCATCCCATAGTCGAGTGCCCATATACCCACACATCCTTCATCTCATAGTCCCATGCCCATATACCCATCACACATCCTCCATCCCATAGTCCCATGCCCATATAACCATCACACATCCTCCATCCCATAGTCCCGTGCCCATATACCCATCATACATATCCGCCATCCCATAGTCCCGTTTCCATATACCCGTCATACATATCCTCCATCCCATAGTCCAGTGCCCATTTACCCATCACCATCACATATCCTCCATCCCATAGTCCCGTGCCCATATACCCGTCATACATATCCTCCATCTCATAGTCCAGTGCCCATATACCCATCACACATCCTCCATCCCATAGTCAACCATTGTGACATCATAATGAGCGGCGGGGCTTGCAACCTATGATGACATCAGCGTCGCCATGGCAACCATTATGACATAATGATTGGCGGGGCTTGAGACACACACACTTTTTCCCCATTATGTAGATGGGGCAAAATTGTTTGGTGAATTGGAACGCGCGGGGTTAAAATTTCACCTCACAACATAGCCTAGGACGCTCTCGGGGTCCAGATGTGTGACTGTGCCAAATTTTGTGGCTGTAGCTGCAACGGTGTGGATGCCAATCCCGGACATACATACATACATACATACATACATACACACACACTTGAGCTTTATATAATAGATATATAAAGATGGAGAAATTAATGCAGTTCTGCCGTATTGGCACTAAGCCAAATTCAGATGGCAAGTTAGACCCGTGTACATTAGTCATGATTCGTGAAGGAAAAAGTCATGTTAAATAATGTAAAAGCTTCTGAAGTTGTGTGGAATGCCAGAAGGTGAGAGGTTACAGCCCCTGGAGTGGAAGATTGTCTTGAAAGAAAGGAAAGGTATCCTAGAAAATAATGGATTGCTGTCTACTGCTAGGGCATGGGAAAGAGTCTCTGAAAGTCTATATAGAGAAAATTGGATAGAAGAGGAAAGGAATAAAAAGGACAGAGTTTTGAGTTATGTATATTACAAAAACCTATCCTGTGAGCGGCCACCACCATATAATGGTGGCACACTGCCATGTGTTAATTCTGATGGCAGCCATTTTGGGGATGGAAAATGTGTTTCTTCTGGCAGCCATTTTGGGGATGGCAAATGTGTTTCTTCTTGCAGCCATTTTGGTTATGGCAAATGAGTTTCTTCTGGCAGCCATTTTGGGGATGGAAAATGTGTTAATTCTGATGGCAGCCATTTTGTGGATAACAAATGTGCTACTTCTGGTGGTGGCCATCTTATAACATCGCCCCAGATCATACAAAATGAGACATATCATCATGTGACTAACTTAGATCTGTCTAAATCGAGTGAGGCACAATTCAGGAAGACACCCACAACTTCCGGTGATGAACATCTTAGATTAAGGCTACACACCACACCACCAAATCCTTGTTACCCAGTAATGACCACTAACGGCCCATACTATATTCTTTCTGGAAGTGAACAGGCTTTACCCATGTTCTCTGTTACAATGTTGTCCAGTGGGCCACTGACCCTTTCCCCTATCACTCCTGTGGTGAACCCAACAATCCATCCACCAGGATCATCCCCGGCACCGACCTTTTCTACTGTCACTTCCACTGCCAATTTAGCCAAACACCCACATGAGATACTCCAAGCAACGACCTCTCCTTTCAACGCTTTCGCTACAACAGCACTCTCACGCAGTCTACCTAACCCTATACCCTGTACCTCACAGGCTCTCTTGTGGCCAAGTGCACACCTGTATGGGACGGTGGCAACTGTATCAATGGGGGACTCAATCTGGAAGGGGGATACCAACATCACAGAAAGCGCAAAGGGGAGGGAATATTGGCAACTGATTTTTGAAAAAGAACTTCCTGAGGGACCCTTGTTAGTGGTGAGAAAGGCTAACATAACAACAATGGAAACTGATGCTATTGTTAATGCTGCCAATTCTCAGTTAGAGCACAATGGTAGTGTGGCTAGAGCTATAGTGCAAGCAGGAGAGGTGACTATTCAAGTTGACAGTCAAATCATTGTTGAATCACATGGTCAGATAGCTGGTGGGGACATAGTGGTGACTAAATCTGGCAGTCTTCCATGTAGAATGATCATACACTCTGTGACTCCTATTTTTGACCCTATTCATCCAGACGTTAGTGCTCAACAACTTTGCGCAACAATATCTCGTATTTTAGAGTATGTGAATATTAGTGAGCAGATTGAGACCTTGACAATTCCCGCTATTGGTGTTGGCATTTTCGGTTTCCCTGTTCATGCATGTGCAAGAGGAATTGTTGGAATTGTAATGAACAAGTGTATCCCCCCAATCAGGGCCGGCTCCAGGTTTTTCTGGGCCTCGGGCGAAAGTGTCTCAGTGGGCACCTTTAACACGTACCACAATTCATGATGCACAGATACGGCAAAGAAATATAGGTATAGTACAATGCCAAAGATATCACTTACTTCTTTCATTACACATGTGATATCTATTGTAAATTCAACAATAGCTCAGAAACCAGCAAATCCTCGCAGAGCACAGTGCGTGCCCTAGTGGGGATTCAAAAGTTTTCATTTAAGACCGGACAGTATAGAACTCCATACAGTATTCTGGGCATCACATAGTCTTCCATACAGTTTATTGGGCACCACATATTGCTTCATACAGAATAATGAGCCTCATATGATGCTCCATACAGAATAATGAGCCTCATATAATTCTCCATACAGAATAATGAACCTCATATAATGCTTCATACAGAATAATGAGCCTCATATAATGCTCCATACAGAATAATGAGCCCCAAATATTGCTTCATACAGAATAATGGGCATCATAATGCTCCACACAATATAATGAGCCCCAAATATTGCTTCATACAGAATGGGCCTCATATAATGCTCCATACAATATAATGAGCCCCAAATATTGCTTCATGCAGAATAATGAGCCTCATATAATGCTCCATACAGGATAATGGGCCCCATATAATGCTCCATACAGGATAATGGGCCCCATATATTGCTTCTTACTGGATAATGGGCCCCATATAATGCTTCATACTGGATAATGGGCCCCATATAATGCCCCATAGAGAATAATGGGCTCATCTCCCCCACTGGGCTCATTTCCTCCCCCCTCACTCTCATCTCCCCCGCTGGGCTCATTCCCCCCCTGCTCACTCTCATCTGCCCCGCTGGGCTCATTTTACCCCCCCACTCACTCTCATCTCCCCCGCTGGGCTTATTTCTCCCCCCGCCTCACTCTCATCTCCCCCAGGGGCTGGGCTCATTCTCCCCCTCGCTCCCCCCACTCATTCTCCCCCCGGCCCCGCCACCGCTCATTCTCAGCGCCGCTCACGTCCAGGCGCCGGTAACTTTTTCCTGTGAGAGCGTGCGGTCACGAGGTACCGCTCATTAAGGTCATGAATATGGGCGCCACGCCTATGGGAGAGGAGTGGCGTCCATAATTATGACCTTAATGAGCGGTAGCATGTGGACCGCGCGCTCTCACAGGAAAAAAGATGGTGGTCAGTATGATGTTGGGCGAAGGGCAGAGGGCAGAGGGCGGAGAGCGGGGGACTGACCCCGGACTTATAAATTAAAAAAAAAAACCTTGTTCAGGTGCTGAGTGGGCCCCCCCCGTCTCGCCAGGGCCCCGGCACTTGCCCGGGTATGCCGGGTGCTGACGCCGGCCATTCCCTCAATCATTTGCTTCCTCTCCGAAATGAGGTTAATTAATAATGAGGACAGGATTGTTAAAGCTTTTAAGACTGCCTGCGTCACCTTGACTCCCCCATGATATTGGAGCTGACCAAATAGAGCCCTTCATTCCAGGACTGTTGCCTCCTCCTGCTCCTCATACACAAATGATTGCATTTGTACTTCCGGTGCCACCTATACTACCGCCTCAGGTGCCACCACCAACAGTGTTAGTGCTCATGCCTGAGGAGCCCACCCTCTATGTCAAGTTTACACCCCAGCAAGCTGCTACTCTGTTGAATAAACTACCAGATCCAGAAAAACAGTCGATGCCTTTTTACAGAAGCATGCTACAAATCCAAAAAAAAAAACTCAGCCACGTGGCAAGATCTAATTTCCCTGGCAAACCTTAAAGCAAAACACCTGTCGCTGCGGTGTCATATGAGACTCCAATGTTCCCTCTTGATTCTGGATAATGTCACTCTTGTCCTCTGCACCATCCTCAACCCGTCCACGCTGCTTCCTCTTTCCAGGGGGATGTGGATGATGATAGTGACTGTTCTAACTTCTTCCATGTTTGACGCTGTGTGGATTCCAGCATACGGCTAAACCCTTCATCCATTCCCAGTAACAAGACTGTATGGGTGCTTAAGTCTATATTTATTGGGATGCTATGGACAACGATGGGAGATGATAACAGATAGTATAGTAGATGAAATTGGTGAACAGAGTAGTAGATGAGATTAGAGGTTGTTGAACACCATTGTGGATGAATCAGAGATTGTTGTACAAAGTTGTGGATGATATCAGAGATTGATGAACAAAGTTGTGGATGATTTTTTGGATAAAAACTATAAGAAACAGACAATACAGTATGTCAGTGCTGGCAGATAATATCACAGCAATACAGGGTACTATCACAACAGTAGCAATGATACAGAGTGCTATTATATTGGTAGCATGCATTATACAGAGGCTGAGCAATACAACATACACATCAGTAAAAGAGAAAGAAATATCTAAACAACTTATGGCTGCCAGCCTTGCATTTACTGAACAGAGGATGCATATAACTAACATGCAGTGTAATAGCATTACAGGAGCTGAACATGCATTACAAATGTCATGCACTATGTCCAGCTAACACAGATGCATACATATATTACATAAATGCATTAAACCCGTACCGGAATCCGCTTGATATAAGCAGTGGTTTTGCAGGGAGCTGAGCACATGTGAGCTCCTCAGAGATCCGGCAGAAATGGTTACATGATGTTGACCAGGGAAGGAAGAAGGGGCAGTTCTGAACAGATTAACCATTAAGGCAAAAGGATTCTAAATCCAAGAACAGGGGCAACTATGACATCTAATGGCCATAGCTGGAACAGCACTTAAGAAATGTCTTGCTGCACAGAATGGGCAGAACAGTGATGCTTACGTTGAAGACGCCTTTACACACTCAGAGGTCATGTCTGTCTCGAACAAATGCAGGAAGAAGCAGCCTCCAAGAAAAACGTGTCGGAAAACTCATTCCCATATGCTGACCTGACGTTCGTCACTGATGGTTCCAGATTTGCAGGTGAAACAGGAAGGTTCCATACGGGATATGCCGTGGTTACACATGACCAGGTCATCTCAGCCGGATCCCTATCACCGCATATGTCTGGGTCGCCCTCCCAGGGCTGTGGGGTACTCGGTACTGGGCTGGTCTTTCAGAGGGGATTGTCACAGCAGCGGTGACCCGGTGCGTGGCCCTGGGTGCCCATGTAAAAGGGGTTGAGTTGGGAATAAAGTTTATAAGTGATTCCGGATGCCACCTGTGGTGTTCGGCAAGGGAGGTGTTAAGCCGACGCTGCAAGCAGATCCTCTGGGACAGATAGTATAGTGCAGCAATGATGTTGGTAGCCCTCCACAGGTAGGGCTGTTGGTCCCAGGGCAGTGTAGCGGAGTGCTTAGGAAGAGGGTGCAGTGTTTGGCACAGAGATGTAGCAGTGCTGAGGATGTTGCAGGAAGGAGGCAAGGACACAACAGGGTGCAGTTTCTTTACCCTTACTTGGCAAATGCAGTCCAGGGTCCTGGTTACAGATGGCACAGGAGCAGGCTAGCCTGGAAGCAACTCAGGGATCTCTCTATCAGATGGGTTGTGTAGTCTCCTTCCTAGCGCTGGCTTGAGGCACATCCAGTACTATGTTACACTGAAGTTCCTCCTTTTTATCTTCTCTTAGAACTACCTCGTATGGCAGACAGCTGTAGCCCTCTATCTCTCTTGGCTCACCCGTCGCTGTTGTGCCTCCGAGTCTTAGTTGGGAATAGAGCATTTACAGCTTCCTATTCCTCTGGTTTCTGTTGCAAGACCTTCAGTATCCATACAACCGTGGAGACCAGGCTCCAGGTCATGCGCTCTCACTGGGAGGGAGCTCTCTATCCTAAGCTCAACCTCCAGCTTCTCTCCACACATCTACACCCGTTGCCCTCCTCACACTAACTCCTCATTTCCCTTCCTGGCCCTCAGAGAGCACTCCTCCCCCAATTCTGGTTCAGAGCTCCCTCTGCTGGCCTGGAGTGGGAACTGTGTTGCATGACATGGTTAACTGTTAGAGAGACCCTTCCTTGCTTCCAAGCATGACATCACCCTCCCTGGAGGAAGGCAATGCCATTGTGGCGACCATACTCCTGGGAGCGCCACATTCCCCCTAGTGCAAGTCAGCACTCCTGGGCTGATGAAAAACATACACAACATATAAACAAATGACAAATAAACAATTATGGAGATTACAAGATTTGAAAAGGGAAAAATTACAAAAACCACAAGCTCCAAAAACAGTCCTGTGATGATAAGTCCAACATCAACATCCATGGTCCATTCCTGGGCAAATGGTGAACTTTTTACAAGAGTAGTGACCACACACAGTCCTGTGACCCGAATGTCCATAAAACAAACGGGAAAAATTCAAAAAGAACAATCTTATAGAATATTTGTAGGAGCAAAACTTGAACAGCTACATATATACATTTCAACAATTACATTGACCTATCTATACACGATATCTGATGGGCGGTATACCTTGTGTAGTACAGGTAGACCTGCGTAACACTGGTGTGATTGGGGACCACACTGGTTGTCTGGTGCTAACTACTGGTGTAGTGTGTGATGTACTGGATACACTACTGGTGGTTCTGCGTAGCACAGGGATACTAGATTTCCTAGGACCAGTTCTACTCACTGTGGGCATGACAGATTCACCACTGGCAGGGCGAGGGTTATCTGGCTCCACTGCTGGTGTGGCATCTGCTGCCTGATTTTCCTGATTCTCAGGATTTTCTTGAGTCACTTCTTCTTGTACTACCAGTTGGGGAAATGTCAACACTGGCACCACTATTGCATCATTTACTTTAGTCCAATTGACAGGGAATTCTCCAAGTATAGTGCTGACCTTTTCTTCCTCTATGGGTTGGATGTTATTTTGTTCTTCCATTCTTTCCTTTAACTGGTCAGGGCATAATTTCAAATGATCCCTTGATATTGCTGTTGAGGTTTCTCCTCCATCTTTACTAATAAGGCACACCTTGGTATTGTCAAAGTTTGAGGGTAGAATGGTGTAGGGTTCAGCTTCCCATTGGTCATCCAATTTATGCATTCTCCTTTTCCTCTTTAGGACTTGTTCTCCTGGTGACAAGGGAACTGCAGGTGCATGCTGATTGTAGTGCCTTTCTTGTTTTTGTCTTGCCTGAGCTAGACTCTTTTCTACACACTCTTGTACTCTTCGATACTGTTGTCGCCTCTCTGTGTCCCAGTCAGCATCTGGTGATGTCACCTCAGGTGTAAGGACTCCCATATCCAAATCAATAGGCAGTTTACCAGGCCTCGCTCTCATTAGGTAGGCTGGAGTGCAGTTTGTGGAATTCACAGGAATGTGGTTGTAGAGGTCTACCAGATCAGGCAACTTTTCTGGCCACAGATTTCTCTCTTCCAAAGGCAAGGTCTTCAGCAGGTCGATCACCACCTGGTTCATCTTTTCACACATGCCATTGGTCTGTGGGTGGTATGGTGTTGTCCGGATCTTCTTACAACCATACAAGATACAGAATTCTTGGAACACTTCTGCCTCAAAAGCTGGACCTTGATCTGTAAGCACTCTTTCGGGATACACATGTGGTCTACAGAAGTGCTGTTGAAAGGCTCTGGCTGCTGTCCTGGCTGTTTGATCTTTGACAGGCACAACTACCAGGAATCTTGAGTAGTGGTCCACAATGGTAAGAGCATAGATGTAGCCTGACCGGCTTGGAACCAGCCTCACATGGTCCAGGGCTACCAACTTGAGTGGCTGCTTGGTTATTATTGGCTGCAGAGGAGCTCTCTGGCTGTTTCGATCATTTTTGCGCAGGTTACATTGTCCACACTCCCGGCACCACTTTTCAATGGCTTTCCTCATACCAGCCCAGTAGAATCTCTCCCGGAGCAACGCTTCCAACTTCTTCCATCCGAAGTGTCCAGCTCCATTGTGGTATGCTTCCAAGACCATTGATGCCTCCCTCTTTGGGACTATCACCTGCCAGACCAGCTCATGAGTGCGGGCATTGATACTCCTCCGACACAGCTTTCCTTCATAAATGAACAGCCGACCTCTTTCCTTCCACAACAGCTGGGTTTCTTCAGGAGCATCCGACTCTGGGCGTGAGTCAGCTTGTGACAGTAGCTCCTTCACCAGGCGGACTGCAGGGTCATTATCCTGAGTTTCTGTCCAGTCATGATGGGGAAATGGATTTAGGGTGACCTCTTTCAAGCCAGACCGTCTGTTTCTCACTCCTTGGGCACGTTGGGCCGCAATTGGCCGGTGGAAGGGAGGTAACTCTATTTCTTCAAGAGCCTCAGGGTCTTCTCCTGCATCTGGCAGATTAGGCATTCTGGACAGCGCATCAGCATTGGCATTCTTGTGCCCTGCTTGGTACTTGATGGTAAATTCATAGTTAGACAGCCGAGCCATGCATCGCTGCTCCAGTGCACCTAGTTTTGCAGTTTCCAAGTGAGTCAACAGATTGTTGTCCGTGAAGATGGTAAACTTTACTGAAGCTAGGTAATGCTTGAATCTTTCAGTCACAGCCCAGACTATGGCAAGGAACTCCAGCTTGAAGGAACTGTAGTTGTCAGAGTTTCTTTCAGTGGGACGAAGCTTCCTGCTGGCGTAGGAGATCACGCTTTCTTTGCCATTCTGTACCAGTGACAGTATTGCTCCCAGTCCCACATTGCTGGCATCAGTATACAACACAAAGGGCTGGTCATAGTCTGGGTAGGCCAGAACTTCATCTCCAGTGAGAGCCATCTTCAGTTGGGTGAAGGACCTCCAGTTCCTCATTCCATTCAAATGTGGAATTCTTCTGTTTGGCTTTCTTGGACTGCCCCACCAGAAGATTTTGCATAAGAGTGGCTATTTCAGTGAAGCCTTGGATGAACCTTCGGTAGTAACCTACCAGTCCGAGGAATTGGCGTACTTCATGGAGGTTGCTGGGCTTCAGCCAGTCCCGGATGACTGTGACTTTGTCAGGATCTGGTGCCACACCTTCTGCACTCACTACATGACCGAGGTACTGTACCATGGGCTTCAGGAGGTGACATTTGGAAGGCTTCACCTTCAGGCCAAAGTTGGACAAGGCTTCAAACACCTCAGCTAGGTTCTCCAGATGGTCTTCATAAGTCTTGGAGAAAACAATGACATCATCAAGGTACAACTGGACTGTCTCAAAGTTCATGTGTCCCAGGCAGCACTCCATCAGCCGTTGAAATGTTCCTGTGGCGGTGCAGAGCCCGAATGGCATATAGTTGAACTCACAGAGACCCACTGGGGTGGTAAATGCTGTTCTCTCCTTGTCTGCCTCTGCCGCGGGAACCTGCCAATACCCACTAGTGAGATCTAAGGTGGAAAAGTAGCTAGCAGTTTTAAGTGCAGCTAAGGACTTTTCAATTCTGGGTAATGGGTAGGCATCTTTATGTGTAATGCTGTTAATTTTCCTGTAATCAACACACATTCTCATGGTACCATCCTTTTTCTTTACAAAAACTATTGGAGCTGCCCAGGGGCTACAACTGTCTCTGATAACCCCTGCTTCATTCATCTCTCTCAACATACTTTTAGCACATTGGTATTGTGTTGGGGGAATAGGCCGGTATCTTTCTTTTATGGGTGGATGATCTCCAGTGGGGATATGATGTTGAACCCCTTTTGCCTTCCCAAAATCTAGAGGGTGTTTACTGAATACCCGCTCATACTCCTGAGTCACTCTGTAAACCCCATTTTTCTGGTATGAAGGTGTAGAGTCAGTCCCCACCTGCAGTTACTGGCACCACTCCTCCAGCTGCTTAACAGAGACATTGTCCTCCACCTGGCCGGATGAGACCAAGGGCTCCACTGCCTGCATCGCATTGTTACTGACAGTGAGCAGCTTAGCAACTGTGGCATACCGAGGTATTGTGGCCTCCTCCTCCACTACAGTTCAAAAGGCGTACAGGTACTCTCCCTTTTTGTACATCAACTACCCATCTGGCTGTCAGGACAGTGGGCCTGCTATCAGAGTATACTGCCTCTACCAATGCCTGGTAATCCTTTCCCCTGAGACCCATAGCTGCCCGACACCAAATCAACATTTCACATCTGGGTGATATTGCAATGAGAAATGCATCACTCACTCTGACGCTGCCAATTTCTCCGCCAGAGAGTTCTACCTGCTGTCTTTGCATCAGGGCCTTGATCTCCTTCTGCAGGACTCGTTGTTCACTGGAACCAGCAGTCTCAGCCACCTGTTGCAACAAGACAATAACCTCTGAAAGACAATTTTCAATTACATTTGTACCAAGAGTCATCATGGGATTACATTCACGTCGATCAATATCCACAACTGTCAGACCTTGAGATTTTAACTCCACCCTCCCCACTTTAACAGTAATTTCTTTACATCCCACTTGTGGTAAAGACTGACATTACTGGCAACTAATGTTAGTTCATCACTTGGGTCACGGATGAGTTCAGAGTCAGCCCAATACCGCTTGTAGAGGATATAGGGCATAGTGGTCACCTGGGAGCCTGTGTCCAGCAAAGCGTTCACGGGGATGCCGTCAATCACCACAGGAAGGAGCGGTCTCCCTCCAACATACAGTTGTGGCCAAAAGTATTGACACCCCTGCAATTCTGTCAGATAATATTCAGTTTCTTCTGAAAATGATTGCAAACACAAATTCTTTGGTATTATTATCTTCATTTAATTTGTCTTAAATGAAAAAACAAAAGAGAATGAAGCAAAAAGCAAAACATTGATCATTTCACACAAAACTCCAAAAATGGGCTAGACAAAAGTATTGGCACCCTCAGCCTAATACTTGGTTGCACAACCTTTAGCCAAAATAACTGCGACCAACCACTTCCGGTAACCATCAATGAGTTTCTTACAATGCTCTGCTGGAATTTTAGACCATTCTTTGGCAAACTGCTCCAGGTCCCTCATATTTGAAGGGTGCCTTCTCCAAACTGCCATTTTTAGATCTCTCCACAGGTGTTCTATGGGTTTCAGGTCTGGACTCATTGTTGGCCACCTTAGAAGTCTCCAGTGCTTTCTCTCAAACCATTTTCTAGTGCTTTTTGAAGTGTTTTGGGTTATTGTCCTGCTGGAAGATCCATGACCTCTGAGGGAGACCCAGCTTTCTCACACTGGGCCCTACATTATGCTGCAAAATTTGTTGGTAGTCTTCTGACTTCATAATGCCATGCACACAGTCAAGCAGTCCAGTGCCAGAGGCAGCAAAGCAACCCCAAAACATCAGGGAACCTCCGCCATGTTTGACTGTAGGGACCGTGTTCTTTTCTTTGAATGCCTCTTTTTTTCCTCCTGTAAACTCTATGTTGATGCCTTTGCCCAAAAAGCTCCACTTTTGTCTCATCTGACCAGAGAACATTCTTCCAAAACGTTTTAGGCTTTTTCAGGTAAGTTTTGGCAAACTCCAGCCTGGCTTTTTCATGTCTCGGGGTAAGAAGTGGGGTCTTCCTGGGTCTCCTACCATACAGTCCCTTTTCATTCAGACGCCGACGGATAGTACTGGTTGACACTGTTGTACCCTCGGACTGCAGGGCAGCTTGAACTTGCTTGGATATTAGTCGAGGTTCTTTATCCAACATCCGCACAATCTTGCGTTGAAATCTCTTGTCAATTTTTCTTTTCCGTCCACATATAGGGAGGTTAGCCACAGTGCCATGGGCTTTAAACTTCTTGACGACACTGCGCACGGTAGACACAGGAACATTCAGGTCTTTGGAGATGGACTTGTAGCCTTGAGATTGCTCATGCTTCCTCACAATTTGGTTTCTCAAGTCCTCAGACAGTTCTTTGGTCTTCTTTCTTTTCTCCATGCTCAATGTGGTACACACAAGGACACAGGACAGAGGTTGAGTCAACTTTAATCCATGTCAACTGGCTGCAAGTGTGATTTAGTTATTGCCAACACCTGTTAGGTGCCACAGGTAAGTTACAGGTGCTGTTAATTACACAAATTAGAGAAGCATCACATGATTTTTCAAACAGTGCCAATACTTTTGTCCACCCTCTTTTTTATGTTTGGTGTGGAATCATATCCAATTTGGCTTTAGGACAATTCTTTTTGTGTTTTTTCATTTAAGACAAATTAAATGAAGATAATAATACCAAAGAATTTGTGTTTGCAATCATTTTCAGGAAGAAACTGAGTATTATCTGACAAAATTGCAGGGGTGTCAATACTTTTGGTCACAACTGTACTTGGCTCGCCAGTTCCTTGGGCCTTGTGGTCCTACTCCTGGGGGTTGGCCCTCTGCCCCAGGGGTTACTCGTTTAAAGGACAGAATCTTGCAAGATGACCTGCCTTGTGGCAGCGACGACAGATGGGACGTCCGTCCTGGTCATAGCGGTCATTGTTCCTCCCTCGGAGTGGCGGGGTTCTCCTCTTCCGGAGCCACGGGACATCCTCTGGACTGGAAGCCAGCTGTATCTTCTCCTTGGAGGACGCCTGCAGGGACTGCACGGTTTTAGTAAGTGCAGCCATACCTTTGGTCAACTCCTGGACCTGAAGACGCAGCTCTTCTGTTGGATCTTTATCCAGAGTCTGTGCATCAGCCTCCACAGGGATGGAAGGGAAAGATGTTGCTTCCTGGTAGTAGGTGATCGCTGGGCGCCTAGGGGGTGCTGGACGGCTGACAGTTGGTTCCTGCAGTACCCGAATAGCCCTGTCCTTAAAATCAGCAAAGTCCAGGTCAGGGTTTTGCAGGGTTATGATGCGCAGCTGCGCTCTGGGGGTACTGGATAGGAGTCCATCAATGAACTGCTCTTTTAACAGTTTGTCGTCCTCTTTCACACTGTCAGGATCAATTTGCTTGACGGCTCGCAGCACCTCCTGCAGGTTAAGAGCATAGTCCCTTATACTGTCCTACACTTTCTGTTTACATCCAAAGAACCTCATCTTGATTTCAGCTACAGAGCGGGTGTCAAAGGTGCTTTTTAGCTTCGCCAGGATTTTTTTAACAGTATCTTTATCAGTTTCCTGCCAGGCTTTTACTTCTCTCTGTGCTGCACCTGTTAGCTGCCCAATCAGGATGTTCACCTTCTGGCTTTCAGATAGAGGATACACCTCAAACAAACTGTACAGTCTCTCTTTAAATTCACTCAGGGTATGTGACTCCCCTGAATACTGCGGTAGCCAGGCTGCTCCCGGTATGTAGGGCATGGACAGCGGCATTATGGGGACCGCTGCGGTGGGCGCTACTTCTCGCGGCACTGAGGGGTTTGCGGGAGTGCCCGCCTCTGCAGTGGCGTTGTCCTCAGAAATTCTCTCTCCCCCCTAGTTAACATGAGCCAGGCCGCGGAGTTGTGCTGGCTTACCGGATGCCGCTCCTCAGCTGGATCAGGGGATGCCGGAACTGCAGGCCTCAGCTTCTCACTTCCTGCGCGCTCTTCTCCCTTCGCGCTTCTCGGCTGGCTCCGCCCACGAAGGCCTGCCTCTTTTTCTTCCCGCACGTGCCAATCAGCGGGATAATGGCGGCAATGGCGCCAATTTCGCACACAGTCTATAACACACAACTGTCTCTGGCACAAAGGACCCGGGAATACCGGGCTCCGTAATCCTGTTCGTGACGCCAACATGGGTCGCCCTCCCAGGGCTGTGGGGTACTCGGTACCGGGCTGGTCTCTCAGAGGGGATTGTCTCAGCAGCGGTGACCCGGTCCGTGGCCCTGGGCGCCCATGTAAAAGGGGTTGAGTTGGGAATAAAGTTTATAAGTGATTCGTGACACCACCTGTGGTGTTCGGCAAGGGAGGTGTTAAGCCGACGCTGCAAACAGATCCTCTGGGACAGATGGTGTAGTGCAGCAATGATGTTGGTAGCCCTCCACAGGTTGGGCTGTTGGTCCCAGGGCAGTGTAGCGGAGTGTTTAAGAAGAGGGTGCAGTGTTTGGCACAGAGATGTAGCAGTGCTGAGGATGTTGCAGGAAGGAGGCAAGGACACAACAGGGTGCAGCTTCTTTACCCTTACTTGGCAAACGCAGTCCAGGGTCCTGGTTACAGATGGCACAGGAGCAGGCTAGCCTGGAAGCAACTCAGGGATCTCTTTATCAGATGGGTTGTGTAGTCTCCTTCCTAGCGCTGGCTTGAGGCACATCCAGTACTATGTTACACTGAAGTTCCTCCTTCTTATCATCTCTTAGAACTACCTCGTATGGCAGACAGCTGTAGCCCTCTATCTCTCTTGGCTCACCCGTCGCTGTTGTGCCTCGAGTCTTAGTTAGGAATAAAGCATTTACAGCTTCCTATTCCTCTGGTTTCTGTTGCAGGACCTTCAGTATCCATACAACCGTGGAGACCAGGCTCCAGATCATGCGCTCTCACTGGGAGGGAGCTCTCTATCCTAAGCTCAACCTCCAGCTTCTCTCCACACGTCTACACCCGTTGCCCTCCTCACACTAACTCCTCATTTCCCTTCCTGGCCCTCAGAGAGCACTCCTCCCCCAATTCTGGTTCAGAGCTCCCTCTGCTGGCCTGGAGTGGGAACTGTGTTGCATGACATGGTTAACTGTTAGAGAGACCCTTCCTTGCTTCCAAGCATGACATCACCCTCCCTGGAGGAAGGCAATGCCATTGTGGCGACCATACTCCTGGGGGGCGCCACATGTCTGCACAAGAAGCAGAACTTAAGGCTTTGACACTAGCTTGTCAGGAAGCAACGGAGAAGGTGGTCAACATCTACACAGATTCAAAATATGCTTTCAGAGTGGCTCATAACTTCGGCAGTATCTGGGCAGCCAGAGGATAGCTAACATCCAGTGGAACTCCTGTAAACATGCTGCTACCATACAAGAACTTGTGGCCGGTCTAGATCTACATTCAGAGGTTGCAGTGATCAAGATCAAAGCTCACGGGAGATTGGATTCACCAGAAGCAAGGGGGAACTTCTTTACAGACGAAACAGCAAAAAGTTATGCTGCGGATCCATATGGGAAAGAGAAAGCAGCGGTGTACGTGTCACAAGACACTGAAGAAGGGCCTCAAAGCTCTCTTATGAGGTTTATCCATCTACATCAAGACAAGACACCAGATGGTGAAAAGAAGAAGTTGTGGCAAGAAGGAGGAGCTAAAAAGGATGAAGATGGAGTCTGGAGGATGTACAAAAAGATCTGTCTACCCGGTAATCTGTACCCCTCGGTGACAGAGTGTGCACAAGGTATCACCCATAGAGGCAAGAATCAGATGAATGACTTGATTTGGAAAACTTATATGGCACCTGGGATCTCTACTGTCACCCAAAAATATTGCAAGTCCTGCCTTGTGTGTGCAACATGCAATCCAGCACCGCCTCATAAAGTTACTCAGAAATATTTGGCTAAACCACTCTATACCTTTCAGAGAATTCAAATTGATTATATTCAAATGCCGAAAGTAGGGAAGCATGAGTATGTACTGATAGTGACTGACATGTTCTTGGGATGGCCCAAAGCCTATCCAGTAACCAACATGACTGCCAGAGTGACTGTTTAGAGACTGATGACTGAAGTATTATGCAGATATGAGGTCCAAGAGGTAATTGAGAGTGACCAAGGATGTGCATTCATTGCAGCACTGACTAAGGAACTATGGGCATTGGTAGGGGCTGATTTGGGTTTACACAGTCCATATCACCCTCAGAGCAGTGGAAAAGTAGAAAGACTAAATGGCACCTTGAAAAATAAAATACTGAAAGACAGTCAGGAGGTCAGACTTCCTTTGACAGTCATTTTGCCCACTGCCTTATACTCAGTCAGAAATACTCCAAGGGGTCCCACTAAACTCACACCATACGAGATTCTTTTTGGGGGGCCTCCAAGGTTGGGTCAATATTTTCCAAAACAGCTAGCCTTAGGAAGTGATACTCTTGTAAATTATGTAATTGCCCTTACTAAAGAACTGCCACTAACACATGCACTAGTTTTGTCATCCATTCCAGATCCAGATTCCTTTGAATGTACTCATACTTTCCAACCTGGTGACTACGTGGGGGTGGGGGTGGCATGGGGGGTGGGGTTAGAACAGTTAATAATTTAAGAAAGAATAGAGGTACAGAGAGACACATAAAGTGCATGTATACTAATGCCAGAAGTCTCGCCAACAAGATGGAGGAATTGGAGTTAATGTTGTTGGAGCATAATTATGACATGGTGGGGATATCTGAGACATGGCTGGACGAGAGCCATGACTGGGCTATTAATGTACAGGTCTATAGTCTGTTCAGAAATGACCGTACTAATAAACGAGGGGGAGGTGTGTGTTTATATGTAAAATCATCCTTAAAACCCATCCTTCATGATAATATATATGAATCTAATGAAAATGTAGAGTCCCTGTGGGTAGAGATAAGGGGAGGGGGGAAAAATAATAAATTACTGATAGGGGTTTGTTATAAGTCTCCAAAAATAATGGAAGCAACAGAGAATATCCTTATAAAGCAAATAGATGAAGCTGCAACTCAAGGAGAAGTCATTATTATGGGGGACTTCAACTACCCTGAAATACATTGGGGAACCGAAACCTGCAGTTCCAGCAAAGGTAATAGGTTTTTGACAACTATGAGAGACAATTACCTTTCACAACTGGTTCAGGACCCAACAAGAGGGGGGGAACTGCTAGACCTAATATTATCCAACAGGCCAGACCGCATATCAAATGTAAGGGTTTGGGGGTCACTTGGGTAATAGTGATCACAAATTAATACGTTTTCATGTATCCTTTAATAAAATGTGTAGTAGAGGGGTTACAAGGACACTAAACTTCAGGAAAGCAAATTTCCAACGGATGAGAGATGATCTTGGTGCAATTAACTGGGACGATATCCTGAGACATAAAAATACACAAAGAAAATGGGAGACGTTTATTAGCATTCTGAATAGGACCTGTGCACAATATATACCTTATGGGAATAAACATGCTAGAAATAGGAGGAAACCACTATGGCTAAATAGAGCTGTAAGGGGTGCAATAAGAGATAAAAATAAAGCATTTAAAGAATTAAAGCAAGTAGGTAGTGATGAGGCATTAACTAAATACAGAAGATTAAATAAATTCTGTAAAAAGCAAATCAAAACAGCAAAGATTGAGACAGAGAGACTCATTGCCAGAGAAAGTAAAAATAATCCCAAAATATTCTTTAACTACATAAATAGTAAGAAGCTAAAAAATGATAATGTTGGCCCCCTTAAAAATAGTCTGGGTGAAATGGTGGAGGAGGATGAGGAAAAAGCCAATATGCTAAATGACTTTTTTTCGACAGTGTTTACACAAGAAACATGATCAGGGATAAAAATTGTCCATTAAATGTCACCTGCTTAACCCAGCAGGAAGTACGGCGGCGTCTAAAAATCACTAAAATTGACAAATCCCCGGGCCCGGATGGGATACACCCCCAAGTACTGGAGGAATTAAGCACAGTCATAGATAGACCATTATTTTTAATCTTTAAAGATTCCATAATAACAGGGTCTGTACCACAGGACTGGCGTATAGCAAATGTGGTGCCAATATTCAAAAAGGGGACAAAAACTGAACTTGGAAATTATAGGCCAGTGAGTTTAACTTCAACTGTGGGTAAAATCCTGGAGGGTTTTCTAAGAGATACTATACTGGAGTATCTGGAGAAGAATAAACTTATGACCCAATATCAACATGGGTTTACAAGGGACCGTTCCTGTCAGACTAATCTGATAAGCTTTTATGAAGAGGTAAGTTCCGGACTGGACCAAGGGAATGCAGTGGACGTGGTGTATATGGACTTTTCAAAAGCTTTTGATACGGTGCCACACAAAAGGTTGATACATAAAATGAGAACAATGGGGATAGGGGAAAATATGTGTAGGTGGTTTAAGAGCTGGCTCAGGGATAGGAAACAAAGGGTGGTTATTAATGGAGCACACTCGGACTGGGTCACAGTTAGCAGTGGGGTACCACAGGGGTCAGTTTTGGGCCCGCTTCTTTTTAACATATTTATTAATGACCTTGTAAGGGGCATAGAGAGTAGAATTTCAATATTTGCAGATGACACTAAACTCTGCAGGGTAATCAATACAGAGGAGGACAATTTTATATTACAGGAGGATTTATGTAAACTAGAAGCTTGGGCTGATAAATGGCAAATGAGCTTTAATGGGGATAAATGTAAGGTCATGCACTTGGGTAGAACGAACAAGATGTATAATTATGTGCTTAATTGTAAAACACTGTGCAAAACAGTCACTGAAAAAGACCTGGGTGTATGGGTGGACGACAAACTCACATTTAGTGGCCAGTGTCAGGCAGCTGCTGCAAAGGCAAATAAAATAATGGGATGCATTAAAAGAGGCATAGATGCTCATGAGGAGAACATAATTTTACCTCTATATAAGTCACTAGTGCGACCACACTTAGAATACTGTGTACAGTTCTGGTCTCCGGTGTATAAGAAAGACATAGCTGAACTGGAGCGGGTGCAGAGAAGAGCGACCAAGGTTATTAGGGAACTGGGGGGTCTGCAATACCAAGACAGGTTATTACACTTGGGGTTATTTAGTTTGGAGAATCGAAGGCTTAGGGGTGATCTTATTACAATGTATAAATATATGCGGGGACAATACCAAGACCTTTCTAATGATCTTTTTACTCTTAGACCTGTGACGGGGACAAGGGGGCATCCTCTACGTCTGGAGGAAAGAAGGTTTAAGCATAATCACACACGCGGATTCTTTACTGTACGAGCAGTGAGACTATGGAACTCTCTGCCATATGATGTTGTAATGAGTGATTCCCTACTAAAATTTAAGAGGGGACTGGATGCCTTTCTTGAAAAGTATAATATTACAGGGTATATACACTAGTTTCCTTAGTGTTGCGTTGATCCAGGGAGCTAGTCTGATTGCCGTATGTGGAGTCGGGAAGGAATTTTTTTCCCCAATGTGAAGCTTACTGTTTGCCACATGGGGTTTTTTTGCCTTCCTCTGGATCAACATGTTAGGGCAAGTTAGGATAGGATATGGGTTGAACTAGATGGACTTAAAGTCTCCCTTCAACCTTAATTACTATGTTACTATGTTACTATGTTACGTGCTGGTAAAGAAGTTCATCAGGAAGACATCCTTGGAGTTGAGAATTGAGGGTCCCTTCCAAGTGCTCCTGACCACTCCTATTTCGGTCAAACTTTAAAGGAAGACGGATACACGCCTCTCACTGCAAGAAGTTCGGGCCTTCATGAGAACCTTCTACAAAATCTTGCATATCCTTTACTTTGTGTGTTGTGCCATTCTATACTCCTTTGTAGGAGCACAACAGTTCGCAATCACCCAAGTGGGGGGGTGATCACATTCTGGTATAACACCACTGCAAACGTAGCTTTTTTTAAATTCGATTATTGTGATGAAGTAAAGTGTGACACTAAATGGGTTTCCTCACCTTCCACAATGAGTCAACTGGCACAGCTGAGATCAGGACAACAATATGTATGTGTTACAGGTGATGGATGGGGACAAACTTGTAGTTCATGGAGGGCGGTCGGATGGAACACTGGTGAAGATTGGGGGTATAGACCAAACACAGCCTTAAGAAAACAAGACTCTCAAGGCAAATCCCTAGTCACTAGGATGACACTCTCCTGTACAAAAGTCTTCAAGCCCTGTGATACTATTGGCCAATGCAACCTTTTAGCCCTCAACATGGAGAGCCCTCAACCTGGCACCTATCTGCTAGGCACATATGTAAATGGTGTGTGTGCCTGTTGTGCCCATCTAGGCCAGTTCATATTAGCAGACATAAAAGAAATGTCAACAAAAGATACACCGTTTATACTAATACTGACAAAGGGATATTGCAGCAGATACAGTAATGCAACCAGAGGAGACCTGTTCAACCAAACCCAGTCTATTTCTGATGTTTTCTGGATATGTGGAGACATGAAGATCATAACTCATTTAGAAGGAGAGTGGATAGGAGAATGTACACTAGACAAAGCCATAATGCCCTTCTACATAGCAGCAGAAGGTGAGGAAGCCCTAACTTCAGAAGATCTCCAAAGAACACAAAGGGAAACAAATTTGGAACCAAAAGGCAGTTTCAACCCCCACATTTATATAGATGCTATACTGGACCCAAGTCAAAGCAGGTTTTGAATCATTTATCTTTCCCCTAGTGACCATAAATAAAAATGTAGACTGGATTAATTACATCTATTATAATCAACAGAGATTTGTCAATTACACTAGAGAAGCTCTTCAAGTTTTGGCAGACCAACTAGGCCCTCTTCAGTCTTTTACAGTCCCCAAGTAGGCAGTCAGAGTAGGTGTATGCGAGTTTGTGCCTACTTTGGTTAGGATTGCTAATCGCCTCCTGGATCCATCTCTCACACTGTAAACTTGTCAGACAGGTAGGCGCGGCGGGCTGGGCGGCAGAGAGGCAAATGCCCCCCGGGCCGCTCCCCCAGCCCCTGTACAGGGCCGGCCGCACAGCAAATTGTGCGCGGCCATGCCATCTGTACTGTGACGCGGTCGTCAGCACCTCGCCGCCCGCGTCACAGTCTATCACGCTAGGGCCAGGTGCTGTGCACGGCCATCACCTTGACGGTTGCACAGCTCCCGAGTCTCGCTCCCTCCGGCTGTACTTCCGGGTCAGGTGTCGGGCGTGCGCGATGGCGTCATCGTGCACATGCCGACATGTCCCGGCCGACGCTGAAAGCAGAGGCGCTGCTGGAGAGCGGCTGTGAGGTAAGTATGGGAAACTTTTTTTTTATTTATAAAATGAATTCAATGGGTGAGGGGGCTGTAAAGGATGAAGGGGGGGCGAGTGGGGGCTAAACATGATGAAGGGGGTGTGGGGGCTGTACATGATGAAGGCAGGGTGAGTGGGGGCTATACATGATGAAGGGGGGTGAGTGGGGGCTGTACATGATGAAGGGGAGGTGAGGGGGGCTGTACATGATGAAGGGGAGGTGAGTGGGGGCTGTGCATGATGAAGGGGGGTGAGTGGGGGCTGTACATGATGAAAGGGGGTGGGTGAGGGCTGTACAGGATGAAAGGAGGGCGAGTGAGGGCTACACATGATGAAGGCAGGCCAAGTGGGGGCTACACATGATAAAGGGGGGTGTGGGGGCTGTACATGATGAAGGCAGGGTGAGTGGGGGCTGTACATGATGAAGGGGGGTGAGTGGGGGCTGTACATGATGAAGGGGGGTGAGTGGGGGCTACACATGATGAAGGCAGGGTGAGTGGGGGCTGTACATGATGAAGGGGGGGTGAGTGGGGGCTGTACATGATAAAGGGGGGGTGAGTGGGGGCTGTACAGGATGAAGGGTGGGCAAGTGGAGGCTACACATGATGAAGGCAGGGCGAGTGGGGGCTACACATGATGAAGGGGGTGTGGGGGCTGTATATGATGAAGGCAGGGTGAGTGGGGGCTGTACATGATGAAGGGGGGTGAGTGGGGGCTGTACATGATGAAGGTGGGTGAGTGGGGGCTGCACAGGATGAAGGGGGGCGAGTGGGGGCTACACATGATGAAGGAGGGGAGTGGGGGT
The DNA here is from genome assembly GCF_039654945.1 of Dendrobates tinctorius. Taxonomy (NCBI): domain Eukaryota; kingdom Metazoa; phylum Chordata; class Amphibia; order Anura; family Dendrobatidae; genus Dendrobates; species Dendrobates tinctorius. The sequence goes on along the minus strand of NW_027361898.1, from coordinate 26,262,133 downwards.
TGTACATGATGAAGGCAGGGTGAGTGGGGGCTGTACATGATGAAGGGGGTGAGTGGGGGCTGTACATGATGAAGGGGGGTGAGTGGGGGCTACACATGATGAAGGCAGGGTGAGCGGGGGCTGTACATGATGAAGGGGGGTGAGTGGGGGCTATACATGATGAAGGGGGGTGAGTGGGGCTGTACATAAAGAAGGGGGGTGAGTGGGGGCTACACATGATGAAGGGGGGTGAGCGGGGGCTGTACATGATGAAGGGGGGTGAGTGGGGGCTAAACATGATGAAGGGGGGTGAGTGGGGCTGTACATGATGGAGTGGGGTGAGTGGGGCTGTACATGATGAAGAGGGGGGATAAGGGGGATTGCACATGATGAAGTGGGGGGAGTGGGGCTGCACATGATGAATTGGGGGTAAGGGGGACTGCATATGATGAATTAGTGGGTAAGGGGGACTGCACATGAAGTGGGGGTGAGGGGGACTGCACATGAAGTGGGGGTAAGGGGGACTGTACATGATGAAGTTGGGGGTAAGGGGGACTGCACATGATGAAATGGAAGGTGGATAAGGGGCTGCAAATGAAGAAGGGGCACTGCAGATGAAGTGAGGGGGTGATAGGGGACTGCAATGGATGAAGTAAGGGGACTTCAAATTAAAGTGGGGGGACTGCAAATGATGAAGTGGAGGAGAGGACGGGGGCTGCAAATGATGAATTCAGTGTGAGTGACGGGGCACAGCAATTTAATTGAAGGTGACGGGTGAGGAGAGCAAATGATGAATTGAAGGTGGGGCTGGGGAGAGCAAATGATCTATGGGGAGAACAAATAATGAATTTTGAGAGTGGGGGAGTAAATGATGTATTGATTGTGGGGTAGAGCAGTTGATAATGAATAGAAGGTGGGAGAGAAAGACATGACAATGAATTGAGGCGGGAGGGGCATGTAAATATAATGAATCGGGATTAGGGTTAGAGGGGGAGGTACATAGTGGGGGGTGTTGAGGATGAAGTGCCTGGTAATGAATTGGGGAAAAAAGTACAGGTGCTAATTAATTTATATTATTATAATATTATATTCTGTATTCAGATGTGTAGTATAGAAGAAAGGGAAAAAGTGGGGAAAGTGCTCTGGAAGACGTGCTCTAGGTAACTGTGTTATTTTATGTAGAGACAAGTCCTGGCTGGAAGAAGTGATGGCGTTCTGTGCGGGATGAAAAAGAAAAGCAAAGATGAAGGACTTCAGCTAGAGACATCACTGGTGAGTCAGTGTGTTACCTGTGCACTGACAATATACACTGTATACTATATATAGAGCTCCTGTGGGTAATGTCACTGGTGATCCCTGTATTACCTGTACACTGACACTATATACAGAGCTCCTGTGTATAATGTCACCAGTGATCACTGTATTTCCTGTACACTGACACTATATACAGAGCTCCTGTATACAATGACACTTAGTATTGTGTTTTTTTAATTAATGATCAGTATTGTAGTACTTAGTCACTATGTGGTGGTAATATGTGGTCTGGTCATGATGTGGCGCTATTTGTTCCTTGTATGTCGTATTATTCAGTCACTATGTGGTGGTAATATGTTGTCTGGCCAAGGTGTGGTGGTATTTGTTCCTTGTATGTGGTATTATTCGGTCACTATGTGGTGGTAATATGTGGTCTGGTCATGGTGTGGTGTTATTTGTTCCTTGTATGTGGTATTATTCGGTCATTATGTGGTTGTAATATGTGGTCTGGTCATGGTGTGACGATATTTGTCCCTTGTATGTGATATTAATGGTTGTTTAAAAAAAAAATGTAAATGTATGTGACTCATTCCCTTAAAGAAAGATACATAAATATGTATTTATTTTTAATAGTTTAGAGTAGAGTAGGGCCCGGACGAAAGAGTCTCCCGTGTGGTGGTATCAGCTTAAAAATTATTTTGGCCAGAACAAAAGTTGCTGGTTATGAATGTGATCTGGGGTTTGATGGGAACTGTTAATATCTGATCGGTGAGGATGTGGTGGTGAGTTTTTCCAAGAGTGGGACGGTGGAGGCGGAGCTGGAGTGGAACCTGGGCGGAGTCTCAAGGGAACCCGAAAATTTTGCCAGTATGGGGTCCCGAAATACCTAGTGGAAGCCCTGGTCTCTCTCATAAGCTGCAGACCGCAGCTTCCTGAGACTTCAGTGTGCTCACGCAGGCAGCATGATGACATTATTGTCTCATGCCGCTCTGCAAACGGGGAGAGAAAATGGAGGCTGCAGTGCTGGGAATCAGGATGAGGTGAGTAATAACTTCATTATTTTTAATACGGAGAATTGGAGCCATCCTACTATATATATGGGGATAACTGGGGTCATCATACTATATATATGGGGAGAACTGGGGCCGTCATAATATATATATGGGGAGAACTGGGGCCATCATACTATATATCTATATATATGTGAGGAGAACTGGGGTTATCATACTATATATATGTGAGGAGAACTGGGGCCATCATACTAGATATGTGGTCTGGCCATGGTGTGGCGTTATTTGTTCCTTGTACTTGTACTGGGGCCATCATAATAGATATGTGGGGAGAACTGGGGCCATCATACTATATATATGGGCAACTGGGGCCATCGCACTATATTTATGGTGGGAATTGGGGCCATCGCACTATATATACTATATATATCCCATATCTCTATAGTATGCTTGGTTCTGCTCCCATATCTCTGGAGTAAGCTCTGTTCTGCTCCCATATCCCTGGAGTAAGCTCTGTTCTGATCCCATAGCTCTGTAGTAAGCTTGGTTTTGCTCCCATTTCTCTGTAGTAAGCTTGTTTCTGCTCCCATATTTCTGGAGTAAGCTTGGTTCTGCTCCCATAGCTCTGTAGTAAGTTTGGTTTTGCTCCCATATCAATGCAGCAAGCTCCTTACTGTTCCCATATCTGCGTACCAGCCTATTTGTAAAGCCTGTTAGCTCTGCTGCTTTAATGCAATGGCCAGAGATAAGCAGGGAAAGGGAGGGCCACCGCAACTCAAGGGCCACTGCCTTGTGATTGCCCCCCAGGTTGAAAAGTGCCAGCCAGCCCCTGCAGGTAGGGACAGAGTAGAGTCTGACCTGATTGTCAAAGTTCAGCTATAAAGGGAGGTTTTCCACAAGGGAAAGCTTGTCTCAAACTGGTGAAGACTCCAATTCTCCCTGTCCCGGATGAGACGGTCAGATCTAAGATGTGTACATCAGGGTTAGTCACAAGTGTATTCTTTGTAACCATGGTGATGGGAGATTGGAGAGTAATGGACCCAGCAGGTAGGAAAGTCCCGAGGACGCCGGTAGCGTGCTCCTGTATACCTTCCGATATACCCATATTTGGTCACATATACTCTGGTGTCTATAGCATCCGTATTGTCATGAATCCTTTGATGTCATAGTGACACTTAACACTGATGGGTTAGGGAACCACGGTAGGATCAAGAAGAAAAAAAAGGGTAATAAAGTATTTAGGGGGGACCATTGAGGAGAGCCATAAGATAAAAATAATTAATTAACCTCAAAACATAAGAGCTTGAGAGAAACTACCCATAAAATGTATTATTTCACCTTACATGAGCTTGTTCAGATCAAAGTGTGACACTAAATATGGCTGCCATTTCCTGTTTCACAACACACCATGTGCTGGTATCCAAGATGACACCCACCCTGATGACCTCATGGATCCGCCGACAATGATGCCCACTCTGATGACCTCATGGATTTGCCCATGGACTAGCTCATTGCCCAACCCACTACCAATGGAATACATCCGATCACTCTCATTTTAGAGTTACTGTAACTGAGCACCCTTGCAGGGGATATAGAAATCTATGTTCAGGTTAAATAAACTCTCTTGGAGCTGTGCCATAGATTGATCATAGAGAGGTTACATCCAACTGTGTGTGTCTGGTGTGATTCCTTTAGTGCTCACTTGATCAATATCCATCAGGCCAGGAGCAGGCAACTAGTGAACATTTCTTATTGTTCAACCTAACACTTATTGTTCCTTTTTTTGAATGTTAAAAGCTATCTCTTTCACTGATGTTTTAGTGTCTCTCTGTTCAACATGGGGTTGTTTATCTTGCATTTTTTTAGAGATGAGTCATAGTTTTTATTAGACCATTTTTCAGATTTTTGAGACACAGAAAGAACAAAAACCAAGAATTCAATAATTGTGTTTTTTATGCTGTTCACTATGCAATAAAAGTAATGACACTGATATGGGATTTAGGCTGTTTGCCCAAGATGAATTGTTTGGTGAGTTTTTGACGCTGCGTATTTTCACTGCATCAAAAACGCAGCGTCTTAAAGCTCCAGCAAAGAGGATGGGATTTAGAGAAATCGCATGCCCACTGTGGTTGTTTACTTAGGCCTGTTTCACACATCCGTCTGTGACCATCAGTCAAAATCCGCCGTTTTGCAAAAAAACGGATCCGCCATTTTGCTTGGCGGATCCGTTTTTTTCCCCATTGAGTTGCATTACCGGCGGATCTTGATGGATGGCCATCCGTTGGATCCGTTCTTTTGCGGATCCGCCAAATTTTTGGCATCCGCCGACATGCCCGGACGGACCATGCAACTTTTTTTGTGCTGCAGGATCCGCATTTTATAGTGCGCATGCCCGGGGGAAAGAAGTCAGCCGGAAATTTAACCCTGAAATCATTTCCGGCTGCCGGAAAATTCTCTCTCTCTCTCCCCTTTCCCGGGCTACGGTTCCTTTAAAATTCTTCCTTCATCGGATCCGTTAAAAAAAAGGGCCGGTGGCATCCGTTGTCATCAGTACAGCAACGGATCCGCTTTCCGCCATTTTGGCAGATTTAAACTGATGCTAAAAACTGATTTGTGAAACAGGCCTTAAGGCCCCGTCACACTAAGCGACTCACCAGCGATCCCGACACCGATATGAAGGTGTCAGGATCGCTAGTAAGTCGCTATGTGATCGCTGGTGAGCTGTCACACAGACAGCTTCACCAGCGATCAGCACAGCGATGCCGAGCACCCGGCATCGCTTGCTATCGCCGTAGAAAATAGTATCAAAATAAAAAATATAGTTATTCTCACCTTCCGACGTCGCGTTCAGCCATCCCGCCTCTCTCCACGCTCCGGTCCCAGTGATCCTTTGCACGAATGACCGCGAGATGTCACGGTCTCGCGGGATAACAAAGTCTCGCGGTCATTCATGCAAAGGATCACTGGGACCGGAGCGTGGAGAGAGGCAGGATGGCTGAACAGGACATCGGAAGGTGAGAATAACTATATTTTTTATTTTTTTTATTATTTTTTTACTCCTGATCGCTGGTCTCCCGCTGTCACACACAGCGATGCATGCTGGCCAGCGGGAGACCAGCGACCAAAGAAATGTCCAGAGGTTTCTTGCAGCGATCAGCGATACCGGCAGGGGGGCCGCTCGCTGATCGCTGTCACACACAGCGATCTCGCTGGTGAGATCGCTGTTACATCACAAAAGTTCTGACTCAGCAGCGATCTCGCTACCGAGATTGCTTAGTGAGACGGGGCCTTTAGCGTAAAGTGCCCTCAATTCCTCAGTGCTTGTTGTCATTACTCTTTTTATCTACAGATGTTTAAAACATTACATCCAACAAGAGAAAAAAGTGCAGTTTAAAAAACGTGTTAAGATCATGTAAAAGATGCACTCAAAATGCAGTGAAAAAATGCAAGTAATTTACTCAATAGGTGCAAAAATGGTGCAGAAAATATGCAACATAAAAAAACCCACCTAAGGCCGGGGTCAGACTAGCGTATGGCATCTCATGTGAGAGCATCGGATGCGATATGCTAATGAACCTCGGCTCCTGCTCTGCTGCGAGCGGGAGCCGAGTGTCATGCTACTGTGCCCTGAGCCTCTCGCACAGAGATCGGAGCATAGGTGCGGAGGAAGCAGAGAAACTAATTTCTCCATCTCCTCCATTGCCAGGTCAGCGTATATCGCACATTACTCAGATGATATCCGAGTGATGTGCGTTGTCTCACTCGCACCCATAGGCTTAAATGTGTGAGAATGAGCCGAGACTCGGCCGAGTGTCAGTGACAACTGCAGCATGCTGCGATTTTACTCGCACATTGAAGACGGCCGAGAAAAAAAACGGTGATGGGAGCTGCCCCATAGATGAATACTGGTCCGAGTGCTATGCGATGTTTTATCGCATAGCACTCGACTGTGTTCATCGCTAATGTGACCCCTGCCTAAAGCCTACCCTTAGAACAAAGAAGATTTTTTTATACTTTGCTACATTTTCACACTAAAAACAATCTCTCTATATACTGTAAAACTGAATTTGTGTGTGTGTGTGGAGCGCCCCGAGCTCGGGAGCGCAGGGCAGGGCCGTGGGGTACTCAGTACCGGGCCCATCGACTTCAATGGGGGACGGTGTCACGGCGGCGGTGACCCGGTCTGTGGTCCTGGGGCGTCCATTAGATAATAAAATAGGGGAAGGGCAAAAGTTGTTTGTGATGTTGTTAGATGTGGTAAAAATGAAGATAAAGTTTATAGATGATTAAATACGTGACGCCACCTGTGGTATTCTGGTCAGACGTGACCAGTGCTGCGGTGTTGTTCCCCTGAGACTGTTGGTGTGTCGCAGCTGAGGTGAAAATAGCTCTCCACAGGTAGAGCAATAGTTCCAGGGCAAAGATGTTTGATTAATAGTTAAGATGGCTGTGAATGTTGGGGTGCAGTGTAATGAGAGAAGGACACAGAGAGGTGCAATTTCTTTACCTTTTACTGGCAATTGGTTGCAATCTGGAGTACCACATACAGGTGATGGCTTAAGTCCGACTCGCCTGGAGGCATTCAGGGGATCCATCTTGCCAGGTGGGGGTTTAGGACCTTCCTTCTGCGCTTTTTGTGTGGGTCTCTGCTGTTTGTAACTAAGCTGAAACCCTCTATTTGTGATGATTTCTCTAACCTGTACGGCTGTCAGCGTGAGCCTATTCCACGGGTACCGTCCTTTTCACCGTCAGCCCCGGGCTCCCTTTCTGCTGCCATGCCCTCAGGTGTTCAATGTCGCACAGGAACTTACAGTCCCCTGTACTTTCAGATTTGGCGATCAGGACATACAGCTCCTGACTACCAAGGACTCTGGCGTCCTCTTTCTCTCTATTAGCGCTTCGCTCTGGGGTCTGCTATATGCAGTTTTTTAGCTTCCCCAGAGCCTCTCTGTCTCTGTTCTTGTCCTTTTCCTCTTCATAGATCAGCTCCCTGTCTTGAACTCCTCACTGATCAGCTCCCTCTCTTGAACTGACTGGACCTTCCAGAAACATCTCTTTACCTCACTGTTTAACTGTCTTGTCATTTGTTCACCGCTCTCAGCTGCTCTCATTTCCATGACAACACCCTCAGCTCACTTCTAGCTGACTCACCAACCCCCTCTGCTGGCCATAATTTATAAGGCAGCTCCCTTTTCTGACCTGCAGCAGGAATTGTGATTTAATCTATGTTACCTGGCATGGGGGCCCCTGCCTCCAAGCATGACTTCACCTCTTAGGCTAGTTTCACACTAGCGTTTATTCCATGTAGCGCATGGTGCGGCTAAGCCCCGCCCCCTGCCTGTTCCCTGTCTGCCCCATCCGGTCATCGCCGCCTACTATCGCACATGGATGCATGCGATCTGCGCACCCTATCTTTAGCATAGGGAGCACAGATCATGCGCTGGCCGTGCGCTAGTAGGATTTTAGCGTGCGGTGTGCACTTTTGAAGGTGCGCTCGTGTGCGCCAAATGCAGCATGTTGCATCTTGGCGCGCTCGGCGCACCTTCAAAAGTGCGCAGCGCACGCTAAAATTCTACTAGCGCATGGCCAGCGCACGATCTGCACACCCTATGCTAAAGATAGGGTGCGCAGATCACATGCGTCCATGTGCGATAGTAGGCAGCGATAACCGGATGGGGCGGGCAGGGAACCGGCAGGGGGCAGGGCTTAGCGGTGCCATGCACTGCAAGGAATAAACGCTAGTGTGAAACTAGCCTTAGAGGGAGGCAATGTCACTGTGACAACCAGACTCTGGGGTGTCACATTCCCCCCAGTTAAGTTCAGTACTCCTGGGCTGAGGAACCATAACAAGAACTGTTAACAACAACAATTAATGAAAATGTACAAAGTCTTAAAAATGTAAAAATTATCAAAAACCAGACAAGAAAAAGAAACAATAGCACAGTTACTGCAGCGACCAGTCCTTACGCTGCTGTCCAGGAATTGTCTTTGTGCTTGTACCTGGAGTTTGGTTGGTGGGAACCGCCTTATCCCACTTTGTGTGTCATCCCTGGGCGTGGCTACAGGGCACGCTGTAGATGGGCCTGTTTTTCGGCCACGCCCGGCGGCTTATTTGCAAGGCCTTTTCGGAGTAACTATTTACAAATAAAAGTTCTTACCACACATAGTCCTGTGGCCCAATTGTCCTTTAACTGGTTATTACGAGTACTTAAAAAGGTTCATACAGTAAGTCTCTGTAGGCTCTCATGCTTAACGGTTACAACTATACATTCTTATTGCTTTATTTACATTATGTAATCTCTGTAACGGGCAGGGATCTGACTTCTAGTACTACGAGTGGATCTACACAGTATAGGTATTTCTGATGACCTGACCTGTTCTCTGATGTCTACTGTTGGTGCACTAGTCACTACGCTATAAGTAGACTTGTAAGATTGGTATTCTAGACTGCCTTCTCTTTGCTCCTAGACTCACCATGAGATTGACAGATTCTCTGTTAGCAGGGGACAGATTTCCGCATTCCACTGCAGATGTGGTATCTGTTACTGGAACCATTTCATTTAGAGTCTCTACTTCATCTGGTGCAGTAGGCTGATGAAAGGTTAGGACTGGCACTACAATTGCCTGATTCACTTGTGTCCACGTCCAAGGAAATTCTCCAAGTATAGTATGGATCTTCTCTTCCGCCTCTACTATGGACCGTGGAGTGTCTTGGACTTCTTTCTTGTCCTTCAATTGATCAGGGCACACCTTTAGATGATCTCTTGAGACTGCTTCTAAGGTTTCAACTCCATCTTTGCTGATGAGGCATACCTTGGTGTTATTAAAGTCTGAAGGTATTACGGTGTATAGCTCTGTCTACCACTGGTCATCTAGTTTGTGAACACGTCTCTTTCTTTTGAGTTCTCCTGGTGTCAAGATAACTGCAGGGGCGTGTTGATTGTAATTTCTTTCCTGCTTCTGTCTTGCTTGGGACAAACTTTTCTCCACACATTCTTGCACTTTGCGGTATTGTTGCTGCCGCTCTGTATCCCAGTCTGCATCTGGTGATATTGTCTCAGGTGTTAAGACTCCCATGTCTAAATCAATGGGTAACTTGCCAGGTCTCGCTCTCATCAAGTAGGCCGGAGTGAAATTTGTGGAGTTTACCGGTATATGATTATATAGATCTACCAGATCTGGCAACTTCTCTGGCCACTGGTTTTGTTCTTCCAGAGGTAAGGTCTTCAATAAGTCAATGACCACCTGGTTCATCTTCTCACACATGCCATTTGTCTGTGGATGGTATGGCGTCATTCTGATTTTCTTGCAACCGTACATGTTACAGAACTCCTGAAACACTTCTGCTTCAAAGGCTGGACCTTGGTCGGTGAGCACTTGTTCAGGGTATCCGTGCGGTCAACAAAAGTGTTGCTGAAATGCCTTGGCTGCTGTCTTCGCTGTTTGGTCTTTAACAGGCACGACTACCAAGAACCTTGCGTAATGGTCCACGATGGTCAAAGCATAGGTGTAGCCATTCCTACTCGGAGTTAACTTCACGTAATCCAAGGCTACCAGTTCAAGCGGCTGTTTTGTGATGATCGGCTGTAATGGGGCTCACTGGCTGTTACGGTCTTTTCTGCGCAGGTTGCATGGGCCACATTCTCGGCACCACTTCTCAATGGAACTCCTCATGCCAACCCAGTAGAATCTTCCATGAAGTAAGACCTCCAACTTCTTCCAACTGAACTGTGCTGCTCCATTGTGGTACGCCTCCAAGACCATTGGCGCATCCCTCTTCGGGACTACCACCTGCCAAACCAGTTCGTGTGTGCGCGAGTTGATGTTCCTTCGACACAGTTTACCCTCGTAGATGAACAGCTTGCCTCTCTCCTTCCATAGCTGCTGTGCTTCCTGTGGGTCATCTGGACCAGGGTGTGCATCAGCTTGTGCCAGCCATTCATTTACGAGGCGAACAGCTGGGTCACTATCTTGTGTCTCTGCCCACTCATGATGGGGTAATGGGTTCAACGTTACCTCTTGTATGACAAAGCGCTTATTCCTTACTCCTTGGGAGCGCTGGGCTGCAATTGGATGGTGGAAGGCTGGTAACTCGATTTCTTCAAGTTCTTTTGGATCTTCTCCCCCGTCTGGTGAATTGGGCATCCTGGACAACGCATCCGCATTAGCGTTCTTATGTCCTGCTCTGTACTTGATGGTGAACTTGTAGTTGGACAGCTGGGCCATCCATCGCTGCTCAAGTGCCCCGAGCTTTGCCGTTTCAAGGTGGGTTAGCGGATTATTGTCCGTGTAGATGGTGAACTTGGCTGAAGCCAAGTAGTGCTTGAAGCGCTCTGTTACCGCCCAGACTATGGCGAGGAACTCCAGTTTAAAGGAACTGTAGTTGTCGGGGTTCCTCTCAGTGGGACGAAGCTTCCTGCTGGCGTAAGCAATCACTCTCTCTCTACCTGTCTGCACTTGACAGCACTGCTCCCAATCCCACGTTGCTGGCATCAGAGTAAAGTACAAATGGTTGGTCATAGTCAGGGTAGGCCAGGACCTCATCTCCCGTGAGGGCCAGTTTCAACTTGGTGAAGGACTCTTCTATCCTATTGTTCCAGTCGAACGGAAGACTCTTGTTCTTGGCCTTCTTGGATTGGCCCACTAGAAGATCTTGCAGCGGTGCTGCTATCTTGGTGAAGTCCTTGACAAATCTTCGGTAGTAGCCTACTAACCGAAGGAATTGCCTCACTTCATGAATAGTGCTGGGTCTTTGCCAGTCCCGGACAACGGTGACTTTGTCAGGATCGGGTGCCACACCTTCCGCACTCACCATATGGCCTAGGTACTGCACCTTGGGTTTGAAAAGGTGACATTTGGATGGCTTTACTTTCAAGCCAAAGTTTGACAGGGCTTTGAATACCTTGGCCAGGTGCTTTAAATGGTCTTCATAGGTCCTGGAGAAGACGATGATGTCATCCAGGTACAGCAGAACGGGTTCAAAGTGTTTATGTCCAAGGCAGCATTCCATTAACCTCTGAAATGTTCCTGGCTCATTGCTGAGCCCGAACGGCATGTAGTTAAACTCGCAGGGGCTCAATGGTGTTGTAAATGCTGTCTTCTCTTTGTCTGCCTCTGCTACAGGAACCTGCCAATACCCACTGGTGAGATCTAAGGTAGAGAAATAATTAGCAGTTCTCAGTGCGGCTAGTGATTCCTCAATTCTAGGCAATGGGTAAGCGTCTTTATGTGTAATGCTGTTAATTTGCCTGTAGTCTACACACATTCTCATAGTACCATCTTTCATTTTAACGATGACTAATGGAGCGGCCCAGGGGCTACAACTATCTCTGATTACCCCAGCCTCCTTCATCTCCCGTAACATACTCTTGGCACATTGATAGTGTGCTGGGGGTACAGACCGGTGTCTCTCTTTAATGGGTGGATGATCTCTGGTGGGGATATGATGTTGGACCCTTTTGCCTGCCCAAAGTCTAGAGGATGTTTGCTGAAGACTCGTTCAAATTCTCGAGCCACCCGGTAAGCCCAATGCTTTTGGTGCGAAGGGGTGGAGTCAGTGCCTACGTGTAGCTGCTGACACCTATCCTCCTGCTGCCCTTCAGAGCCACTCTTCCACATTGTCAGTTGGAAGCAAGGGTTCTAGTGCCTCTACTGCATTGTTACTGACAGTGAACAATTTAGCAAAGGTGGCATACCGGGGTAACCGGACCACTCTCTCCCCACAATGTAAAATGCGTATTGGTACTCTCCCCTTACGGACATCAACTACTCCTCTGGCTGTCAGAATAGTGGGCCTATTATCAGAGTACATGGGTTCTACCATGGCTTGGTAATCTTGACCCCCTAGGCCTATTGCTGCCCGACACCAAATTAACATTTCACTTCTGGGAGGTACTGCAATGAGGAAAGGATCACTTACTCTGACACTGCCGACTTCTTCACCAGACAGCTCTACCTGTTGTCTCTGCATTAGGGCTCTGATCTCCTTTTGCAGAACCCGTTGCTGACTGGAGCTGGTGGTCTTGGCTACCTGTTGTAACAAAGCAATAATTTCTCCAAGAATGACATTCTCGTTTGTCAATATCTAATATAATCAAACCTTGCGATTGCAATTCTACTCGGCCAATCTTGATGGTCACCTCTTTATATCCCATCTGAGGTAAGGGCTGACCATTACTGGCAAGAATGGCAAGGTCGTTATCTGGGCTATGAGTAATGTCTGAATCAGCCCAGTACTGCTTAAAAAGAACATATGGTATCGTTAGTGTCAAAACTAAAGGAACACAAAGAGCGCAATAGGGTCTTATCCGGGTTAATGCTGGAAAAGTAATTTAGATTATACTCACCCTTTTTAGGAGAGGTTCAAGCATGTAGGATCAGTAATCTGCTTGCTGCACGTCCAAAGGTCAGCTCTGTGACCGCTTACACATCAGATTTTGGAATAAATTCTCGGACTTTTGTGCGCTCCACCTGCAGAGCCGCACTCCACATATATCAAATATCTCCACATCAGATATATGTGGAGTGCGGCTCTGCAGGTGGAGCGCACAAAAGTCCGAGAATTTATTCCAAAATCTGATATGGTATCGTTGTCACCTGGGAGCCGGTGTCCAGTAAAGCGTTCATTGGAAAACCGTCAATCACGACAAGCATGACTGGCCGTCCTCCTATGTACTTGTCTCGCCAATTTGGTGTGCCTGGTCATCTTACTCCTGGGGGTTGGTCCTTTGCCCCAGGGGTTGCTTGTTTAAATGACATGATCTTGCTAGGTTTCCTGCCTTGTTGCAGCGGCGACAGATGGGCTGTCTGTCCTCGTCGTAACGATCGCTGTCTCTCCCTCTGGTCGGTGGGATCCTTTTCTGCTGTCACCACGGGACGTCATATGGACTGGAGGCCAGCTGGATCTTCTTCTTTGGAGTCACTTTCAGGGACTGCACAGTTTTTGTGAGTGAGGCCACACTTTTGGTTAGTTCCTTGACTTGGAGACGTAAGTCTGCTGCAGAGTCATCATTTTGGGCCAGCTTATCAGTCTCAATAGAGGTCTTTGGAAAGGATGCTGCCTCCTGCTGGTATGTAATTGCTGGATGCTTAGAGGGCTCTGTGCTGCTAGGATTCAGTTCATGTAGCACTTGGATGGCTCTATCCTTAGGCTAAGTGCACACGTACCGGAACTGTCGCGGAAATTACCGCGAGAATTCCGGAATTCCAGTCCGCGGGAAAATCGCATTTTAAATTCCCGCGATTTTCCCGCGGAAAAACTAGCATTTTGCAAGCGTATTTAGCTTGCAAAATGCTAGCGTTTTCCAAGCGATCTGTAGCATCGCTTGGAGAACTGATTGACAGGTTGGTCACACTCGTCAAACATAGTGTTTGACGAGTGTGACCAACTTTTTACTACTGAGGCCGCCTATGCAGCATCAGTAGTAAAATATAGAATGTAAAAAAAAATAAAAAACGGTGTTATTCTCACCCTCCGACGTCCCGCGCATCCGTTCCCAGTAATCCTTTGCGAAAATGCCCGCGATGACGTCAGTTCTCGCGGGATCGTGACGTCTCGCGGTCATTCGCGATGACGTCGCGCGAATGACCGCGAGACTTCGCGATCCCGCGAGAACGGACGTCATCGCGAGCATTTTCGCAAAGGACTACTGGGACCGGAGCGTGAAGAGAAGCGGGAAGGCTGCGTGGGACGTCGGAGGGTGAGAATAACAATATTTTTTATTTTAAATTCTATTTTTTACAGGGATATGGTACCCACAGCCCGGAGGACAGTCTCCTCTCCTCCGGGCCGTGGGTACCATCCGCAATTGTTCTGCTTACTTTCCGCATGGTGTGCACAGCCACATGCGGGAAATAAGCGGAACAATGCATTCCTATGGGTGCGGGATCACCGCGATTCCGCAAATTAATGAGCATGCTGCGGTTTTTACCGCGAAGCGATTCCGCCGCGGTAAAAACCGCAGCATTAGCACAGCATTGCGGAATCCCATAGGAATGCATGGGATGCTTATTTTTCGCGTTTTCGCGGCAAAATCGCGCGGTTAAAACCGCCGCGGAAACGCGAAAAAAATGCAACGTGTGAACTCAGCCTTAACGTGTGCAAAGTCCAATTCAGGATTTTGTAGGGCCATTATGCGCAGCTGTGTCCTTTGAATGTTAGAATGGAGTCCCTCTATAAACTGCTCTGTTAATAATCTATCTTCATCTTGCACGCTCTCAGGGTCAACCTGCTTTACGGCCCATAATCCCTCCTGAAGATTAAGGGCATAGTCCCGTATACTGTCCTGCACTCTCTGTTTTCACCCAAAGAATCTCATTTTTATCTCTGTTGCATTACGGGTATCAAAAGTGTTCTTCAGTCTGGCCAGAGGCGTATCTAGGCTTTCTGGCACACGGGGCAAGAATTTGGTTCGGCGCCCCCCCCAAGTGCATATGCGATTTGCACACTTAGCCATGTACCCACGAGCTGCTCTACAATGTGCAGTAAAAAACTGAAAGCAGGAAGAGAAGCTCGTTGTCACAGGACCATAACTATGAAAATCGCATATGAGTGAAGTGTCCATGTGATGACACTGGAACCTGCAGGGCTGAATCCTGACATTGCAGGCTTCTGAATTCTCACAACTAATGCACTGCACACATTTAGGATTCTCCCTTGCCAATGTACAGTCATGTCAGCACAAGCATGTGATTTGTATACTTCTGCCCACATTCCGAATAGACGTGCCCGGCCTCGCACTGTTCATTTTCATTGAGTGAGGCCACACACGTCTAGTCAGCATGTGACTACATGTATGTAAATTACCGGCATGAGAGAATCCTAACAGCGTTCAGTGAGCACTGTGAGAATTCAGAAGTCTGCAGTCACATTGAATGACTGCAGACTCAGCACAAACCTGAACAACCCCTTTAATGCTCCTAAAAAATAAAAACATGAGAATTAGTATCACAAATAATATTTACATCCAGGTACCTTATAGATGACGTCGTCTCTGTAGTCGTTATCCTTTTCTTCTTCTTGTCCAGACCCCATGATGAGTTTTCTCATCCACAGCTGTCTCTGTAGCCGTCCATCTTCTCCGGTCTTCTGCAGCAAATCTCCACATGATGCCCTTAAAGATAGAAGTGTCATTATAATGCTCCTAAATAAAAATATCTGCAATATACTGTGGCCTCACACTATTCCCCTCCCTCCTCATACGGTCTCCTCTAACATCGCCTCTGTTCACCATACTGTCTCCTCATATATTTACCCCCTCACTCTCTATACTGTCTGCTCACACATCCCATCACCCTCACTCCCCATACTGTGTCCACATACATTAACCCGTTCGCTCCCCATACTGTCTGCACCCATCATACTGTGCCTGCACCAATCCCCCATACTGTTTCCTCATACATACTCTTCATTTTGTGCCCTCAAATCTCCCCACACACATTAAATCCCCCCATCCTGACTCCAAATCCCCCATCCCCAATCCCCCATACACATTAAACTCCCCCATCCTGGCTCCAAATGCCCCCATCCCCAATCCCCCATACACATTAAACTCCCCCATCCCCACTCCAAATCCCCCCACACACATTAAATCTCCCATCCACACTCCAAATCCCTCACACACATTAAATAACCCCCATCCCCACTCCAAATCCCCCCACACATTAAATAACCCCCATCCCTACTCCAAATCCCCCCACACATTAAATAACCCCCATCCCTACTCCAAATCCCCCCACACATTAAATAACCCCCCATCCCCACTCCAAATTGCCACACACATTAAATAACCCCCCATCCCCACTCCAAATCCACACACACATTAAAAAACACCCCATCCCCACTCAATAACTCCCCGTCCCTACTCCCAAATCCCCCAACACATTATGTACCCCCACTCCAAATCCCCACACACATTAACCCCCATCCCCACTCATTATCCCACACATAATTAACCCCCACTCATTAGCCCCCACACATAATTAACCCCCATCCCCACTCATTAGCCCCCCCACACATAATTAACCCCCATCCCCACTCATTAACCCCCTTCCCCATCCCCACTCATTAACCCCCCACTTAATAACCCCCATCCCCACTCATTAACCCCCACTTAATAACCCCCTTCCCCACATTAACCCCCATAAAGTCCTCAGGTTTCCCCCTCCTCCCCCCATATGTTCCTCATCTTTCTCCACCACACCACATGAATATGTCTGAACCCTGGCCTTGCTCTGAGTCCTCACACACTGTCCTCAGTAAATTTATTCCCCCTGCTCCCTCCCTATCCATTCCATGGGACTCTGCAGCCATCCCCCAATCTTCCCTTGCACAGTCGGTGGTGTCTTCAGCTCCATTACCTGTCTGGAGCACTTACCGCCAACCGCAATGCTGCTTACCTGCCTTTTAGTCTTCGCCTCTGAAGAGCCAGCCGCCGGCGTGTGACGTCAGTAGCGTTATCATGTGACCTGATCACGCTGCTGTGCTTCATTGATGCGGAAGTGCCGGCGGCGGTGAGGCACCGCTGGCGCTTACAGAACAAGTGAGTCAGTGGCATGCACATGTATGTACTGGCGTCTGAAGACGCTAGTACACTGACGCGCAGCACTTTCTCTGCGCCAGCTGTCAGTTTGACAGCCGGCTCAGTCAGTGAACGGGAGAATCATCTGAGTGTGGGGGTGGCAGAATGCCGCTGACAGGGAGTCTCGACTCTCCTCCATAGACCGCCGCATCAGGCAGCCCGATGGCGCCCCCTGTCGGCTGCGCCCGGGGCAAATTCCCCGGCTGCCCCCCCCTGGATGCGCCCCTGAGTCTGGCTAAGATTTATTTGACAGTTCCTTTATCAGTGTCCGGCCAGGACTTTACTTCCCTCTGGGCCGCCCCAGTTAACTGGCCAATGAGGATACTGACTTTTTGACTCTCAGACAGGGGGTACACTTTGAACAAATTACATAGTCTTTCTTTAAAATCGCTCAGGGTGTGCGACTCTCCTGAGTACTGTGGTAACCAGGCTGCTCCTGGTATATATGGCATTGATAGCGACATTATGGAGGCTGCGGCTGCGACCGCCGCTGAATCTTCACCCGAGTTGGGCATTTTCTTCCTGTTCACAATAGAGCGCAGCTCCAGCTTCACTGGCACGCCCCTCTCTACTCGCACACACTGTGTGACGCAGTTATGGCGGTTATTGGAAAGCTCAGTAAAGTCTTTAGTACTCAATTTAGTAAAGCCTATGGCGCACAGTACCCAGCTTTGCCAGGCTCCTTTACCCAGCTTTGCTAGGCTCGCTAAATCCTGTTCGTGATGCCAGTTGGAGCGCCCCGAGCGCGGGAGCGCAGGGCCGGGCCGTGGGGTACTCGGTACCGGGCCCATCGACTTCAATGGGAGATGGTGTCACGGCGGCGGTGACCTGGTCTGTGGCCCTGGGGCGTCCATTAGATAATAAAAGAGGGGAAGGGAAAAAGTTGTTTGTGATGTTGTTAGATGTGGTAAAAATGAAGATAAAGTTTTTAGATGATTAAATACGTGACGCCACCTGTGGTATTCTGGTCAGAGGTGACCAGCGCTGCGGTGTTGTTCCCCTGTGACTGTTGGTGTGTCACAGCTGAGGTGAAAATAGCTCTCCACAGGTAGAGCAATAGTCCCAGGGCAAAGATGTTTAATAGTTAAGATGGCTGTGAACGTTGGGGTGCAGAGTAATGAGAGGACACAGAGAGGTGCAGTTTCTTTACCTTTTACTGGCAATTGGTTGCAATCTAGAGTACCACATACAGGTGATGGCTTAAGTCCGGCTCGCCTGGAGGCATTCAGGGGATCCACCTTGCCAGGTGGGGGTTTAGGACCTTCATTCTGCGCTTTTTGTGTGGGTCTTTGCTGTTTGTAACGATTTCTCTAACCTGTACGGCTGTCAGCGTGAGCCTATTCCACGGGTACCATCCTTTTCACCGTCAGCTCCGGGCTCCTTATCTGCTGCCGTGCCCTCAGGTGTTCAATGTCGCACAGGATCTTACAGTGCCCTGTACTTTCAGATTCGGTGATCAGGACATACAGCTCCTGACTACCAAGGACTCTGGCGTCCTCTTTCTCTCTATTAGCGCTTCGCTCTGGGGTCTGCTATATGCAGTTTTTTAGCTTCCCCAGAGCCTCTCTGTCTCTGCTCTTGTCCTTTTCCTCTTCATAGATCAGCTCCCTGTCATAAACTTCTCACAGATCAGCTCCCTCTCTTGAACTGACTGGACCTTCCAGAAAGATCTCTTTACCTCACATTTAACTGTCTTGTCATTTGTTCACCGCTCTCAGCTGCTCTCGTTTCCATGACAACTCCCTCAGCTCACTTCTAGCTGACTCACCAACCCCCTCTGCTGGCCAGAATTTATAAGGCAGCTCCCTTTTCTGAGCTGCAGCAGGAATTGTGATTTAATCTACGTTACCTGGCATGGGGGCCCCCTTCTGCTTCCAAGCATGACTTCACCTCTTAGAGGGAGGCAATGTCACTGTGACAACCGGACTCTGGGGTGTCACATGTGTATCACCAACCAATCACGAAGCATCTTTCATTTCAACAGAGCTGTTCAAAAGAAACTGAGCTATGATTGGTTGCTATGAGCAACAGTTTTCCTTGCAACCAATCACTAAGCATCTCTCATTTCACTAGAGCTGGTTAAAAGAAGCTGAGCTGTGATTGGTTGCTATGAGCAAGTTTTCCCACTTGACAACACCTCAGCAGACACTGACATGGTGGGAGAAATCTAGCATCCCTGGGAACATAAGCTCCCAGCCACTGTCTGCCCCCAGAAAGGAGCAGAGAGCACATGACAGAAATGAATCACCCCCTCCCGTGCCTATATCCCCATCACACATCCTCCATAATATAGGCACATCTTCCCTCTTAAAGGGGTCATAAGTATGGAAGTCAGAGCAAATCCATCCAGAGCTTTGGCCTCTCTTAAAGGGATCTCTGATATGGAAGTTAGGACCGTTCCACTCAGCTCTGTGGTTCTGATCCCAAGGGATCATTGGTATGGGATTTAGGGCAAATCCACTCTGCGCTGTGGTACTGACCCCAGGCCTTTCTTAAAGGGATCTCCGGTAAGGAAGTCAGGGCAATTGCCTTCAAATGCTCTGGTACTGACCCCAGGCTCTCTTAAAGGGATCTCCTATATGGAAGTTAGGGCAAATCCCTCAGCACTCTGATTCTGACCCCAGGCTTCTATTAAAAGGATCATTGGTATGGAAGTCAGGGCAAATCCACTCAGCGCTCTGGTTCTGATCCCAGGCTCTCTTAAAGGGATCCCTGGTATGGAAGTTAGGGCAAATCCACTCAGCGCTCTGGTTCTGACCCAAGGCCTCTCTTAAAGGGATCTCCGGTATGGAAGTTATGGTAAATCCCTCAGCGCTCTGATTCTCACCCCAGGCTTCTATTAAAGGGATCACTGGTATGGAAGTCAGGGCAAATCCACTCAGCGCTCTGGTTCTGATGCCAAGCCTCTCTTAAAAGGATCCCTGGTATGGAAGTTAGGACCGTTCCACTTAGCACTCTGGTTCTGACCCCAGGCTGATGGGATGATGTGGGATATTAGGGGTAATAGTCCGGTGGCTCTGGCTGACGGGATGATGTGGGATATTAGTGGTAGTTGTCCGGTGGCTCTGGCTGACGGGATGATGTGGGATATTAGGGGTAGTATTCCGGTGGCTCTGGCTGATGGGATGATGTGGGATATTAGGGAGAGTAGTCCGGAGGCTCAGGCTGACGGGACGATGTGGGATATTAAGGGTAGTAGTCTGGTGGCTCTGGCTGATCGGACGATATTGGATATTAGAGGTAGTAGTTCGGTGGCTCTGGCTGATGGGATGATGTGAGATATTAGGGGTTGTTGTCCAGTAGCTCTGGCTGACGGGATGATGTGGGATATTATAGTCAATGTGGCTATGCGGAGTAGGCGGGGCTCTACACTCAGCTTTATGTATATATATATATATAATTTGTTATAACTAACCACAGTTAGTTACCATGCCTGGGCAGCGCCGGGCTCTTCAGCTAGTATTATATAAAACATTATTTGTGCTTTGCTTAGCCATATTTTGAGAGTGGTAACAGTTTTATTTCTTTTCTTTGCAGACAGAGCCATATCAGAGCTTATTTTTTGCAGGGTGATTTCATTGATACCACTTATTTTTACAAAAGGCTTTTTGATTGCTTTTTGTGTAAATAGATAAAACATGCCAAAAATTTGCTTTTTCATCATACAAATATGATGAAAAAGCTACATTTTTGGCATGTTTTATTTATTTGTTTACGATGTTCACCGGACAGAATAAACAAAGGACACAGCGAGAAGAATTAGGCCGGGATCACACTAGCCGACGCAAAATACGGTCAGTATTTTACATGCGTAATACGGATGAATGACCCCTAAACAGTGCTCCATATGTCATCCGTAATCAAGGTGTAATCGCGTATTTTGCGCATGTCAGCATCCGAATGTAATCCGTATGGCGAGATTTTCTCGCATGCTTGCAAAATGGACATATAATGGAGCCCTATGACAGGGTTTATAACAGAAACGAAAGAATAGATATAGACACATAGAATGCATATATATATATATATCTATATATATGTATTCTATGTGTCTATATCTATTCTTTCGTTTCTTTATTAAACCTGTCAGTGTGAGTTTACTGTATAGCGCACTGAATTGCCGGCTTTGCTAAAAGACACCGGGGGCGTATTTCTCGCAAGTCACATGTGTGGTCCGTGTGTAATCCGTATTTTTTGCGCACCCATAGACTTGCATTGGCGTACTACGGCCATAGTACGCTGACAATCGCAGCATGCTGCGATTGGCACGGAGTCTAGAATACGGATGAGAAATATACGGCTGGTGCGAGGGACCCCATAGAGAATCATTGGTCCGTGTCTAATGCGTGCTTTTAGCGCCTCTCACTCGGCCGTATTCCTCGCCAGTGTGACCCCGGCCTTATGACTTCAATTTTTGGTTTATGTTTGATTCTACACAACAGCTGCATTATTAGTAGTGAAACAGCTTTTAACCCCTTTCCGACTTTGGGCATAATAGTACGCCCACGTCGGAATCCCTCCCTTTGATGTGGGCTCCGGCACTGAACCCACATCTTTCCCGGCACATGTCAGCTGTTTTGAATTAACCCGATTGCTAAAAGGCGTAGCGAGAGAAAAATTCAAAACGTCAGAATTATGTTTTTTTGGTCACTGCTACATTGCAATAAAATGCAATAAAGGGCAATCAAAAGATCTTATCTACACTGAAATGGTATCAATAAAAGTCCTCACCCAGTCCCAGATCTCAAAAAATGGAGATCCTACAGGTCTCAGAAAATGGCGCCATTTTTTTTTTAATCAAAGTTTGGATTTTTTTTTCTCCACTTAGATAAAAAGGAACACGGAGAATCATAATAGCAGGTCAGTTTTAGCATTAAGTGAACATGATTTAAAAAAAAAAAAACAACTGTGGAATTGCACTTTTTTTGCAATTTCACCGCACAAATTTTTTTTCTGTTAAACTCCTTTTAGGGTATGTGCAAGCATTGCAGATTGCTGTGCGGAATAGACTAATATACTAATCTTAGATGAAAAATATATATTTTATTGCTTATCAAAAATTAATTTTGTAACGTTTGCCTGCACCCACGCATGGTTACCCTCCTCCCACCATGTGGGCATGTCAGCTTGCTCACTGCCCTGGCTGCAGCAGCATCCTTGTGAGCTTCTCCCTCCTCCTCCTCCTCCTCCTCCTCCTCTCCTGCTCATAAAGTGGCAGTGCGCATAAAGTAAATGCCCCCAGCCAACAGCTGGAAGGAATTTAAATTGATCACCTGCAAGATGTCTTTGCCGTCAGGAGCTCCAGCGAATATCAGGTAGTTGCTTAGCTTTGCCCCTTCCTAGGCAGGTCCAGCCCTGTGACACAGTGGGTCCACAAACCACGTGAGTTATGGTTGGGCATAACAAATTTCTTCTTGTCAGTATAAAATAAATGCAATCAATGGTGTTCTTGCTGAAATGTGTTTCAAAACAAAAACCTCAAAGTGCCTATATTTTGAGGAACCACAGTTTTTGCAGTTTTTGTACATGTTTTACAGTTTACCTGTTGCCTTATACCAGCTGTTATGGCTATAGTTATGCTCCTAGCACAGGAGTCTCTTTTACCACACATGTGCAGTGTGCAACCCTTTGTTTCATGTGTATGAAAATGTGCTTCCAGTGATTATTCTGATTTAACAATGTGAATACCAGAAAGGCTGAGGTAAGAAGAGGCTTCTCAAAATGCATTTCTGATCTAATAATGGAAATGCCAGGTGTGCTGAGGAAAGAAGAGGCTGCTCAAATTGCTGTCCACCCTGTTTATATGATGTAATACTAGAGATACCATGAATGCTGAGGAAAGATGGCCCGAGACAGAAATGCTATTGTGTCAACAAGTAAGACAGACAGGGATAAAAGAATGCAACAAACATACAAACACTCACCAAGGATAGAGAGGTATATAGGGAAGGATAGAAATGTACCAACCAAATGGGAATATTACAATGTGGAAAGCACACACCCAAAAACAGCATGCAACAATCTCCAGTAGCAACAACGATATCCAATTCAGCACAGTGTCTCCAAGGAGCTAGGAAGCAAAGCTTTCACTGGCAAGAAAGAGAAGGTTTGGCCAGGTTTTATACGAAGAGGTAGTGACCAGATCAGAAGGAGTTTGTCACGTGGACCCGTCCTGTGTGACTCGACCCGCAGGCCGGTAACTAAAACAACAAGACAAGGCACGTGTAACTGTCCTGTGTAACGTGACCCGCAGGCCGGTAACTGAAACAGCAAGACATGGGGAAGGGAAAACAGTTACAACGGTGGGCCCTGCGCTAGGGAACGGGGCGTGGAGACCTCCTGCACTCCCCTGAGTCAGTGTCCCTCCACTCCTAACGATCCCTAGGCCGGTTCCGCACAGGGTGCCGATCAGGTTACCTGTCACCCTAGCACACCCTACACCTATCCCTTGCTAGGGAGCTGGGTGGTGCAGGCACTGGCCCCACCGCTGTACTAATACACACCAGGGAAAAATACAAACAGGGGAAACACAAAAAGACTTATCTTGCTCTGCTGCAGCACCAGGCAGCAGAGTGCATCACCGGATTAACTTTTCGCAGTGGCTCGACACCTCAGAGCCAGCTGCCACCTTCACCATCTCACTCTGCTGCGGACACCGGACAGCCAGAGTTCAACACCAGTTTCAGCAGTGGCTCCAACCTTCAAGCCAGCTGCTAACTTCACCAGGTTTCTGCAGTGGCTTCACACCTCAGCCAGCTGCTCCCTTCACCGTGGTTGGAATCCCAAAAAGACGCTATCACCAACAGTGATTGCAACACCTGACACTCTTTTATAGCAGAGCCAGAGCAATCACACCTGCTTTATAATCACATGCACTAAAGTAAAGAAACCAGAGTGCAATGATCCTAACGGCCACCGGGGGCAAATCTAGAACTGAAACCACCACAGTGCAAGAAAAAAAAAGGTTACTAGTGCATTTTATCTGTCATGATCCAGCATGGATCATGACAGAGTTGAAATGTAGCTGCATGTTTCTGACCAACATAGAAAAGGTCATTAACCTCTTCAGCGCCAAAGGAAACCAAATCAATTTAATATGGAACACAAACACACAGGCTAAATGGAAAATCTGTGTGGAGACACGGGGGGGTCAGCGGGCAACCTGGTCCGCTTGCTGAAACCGCATGGACCAGGGTTCATCTCACCGAACGCCTGTTCTCCCTCCTCACCATGGGCATAACACTACTCAGACAATACAGGGTGAGTGTAAAACAGTATGGCAATGCTTTATTGAACCACAAAACAGGCAGATAACACAAAGAAAAGTCCCAGCAAAATACCCAAGATGGTGCACATTACAAAGTCTCACCCTTCTTCTGACTCACCGGGATAAAGAAGCTGTTACTTCTCACCATGCCTCATTGATTCTGGGTATCTACCAACTTTCCAGGGTTTTTTTCTCCACTAGGTGCCAGCAGGTATCTTCCCTCTCTTCCTTTTTCCAATCGGACCCTGTTTTTACTCCATGTGCAACTCTGCGGGTATTATTATATACAGGACCTTCTGGATTATATAGGAATTGGGATGTCTGTCTTCATGTGCAATAATCTGCAATTATGATGCTTTTACACTATATGCCACTGCATCTAATATAAGGATATTGTGCACCCCACTTTGTCCCTTGGGACAATTATTGTGTTTATCTCTATGCAATTTTGGATATATCTATATGGACATATTATCTACATCGTTTACTGGGTCTTAGACCATGCTCTTCTTTCTGTGACCCATCACACAAATATGTGTATTTGTATGTGCTGGTTATACTGTTGCTATACTATAGTGTGCTCAGAACCTTCTGTCTGGATTACGAACAGACAAGGCCAGTTTACCAGGGGGTCGCAACCTGGCTTCAGCTTCATGGGCCGACTACCCTACCTGTGATGACAGTCCATTCAGGTATAAGGCCAGTAGACCAGAGGGTCACAACCTGACTTCTCCGAACATCTCCATGAAGCCAGGCAACTGGTAAGTCTTATTCCTGGCTTTCACAAATGTATCCATGGTTCAGCGATGGTCAATGGAGCAGATGTGTATTCTTCAAACTGGGGCTGAGGTCCCCTAAGCTGCCATCCTGTAGAATCACAAATCTGTGTCCCTCGTGATGGAGTGATGATGTCTTGGCTGCTGTCCTATAGAGAGTCTCTGGTTCTTTGGATCTCTGAATGTCTTGGCTGAATATATGTCTCCTGTTATAGAGGAATATAACTTATTTTTATAGTTCTCAACTGTCTTTCAACCAGTATTCACAGGTAAAAGGGGAAGAATGGTGATAAGACTAACTTAGAATCATAGAATCATAGAATCATAGAATCGTAGAGTTGGAAGGGACCTCCTGGGCCATCTGGTCCAACCCCCTGCTCAAAGCAGGATTCGCTAAATCATCCCAGTCAGATGTCTGTCCAGCCTCTGTTTGAAGACTTCCATTGAAGGAGAACTCACCACTTCTCGTGGCAGCCTGTTCCACTCATTGATCACTCTAACTGTCAAAAAGTTTTTTCTAATATCTAATCTGTGTCTCCTCCCATTCAGTTTCATCTCATTGCTTCTAGTCTTTCCTTGTGCAAATGAGAATAAAGTTGATCCTTCTACAATGTGACAGCCCTTTAGATATTTGTAGACAGCTATTAAGTCTCCTCTCAGTCTTCTCTTTTGCAAACTAAACATTCACAAATCCTGCAACCTTTCCTCATAAGACAGGGTTTGCAGACCGGTCACCATTCTGGTCGCTCTTTTCTGAACTTGCTCCAGTTTGTTGATGTCTTTTTTAAAATGTGGTGCCCAAAACTGGACACAATATTCCAGATGAGGTCTGACCAAAGAGGAGTAGAGGGAAATAATGACTTCACGTGATCTAGACTGTATGCTTCTGTTAATACATCCTAGAATTGCATTTGCCTTTTTTGCTGCTGCATCACACTGTTGACTCATATTCAGTCTGTGATCTATTAGTATACCTAAGTCTTTCTCACATGTGCTGTCACTTAGCCCTATTCCTCCCATTCTATATATGGTTTTTTCATTTTTATTGCCCAGATGTAGTACTTTGCATTTCTCCCTGTTAAAAACCATTCTGTTAGTTGCTGCCCACTTCTCCAGTTTATTTAAATCTTTTTGAATCCTCTCTCTCTCTTCTCTAGTATTAGCTATCCCTCCTAGCTTTGTGTCATCAGCAAATTTAATCAGTTTACCCTCAATTCCTTCATCTAAATCGTTGATAAAGATGTTGAACAATACAGGGCCCAGGACAGAGCCCTGTGGTACCCCACTTGAGACATTCTTCCAACTGGATGTGCAGCCATTTACGACCACTCTTTGGGTCCGATCACTAAGCCAGTTATGAATCCACCTAACAGTTGCCTTGTCCATTCCATACTTAGTCATTTTTTCAATAAGGATTGTATGAGAGACTTTGTCAAATGCTTTGCTGAAGTCAAGATATACTATATCTACAGCATTTCCTTGATCCACCCAATCAGTGATACCATCATAGAAGGAAATTAAGTTAGTCTGACATGACTTATTAGTTACAAACCCATGCTGACTCTGTTTAATCACTTCATTCTTATCCAGGTATTGACATACATGTTGTTTAATAATTTGTTCAAAGATCTTTCCTGGTATAGAAGTCAGACTCACCGGCCTATAGTTGCCTGGGTCCACCTTCTTCCCCTTTTTGAAGATAGGAACAACATTTGCTCTTCTCCAGTCTTCTGGCACTTCTCCTGTTCTCCAAGAATTTTCAAAGATTATGGAGAGGGGTTCAAAAATTTGTTCTGCTATCTCCTTCAGTACTCTGGGGTGTAATTCATCTGGACCTGGAGACTTGAATTCATTTAGGTTAGCTAAGTGTTTCCTCACTATCTTTCTGTTTATAGATATCCTGGATTCTTCTATTCCCTTAATAGGACAGTGAAGAACAGTTGATGTTACATTTCCTTTCTGAGAGAAAACAGATGCAAAATAGGAATTTAAAAGTTCAGCCTTCTCAACATCCTGTCTTACCATTTCATCATTTTCATCCTGTAAAAATCCTATAGCATCTTTGACTTTTCTTTTACTTTTGACATATCCCCAAAATCCTTTATTATTGCTTTTGACATCTCTTGCAAGCCTCAATTCATTTTCAGCTTTAGCTAATCTGATTTGTGCCCTGCAGGTTCTGCAGACAGCATTATACTCTTCTTTAGATATGCCTCCCTCTTTCCATTTTATAAACATTTTTTTCTTCCTTTTTAGCATGTGCTTAAGTTCTGTGTTCATCCATCCTGGTTTCCTTAAATGCTTCCTATTCTTCCCTCTTTTAGGAATTGTTAACAACTGTGCTTTGAGAATTTCATTTTTCAAGATTTCCCATCCTTCCTGGACATTTTTGTCTTTAAGGATATCCAGCCATTGGATCCCTCCAATTCTCTTTCTGAATCCCTTAAAATCTGCCTTTCTGAAATCTAACCTTGACGTCTGAGTCTTCACAGGTCTTCCGCCTCTAGTTATCCAAAATTCTAAAATAGCATGGTCGCTACCTCCTAGGGTCCCAGCCACTTTTACCTCCTCAACCATTTCCTCCCTGTTTATAATGATTAGATCCAAGGTAGCAGTTCCCCTTGTTTTCTCCCTTACCTTTTGGAAGATAAAGTTGTCAGCAAGAGAGGATAAGAATTTCCTTGACCTGTTAGTTTTGCCTGAGAGAGATTCCCAACAAATGTCTGGATAGTTGAAATCTCCCATGACAACTATGTCATATTTTTTGGAGAACTTGGCCATTTGATGCATAAAGAGTTCATCCATATCTTCAGCTTGCACAGGCGGCCTGTAGTAAATGCCTACAATGGTGTCCTTTCCATTGTTCTGTCCTTGTATTCTTACCCAAACAGTTTCCACAGAACTCCCAGTCTCTGAAGCTTCAATCTCTGTGCAGATATACGCGTTTCTAACATACAATGCGACACCCCCTCCTCGTTTATCAAGTCTGTTTCTTGCAAATAAGTTGTATCCTTCTAGTCTTGTATTCCAATCATGTGTATCGTCCCACCAAGTTTCAGTGATTCCAATGACATCATATTTCTTTTCCTGTGTTAGTAGTTCCAATTCTCCTTGTTTGTTGCCCATGCTTTGTGCATTAGTATAGAAACACTTTAGTTTGTGATTGGTTTCTCTTTCTCCAATATTTTTATTAATTAGATTCTTTCGTCTTTGTTCTTCCTTTCCACTTCTAATAGCAGAGTTCTCAATAGCATTTGTCAGGTGTATGGCTTTTTCTGGTCTTTTGCTTCCCTTCCCATGTTGTTCTAGTTTAAAGCTCTCCTTACAAGTGTAGCAAGGCGACTTCCAAATACATGCTTTCCAGTCTTCGTAAGGTGCACCCCATCTCTAGCAAGTAGTCCATCGTATAAGTAGTTCACTCCGTGATCCAGAAATCCAAATCGTTGCTGACGGCACCATCGACGTAGCCAGTTGTTCACCTGCAGAATCTTATTCCACCTCCTTGTTCCATGGCCATCCACTGGGAGGATGGAAGAGAAGACCACCTGCGCTCCCAGTTCTTTCACTTTCTTGCCTAAGTCTTCAAAGTCTCTGCAGATGGTTTCCAGGTCGTTTCCTGCGGTGTCATTTGTCCCCACATGTAGTAGCAAGAATGGGTAGTCATCTGTAGGTCTGAAGAGTCCTGATATCCTGTCAGACACATCTTTAATTTTTGCACCTGGAAGACAGCACATTTCTCTTGAAGTTATATCCGGTCTGCAGATAGCGGCCTCTGTTCCTCTCAACAGGGAATCCCCCATGACCACCACTCTCCGTTTCTTCTTCACAACATTTTTCTTTCTCCATCCAGGAGGACTCTGAAGGCGTACAAGGTTGCTGTTTGTTGGCAAAGTCTTATCCTGATGTATTTCTTCATCGTTTTCCTGCGTGAGAGCCTGGTACTGGTTTCTGAGCAGTATGGGTGCTGACTGCCTCCTGATCCTCCTGCTTCTCTGGGTCACATGTCTCCATTCCTCTGTTTCTTCAGGTGCACTTCGAATTTCTTCTCTTTCTGTAACATGAAGAGATAA
This sequence comes from Dendrobates tinctorius, assembly GCF_039654945.1. Lineage (NCBI taxonomy): Eukaryota > Metazoa > Chordata > Amphibia > Anura > Dendrobatidae > Dendrobates > Dendrobates tinctorius. Next base: position 26,233,198 of record NW_027361898.1, on the reverse strand, counting down.
TTCTGCTCTGTCCAAGAACTCTTCACCTTCCTTAATGATCTTCAACGTAGCTAACCTCTCTTCGAGATTTTGCAACTTTTCCTCCAACAGGGACACAAGCTTGCATTTGTGGCATGTGAAGTTTGGCTTTTCCACTGGTAAATCTGTGAACATGTAGCAAGAAATGCAGCTCACCAGATGGCTCCTGGCCTCTTCCATCTTGAGATTTCTTAAAAACAATGAAAGACGAGCCAAAATTCATGCGCCGTTAGGCCAAAACCCAGTGATCGTTGAGCTCGCGGAGACTCTTCACTTATCCCAGAAGGCACTGGGAATATGCAAATGATCTCCTCAAGACTCTTCCCCTGGTTTTCCGATTTCCTCTTTTCAGCTGCAACGGCCAAAACCCAGTGATCGTTGAGCTCGCGGAGACTCTTCACTTATCCCAGAAGGCACTGGGAATATGCAAATGATCTCCTCAAGACTCTTCCCCTGGTTTTATTATGTTTTATTATGTAATCTATTTGCTTAGTTTTTCCTCCTCCATTTTGCAATTCAATAAACTGGATGGCCTGGACAATGAGTAATCAACATATCAGCAAACAACATTGTTAAATGACCCTGCATCCCTAGTTATCCAGGATAAGAGCACAATATGTTACAACAACTTATCAACTTACAAGTCAATATTACTGGCTTACACAAACAAAAATGTGTTTTCTTGACCAACCAGAAAGAAACAAATAAATTCAAAAGTCAAAATATAGAAAACAGTCTATTCCTCCTGAGTTACTGAAAATAGATGACTGGTTAAATAAGCTAAAATGCTGTGCCCTCACAATCTGCGAATTACAATACGTAGTGATCTCCTAACCCCAGATCTCCCAAGAGGACCTGACACACACGTGACAGTAGTTAAACTTTATCTCCAGGTCACAGCAGCAAAACTTTTTATTGCACATGCTCACAGACACCTGGCCTAATAATGTTCTATGTTGGAAACCAACATGGACAATATCTATAATATGTGAAATATGAATGACTGAACTCACAATTTGATCCACAAACTCTGTATGGCTACATAGCACAAAAGGCTAACTCGTTGAAGACCCGTTGAAACCCATTCCAGCTCAAAACGGTCATCGTCTGCTCTGCAGAACCTGCAGCCCTGACCATTTCCCTGCTCCCTCTGTGTTATGCTGGAGAACTGAGGGGAACCGGAAGTGAACCCGCAGGACCGCGACGACGAACCTCCTCGAGGCGAGCTGGCCAAGTGGACCACCCCCTATACAGGGAGCGTCTGGGACAAGCCTCGGAGAGACTATCGCCGCGGAAGCTGGTACCCGGGGACACAGTAGGGAGAGAACAGGGATAGCCACAAGGTTAGGTTAGGCAGGTACGGATCCAGGCAGACAGAGGTAGGCCCTGCGGCGGGAGCTGGAGACCGGTGACGAAGCAGACACTAGGGAAACAAAACAGAAGGAGCAATCACAAGGGGAGACTGGGCACAGAGGAAACAGGACAAGGCGCTAGGCAGGAGAAGTGCAGAGCAGAGGGGACCTGAATAAGCCGTGCTAGGCACAATGGATAGTCAGGCACCGGGCAGGAGGCGGAACTGCTAGATATAGGGCAGCAAGCAGCGCTTCCGGGTCAGGAGGGGACAGGGGGTGGAGCAGTGAAAGCAGGGTTAGTGGCGCGCAGTGCGCAGGCGCACCCGGCGGGCACGAAAGGCCGGCAGCGGCGGCGGAGGAGAGGACGCAGGAGGATGCGCGCGCCTACCGGGAGCGCGCCGGGAGCGGAGAGCGCGCCGGCGCTCGTGAGGCGGAGCAGAGGACGCGGCCACGAGCGGCACAGGAGGAGCAGCGGGGAGCGTGGCAGCAGGTGATGTAACAGTACCCCCCTCTTTACGCCCCCTCTTCTTGAGACTGGCAAGGAACCTGGCAAGAATGCGGGGAGCCTGGATGTTTTGCCGGGGTTCCCAAGACCTCTCCTCGGGACCAAAACCTTTCCAATCAACTAAGAAGAGGGTCTTCCCTCTGGATCTCTTTACGGCCAGGATGTCCTGGACCTCAAAGACATCCTGGCCAGAGACTGGCTGGGGAGAATGACCAACAGAGGCATGAAACTGGTTAAAAATGACAGGTTTCAGGAGGGACACGTGAAAAGAATTGGGGATTCGCAGTGAGGCGGGAAGTTTTATTTTGTAGGCAACGTTATTAATGCGAGCCATGACCTCAAAAGGCCCGATATACCGAGGGCCTAGCTTATATGAGGGGACCTTGAGGCGAACAAACTTGGAGGACAGCCACACTTTATCTCCGGGATGGTACAACGGAGAATCCAGACGCCTTTTGTCTGCGTGTCTCTTCATTCTATCCTGCGCTAACTCGAGTGCAGACTTGGTTTCCTGCCAGACCCTGGAGAACTTCTCGGTCAGAAGATCGGCTGCCGGCACACCCGAGACAGGGGGTACCGGCAGAGGTACACTGGGATGTTGCCCGTAGACGATGAAGAAAGGAGACTTAGACGTAGACTCGTTGATGTGGTTATTGTAGGCAAATTCGGCCCACGGAAGCAGGTGGGACCAGTCGTTGTGGTGGGCGTTGGAGAAGTGGCGAAGATAGTTTATCAAAATCTGGTTCGTGCGCTCAGCCTGACCATTAGTTTGAGGATGGTAGGCCGAGGAGAAGTCCAAAGTGACATCCATGCGTTTACACAGGGCTCGCCAGAAGTGTGAAGTGAACTGAACTCCTCTATCCGAAACGATATGCTGAGGAAAACCGTGAATCCGGAAGACATGGGAAATGAAGATTCTCGCCAGTTCAGGAGCGGAGGGCAACCCAGGCAGGGAGATGAAATGTGCCATTTTGGAGAATCGATCCACAACCACGAGGATGACCGTGTGACCCGAAGACCGAGGTAGATCGGTAATAAAATCCAACGCGATGTGCTGCCAGGGAGCCGAAGGAACCGGGAGCGGGTGAAGAAGACCAGCGGGTAAGTGTCGGGGAACTTTATTCCTGGCACAAGACGGACAAGAAGCGACAAAACTTCGGGTATCTTGAGCAAGAGAGGGCCACCAGTAATAACGAGAGACGAAGGCGAGGGTTTTCTTGAGACCACCGTGGCCAGCTAGTTTGGAGGTATGACCCCACTGTAAGACTCGCCTCCTATTGTTCTCTTGAACAAACGTCTTACCCGGCGGCAATGAAGTTAGGTTTACAGGAGCAACCACCATGACCTTGCTAGGATCCACGATGTGCGAAGGCTCTTCGTCACAGTCGGTAACCAAAAAGGACCTGGATAGGGCATCTGCCTTGAGGTTCTTATCGCCGGGGCGAAAATGGAGTTCGAAATCGAACCGAGCGAAGAACAGAGACCACCTGGCTTGACGGGGATTGAGTCTTTGCGCAGTCCGGATGTACGCCAGGTTCTTGTGGTCAGTGTAGATCCTGACGGGGTGGACCGCTCCCTCGAGGAGGTACCGCCATTCCTCCAAGGCCAACTTGATGGCGAGCAGTTCTCTATCGCCAATGGTATAGTTTCTCTCCGGGGTGGAGAAGGACTTAGAAAAGAAGCCACAGGTGACCAATCGACCAGAGGGTGCCGTCTGGGAGAGAACTGCACCGGCTCCGATGGCAGAGGCATCTACTTCCAGAGTGAAGGGTTTGTTGACCTCTGGGCGATGGAGTACGGGAGCCGTTGCAAAAGCTTGTTTCAGGGAGCGGAATGCGTCTTCGGCCTCAGGAGACCAGAAGTGGGGATTAGCCCCCTTACGGATCAGAGCGGAGATAGGGCTGGTCAGGGAGGAAAAGTGTGGAATAAACTGCCGGTAGTAATTGGCGAACCCCAGGAATCGTTGGATGGCCTTCACTCCCTGGGGACGCGGCCAGTTTAGTACGGCCGACAATTTTCCCGGATCCATCCGTAGACCGGTACTAGAAATGATGTAGCCCAAAAACGGTAGAGAAGACTGTTCAAAGGCGCATTTTTCAAGTTTGGCATAGAGACGATGCTCTCTTAGGCGCGACAAGACTTGACGGACGTCCTTTCTGTGAGAAGACAGGTCCGAGGAAAATACCAGAATATCATCCAGGTACACCACCACACAAGAATAGAGAAGGTCCCGGAAGACATCATTGACGAATTCTTGAAACACGGCGGGTGCATTGCATAAACCAAAGGGCATAACCAGATATTCATAGTGGCCATCGCGGGTGTTGAAAGCCGTTTTCCACTCATCTCCGGAACGGATGCGGATTAGGTTGTAGGCTCCCCGCAAATCCAATTTGGTAAAGATTTGCGCCCCTCGGAGACGATCAAACAGTTCCGGGATGAGAGGAAGCGGATATTTGTTTTTAATTGTAATATCGTTGAGTCCCCGATAGTCAATACAGGGACGCAGGGTTCCGTCCTTCTTCTTGACGAAGAAAAAACCCGCACCCGCGGGCGAGGAAGACGGGCGAATGAAGCCTTTGGCCAAGTTTTCTTGAACATATTCGGACATGGCTTGGGTCTCTGATGGTGACAGCGGATAAATCCGACCTCGGGGAGGAGTAGAGTCGGGAACGAGATCGATGGGACAGTCGTAGGAACGGTGAGGGGGCAGGGCCTCTGCCTCTTTCTTACTGAAGACATCCGCATAGGCCCAATAGGCCGAAGGTAAATCTGGAGATACCGAAGTTGGCCGAGAGGAGTCTCTTGGCTGGACGGAAAGCAAACACCCTCTGTGACAGAACTGTCCCCACCGTACGACGTCACCAGACCGCCAGTCCAAGGTTGGCTCGTGTTTTCTTAGCCAAGGAAGACCCAACAGGATAGTGTGTGATAGGGTCGGCAGCACATAGAAGGCAATCCTCTCCAGATGAAAGGCGCCGATCTGAAGGTCCAATTCTTCGGTGACCTGTGTAACGGACACCCGCAGGGGTTGGCCGTCAACCGATGCAATCTGCCGAGGAGTCTCCAGGGATCTGACCGGAATACGAAGCCTCCTGACTGCCTCAAGCTGAATGAAATTTCCAGCCGCACCTGAATCTATGTAAGCCCACTCGGAGAAACGCTTGGAACCAAGGTGCAAGAGAACAGAAAGAGTCAAGGGTAGAGAGGAGTCGTTGGTACCTAGGGAGGCCTCTCTTACCTGTCCTAGGCGGAGGCGTTTCCCGGACGCACAGGGCAGGAACGCAAGAAGTGTGATGCACTCCCACAATACAGGCAAAGACCCTGAGTGAACCTCTCCTGGCGGCGTTGCTCCACTGGCTTGAGGCGATCTATTTGCATAGGCTCAGGTGCGGGGGATGCCGACGCCAGGGCAGGGCGTGAGCGAGGTGGGCTGCGGGCAGCGGTTGGAACACGAGGAAACCTCCTATCCCTGGCGGCCTCTCGAGAACGCTCCTGGAAGCGCAAGTCGATGCGTATAGCCAGGGAAATTAGATCCTCCAACGAGGTTGGAGTGTCCCATCCTGCTAATTCATCTTTAATTCGACCTGAGAGGCCCCGCCAAAAAGCTCCTACCAAGGCCTCATTGTTCCATCCAACCTCGGAGGCCAGGGTACGGAAGCGAATGGCGTATTGACCCACGGAGAGCGAGCCCTGTTGCAGGTTAAAAAGTGACTCGGTAGCAGAGGCTACGCGACCCGGCTCGTCGAACACCTTGCGAAAAGAGTCAAGGAAGGTGGAGAGTTGGGAGACCAAGGGGTCATCACGCTCCCAAAGGGGGTTTACCCAGGCTAAAGCCTCACCCTCCAAATGGGACACGACAAAGGCCACCTTGGCTCTGTCGGTGGGGTACTGTAGAGGCAATAGCTCAAAATGGAGCTGACACTGATTCAAAAAACCCCTGCACGACTTAGAATCGCCACTATAACGCGGGGGTTTTGCCAAACGGGGCGGCGGATGGGATACCGCCGCCTGGGCCGGAGTCGAGGCAACAGACTGCAGGGCAAGGAGACGATTATCTATGGAAGCCATATAATTCAATATATGGGCCTGGGTGTCTCGCTGCTGAGCCAGCTCCTGTTGGAGACTGCCCAGCTGGGAGGCGGTCCCAGGATCAGAGGCCTGTAGAGATGACAAGCGGGTCTCCATGGATTTAAGGAAGGACATTATCCTTGCCTGATTCTCCCTTAAGAATAGGAGCTCTTTTTGGGTTGGGGTCGGAGCACCAGCGGGGTCCATGGCCTGACTATACTGTTATGCTGGAGAACTGAGGGGAACCGGAAGTGAACCCGCAGGACCGCGACGACGAACCTCCTCGAGGCGAGCTGGCCAAGTGGACCACCCCCTATACAGGGAGCGTCTGGGACAAGCCTCGGAGAGACTATCGCCGCGGAAGCTGGTACCCGGGGACACAGTAGGGAGAGAACAGGGATAGCCACAAGGTTAGGTTAGGCAGGTACGGATCCAGGCAGACAGAGGTAGGCCCTGCGGCGGGAGCTGGAGACCGGTGACGAAGCAGACACTAGGGAAACAAAACAGAAGGAGCAATCACAAGGGGAGACTGGGCACAGAGGAAACAGGACAAGGCGCTAGGCAGGAGAAGTGCAGAGCAGAGGGGACCTGAATAAGCCGTGCTAGGCACAATGGATAGTCAGGCACCGGGCAGGAGGCGGAACTGCTAGATATAGGGCGGCAAGCAGCGCTTCCGGGTCAGGAGGGGACAGGGGGTGGAGCAGTGAAAGCAGGGTTAGTGGCGCGCAGTGCGCAGGCGCACCCGGCGGGCACGAAAGGCCGGCAGCGGCGGCGGAGGAGAGGACGCAGGAGGATGCGCGCGCCTACCGGGAGCGCGCCGGGAGCGGAGAGCGCGCCGGCGCTCGTGAGGCGGAGCAGAGGACGCGGCCACGAGCGGCACAGGAGGAGCAGCGGGGAGCGTGGCAGCAGGTGATGTAACACTCTGTCACAAATGGCTTAAAGAAGATTTGAAATAACTGAAAACTTTTTATGAACATTGGTGAGTGCTCCTAACTTTCTTTTTCACTGGAGACAGTAGGCAACTTCCTGACTGTCAGCCAATTAGAACTCAGTGTTCAGCAAATACAGACCTTGTGATAACTGGCAGACTGACATGTTACAGTGTGTTGTGTGTGAAGAGGGAAGATCACAGGACATCAGATAATATGTCCTAAGAATCAAGGAAATGTGAAGATATATCAGATACAGAGATTTAATGGAGGGATTTGACAAATTGACAAATTGGAACCCAGGCCAGGGAGACCATCTGGTTGGTATGGAACTTAACTCAAATTATGTGTAAGGCCTATTTAAAGGGGATTGAATGAAAAGGAACTAAATCAGCATGTGTTTAGTGACTAGTTATCAACAGTGAAAGGGAACTCACTTGTGCTTATTGAAAGGAAGCAATGATCACAATACTGCAATTTAAACTCTCATACAGAGAAGGTACTAATGAGGATTCAAACCAACGTACCCCAATCAGCAGGTCCTTATTAGCCAGCTGGAAACTGAGAGTAGCTGAAGCAGCCATAACGGGAACATCTCTACCTTTGTGGCCCTTTTAGGTGAAGATAAAGTCTCCCATAACAGTTTGGTGGATTATCATGAGATGGGAGAATGTGAAGTGCAAGAGAAATTAAGTGTTCTTAAATGTAACTGAGAAGTGCCCATGACTGCTTAAAGCAAAAGAAACCTTTGTGAAGAAACATGCCTATTATCTGATGTGCATAGTTATTATCAAGTTCACATTCAGTGAAAACAAGTTTAATGTTGGACTTTGGTTTCCCTCAATCATCCTTGCCTGCTCTATATAATCGGACCATGCAGTCTGCAGAGGCATATAGCCCAGGTAACAAGAACACACACAGTCAGGATCCCCATTTTCCTGTAGCGTGCCGGGGCGTGGAAGATGAGTCCCTCACCAACAATTACCGCCCCACACCACATTACATCAGAATTCACAAGTTCCCAAGGGATCAAGCCGAGGTATATAATATGGCATAATCTAACTTACCTATAAAATGTTCAATGCTTATAACTTTTCATTCGGTTCCAATGGCTTGTTACCATCCCTTGAGCTGTATGCTATAAAAGGCAGTGGCAGCCTGGAACTTTGATAATAGTTATTCCTAATATGACCTTGTTATAGCATTATTTAACAAACTCTATCCCCACCATTATGCTTCCTCCACAGCTAAAAGATACCTTATTTACTAATTTCTGATGTATTTCCATAATTATTAATATTCTTGTTATATCATCAGTCTATATTCTACTTTGGAAATAGAATCTATACATTGTCCTAACACACAGGACACCATTATGTAAATATATAATAATAGTTTACATGCCATTAATGCTAAAATTAATAGAAGCCATCACATATACTGTATAAGAATTTGGACATCCTGTTCTTCAGAGTAGATGCACTTTTTTTCTGCAAAGGTAATAAATAGAGATGAGCGGATCTTTTGAAATTCGACGACTTTGCAGAATTTTCCCCAAAAATTCGACTTGTGGCAAATAAATTTGTGCAGATTTCAATACTGGAAAGCGAGAAAAATACTGGAGAGAGAGCGAGCTGACTATAAGGGCTTACACTTTATAGGCGAGAGAGAGAAAGGACCCCACTGATCATAAGAGCTTAACAAAAGTAAGAAAGAAAGAAAACACCGTTGTTAATAAAAGCTTACACTCTACAGGAGACAGAGAACCCCACTGATCATAAGAGCTCACACTCTGCAGAACAGAGAGAATCCCGCTGACCATAAGAGCTTACACTCTACAGGAGAGAACCCCGCCGACAATAAGAGCTCACACTCTGCAGGAGATTGAGAACCCCGCTGACAATAAGATCTCACACTCTGCAGGAGAGAGAGGACCTCACTGACCATAAGAGCTTACACTCTACAGTAGAGAGAGGACCCCACTGATCATAAGATCTTACACTCTACAGGAGACAGATAACCCCACTGATCATAAGAGCTCAGACTCTGCAGGACAGAGAGGATCCCGCTGACCATAAGAGCTCACACTCTGCAGGAGAAAGAGAACCTTGCTGACCATAAGAGCTTACACTCTACAGGAGAGAGAGGACATTGCTGATCATAAGAGCTTACACTTTACAGAAGAGAGATAGAAAAGGACCCCACTAACCATAAGAGCTTACACTCTACAGGAGAGGGAGACTTACCCAGTGATTTCAGAGATGGAAAATGACTCTGCCATACAAACTGTACTTCACTGGGAGCTACTGATATGTGATGGCCCAAGTCCTGACCACCAGTATACAAGGAACAATAATCCACTAGATGTCATAGCTGCAGAGCCTTACGGGGAAGCCTGCACGGCAATGCAAAATGATGTTTGTCTGCTTTATGATGCTTCAACAGTGTGGGAAATTGTGCCAGGCAAATTTTATCTTGCGAACCGTGAATTAAATCTCAAAATATTGCAATTCGCATGAAATTCGACTCAAACTCAATCCTCAGTGAATTTATCCTCTCATCTCTATTAATAATGTGTCTTCTTTGACCTAGTGGCCAAGCAGTTTTATTGAGACTCTTCAGAAGGGTACAAATCCTTCTTTTTCTAATTGTAAAGGTCTGACAGCTGCAGAAGTATCTGTAACTGCCTAGAACAATATGGATATAATTTCTCACACGATATTCCTCATGAGGTGAATAAAAATATCATATTAACTACAAAAGTCATGTTGGAGAGTTCTCAGACTCCTGATATAAACCTTCTCCTCTACAGTGGTGTTTTATTACATGAGTTGTATTAACATTTGAACTACTGTATATTAAGCCATGTTCTTAATACACTGTGCAGTAATCATATATAGTATTTGTAATTATAATTACGGATTTGAAACACTGCTATTTCACATTGATTTCAGCAAGTGTAATCCTACAATCCAAACTACACTTTTCAAAACTACTGGTTCATGGGGACAAAATAAAACCCTTTAAAGTAATTCTCCATTATTTTTTTCCTACAATAGCTAATTGTGATGATTAACTGAATTTGAGTATACGGTATAATCTTTGTTACCCCATATTACTATGAGCTGAGGGTCAGTCGTGTCAGAAATCATTTAAGCAGCATATCAAAAATCTAAAGGCTACCCTATATTGGCATGATCAGTCGCAAGATTAGTTGAAAGATATTTCAGGCGACTGATGTGTAGATAAATGCTTGTAGTGTTCAATAAGTTACAGAACAGGGATGGCTGTTTTTGTAACTCTCAATTGTATGGAGAGAACAGCAGAAGGGAATGGGCCAAAGGCGGTCTCCAGGTGATGGTCCCAGTGGTAGAGTCTGCACCTATCAGGCACTTATGTCATACCTTGTAGAATGCCATAAGCACTCAAGACAGCAATACTCTAAAGCTGTGAAAACTGACACATTGCCTTAGGCCTCCTTTCATATGTGAAAAACCGCTACTGGTGTTATCAATATTTTTCATCACTGTTTTTCTGGAATGGATAAAGAAATAAATGACAAAACTTCTCCTATACTTTGTAATGATAAACACAAACAGCAAATGAATGGCACACGGATGTCATCCGTGCACTGTACATGTTTTTCATGACCTATAGACTTGTATTGGCTCTTGCCATCCGTGCTGCTGAAAAAAACCAGACATGTCTCCTTGTGTTTTGCACAGGCACACAGTCTATGAAAAACACAAACATATGCATAGCATAATAGGTTATAATGGGTATATGTGGTATATGTGAAAAAAAACAAATTCCGCACATACTGGAAAGACGGACGTGTGAAGGAGGCCTATTTATTAATTTTCAAGTTAAGACTGAAAACTAGTCAAAGATGATTATTAGTGATGAGCAAACGTACTCGCCACTACTCGTTACTCACCCGAGTATCAGGTACTCGGTGTACTCGGCGAGCACCGAGCATTTCCGGGACTACTTGGCGGGAACTCTCCACCCAGCTTTTTTGGCGGACTTTACAGACCCAATCACAATGCAGGGATTGTCTGCCAGGCAATGAAATGCTGTAGCAATCTTTGAGGTGGTCGTGCAGTGATTGGCTGGCTGCACAACATCATCAGGTGTATAAGAGACCGGACGCCACCCTGCTCGGTGCATTCAGTTTCAGATTGGGATGGTGTAGGGAGAGCTGCTGCCGAGATAGGGTTAGATTTGGGGATTTATTAGTTAGTGTGGGGTCTACCATCGTAAACTACTCAAATCCAGCTAAACCAACAGTCCTTCTAAGGACTAATTCCGAAGTATATAGGTTCCAGTGTTAGGTAGCCAGGGTAGTGTACGTCGCTCTATACACATCAGTGCAAGGCCTGCAGGCACTGTATATAGATCTGTTATGAATAAGTCACCTAGGAGGATGGCAGGAATAGGCTAGGCCACCAGGAAACCAGAAAGGTTGGTAACTTTGCGGATTGCAGACCCCTAATCCTAACAACACAACTAGCAGTAGCCATAGGGGCATACCTATGTTGCCCTAGACGCCTCAGCACAGCCAGAGAACTAATTAAGCTTAAAGCGAGAAAGGTGAAATCTAAACTGCCCCGGAGTAGAACCCCCAAAGAAATAGATAGCCCTCAAACATATTTTGTTGGTGAGACAAGATGAGGCACAAACACTGGCAGAAAATAGACTGAGCAAATGATGGGGCCCAAACTGTCTAGATAGGAAAGGAAAGACACTGTCTGCAATCACGCAAAAACCCTAAAAAATCCAACACGTCTGATGTACAAAAAACACTGAGGTCTCACGACCTCTCCCCCACTATATCAGCATTCTGCTATGAACTGGCAGCAAAGCAAAAGAGACTAATATAACAGGGGACTGAACAAACTGACACAAGCTGTAACATATGGAGCGGGGTCCAGCACTGCCCCAGCAGGGAGCACGCTGAACCCTCACAGCAAAGCAGAAAGAGGCAAAACCAGATCAGATGCAAAGGATTAGCAAATGAACAACTTAACTGAAAAATGCAGGATCAGGCAGGAGACAGCAGACCTCAAAATGCACAGGAAGAAACTAATCACCAGCAGCAACTGAGGGAAGCCTGCTCACTTATATCCTCCCAGTGAGTAACCCCTGATTTCCAATCATCGTCGTCAGGTGGCAGACTTCTGTCGACCCGGCCAGCTCCACTACCCACAGTAACCACCAGAGGGAGCCCTGACTCAGAAGTCAGATCAAGAGAATTCACAAGATAGATCATTGCATACATCAAGAGGGTCCACTCACGTTCTGTGTTCTGGTGCTGCTGCTGCTACCTGTAGGATATCTTGGCCGTATATACATAGTCCCAGGTGTAATTGGAATCTTTGGTGTCACTGTACTTATATACAGCAGTATTTACCCCCCCCCAAAAAAAAAATGAAAAAAAACACACTTTTGTCATAGTGGTATCTCCATTACAGCTCATATCTGTGAGTGCTCAAAGTTTGGCCAGTTTACTGCGGTTTTATTTTTTTGTCCTGGGTGTCACTATACCATACAGCAGTATTTAGCAAAAAATACAGGCCACACATTTTTCGGTGTGGAATCTCCGTGGCGGCTCATATCTGTGTGTGCTCAAAGTTTGGCCAGTTTAGGCCGGTTTTCTTTTTTTGTCCTGGGTGAAACTGTACTTATATACAGCAGTATGTTGCATTAAAAAACACCCACATTTTACATTGGGGTATATCTTTGACACGTCTCATACGTCCGTGTGATAAAAATTTGGGGATTTTAGGCTGGTATTCCAGTGTTTTCCTGACTGTTAATCCAGTTATGTACAGCACAATGTTGCATTTTTAACAAAAACAGGCCACATTTTACAGTGGGGTATATCTCTAACACGCCTCATATATCCGTGTGCCAAAAATTGTGGCATTTTATGGCTAAATTCCCTTTTTTTCCAGTCTATCACTCTTGTTATATCCAGTGCTCTTTTGCATCCCCCAAAAAATAACATATTTTACAGTGGGGTATGTCTGTAAAAAAAATTCTGTTTCAAGTTGTTATGGCAGCTCATGACTGTTAAATTCTCCAACTACTACCACCATTATCACCTTCAGCCTAGAGGCAGTCACTGCGCAGGCAGAAAAATCTGAGTAGCAGAGGGTGAACGCTTAGGCGGTGTTGTACTCTGTATTGTACTCTGTCTCTGTAAATCTTCTAAATGAAATCATGCCTGGAAGAGCCAGAGCAAGATAACGTGGAAGATCACAGGGAGAGGACTCGCAAATACTGAAGCCTGGTGTTCCTTTGCAGGATTCTGACAAGCCCTCACCTACTAATAGTGAACTGGCTGGACGATGACGTTTAAAAGGAGCCCATGCATTTTATATAACTGAAGCTGTAGATTTTAACATTTCGGCTGCATGTCAAGAGATGTCAATTGGAGAGCGTGGTGGTCGGAGATGTGACTTCTACACCATCACACGAGCTGCCACCTCTCCACCACCCGAGTAGCCACACCCCCACCTTCTGTCTCTTTCCCATTCTCCTGCAGAATGAAAGTCCACAAAGACAAGGTCCTCTCCCCTCTGTAACAGTCTGGCATTGTATTTTTTTTTTTTGCAAACGATATCTATTACTTTATTTGTAACCCCTTGTCATGTACAGAGCCATGGAATTAATGGGGCTATATAGGTAAACAGCATGATGAATTAATAGGAAAAGCATGTGGTATTGGTGTAGCTGTTGCTTTCTTGCCAAACAAACTCAATAACATCAATGAAGTGGTTAGCCGCACACAGACTGGAGAAATAGTAAAGATGACAATTGACAAGTAGTTTCACATTTGAGGTAAAACACACTTCAACAAGTTCCTTTAACTCTTACAACATTATATTCAAAAGCCTTGAAGAAAAAGATGAATATATTGTGAAGCAAACAGGTATGAATAATTAATCATACAAATGATGTTATATAATTCTGAACATGCGCAACCTCTCTCAGTGGGAAAATTATTTTCCACCAAATATTTTAAGTATGAAACTAGTGTCATCTTGTGCACCGATATGAGCCACAAAGTCCTTCAAATTGAAACTGTTCTGGATGTACTGTCCAATTTTCTCTATAAAATTGGAAGTACATGCCTTCTATGCTGCTTGTATTAAAGAACTGATTTGCCAGATATGTACGGAGTCAGGATGAGCGGGCTGCGAGTACCTGTGCTGCGACGTGTCAGGAACTGTCAAGGCTGTGTCCCCTGTTTCCCTGCGGAATGAATAGGGGAACGGACAGGCCCCATTACACAGAAAGAGGTGTCATGTTTAGACAGTGAACCTGGCCGGAAGCTGAGGTAAATAAAAAGCAAAGCAGGAGTGAGTCGACAGCTGTGATGGTGTGAGCAGCAAGGGGGGCAGTGCACTATGCACCCGAAGTGCCAACGCTGCTGCGAAATGCAGCAGACAGACAGACCCAGTGACCTAGAGGCAGGGGGCCAGCTTAAGAGAAAGCGGGCAAGACAGCAAAGATTTTTGGTGTGGGCAAGCAGCACATCGGAGGCTGAGTAGTGTGCTCCGTCCTTAGAGCAGTGGTGCTGCAAAAAACTGTTCCCGTTGTCTCATGCCACTAAAAGCGGTACTGCCATTTAGCAAGGGGCCATTTGCCCAGTAACCGGCAGAGAGCGAGGCGCCGTGTGCTCCTTGCCCATGAGTACAGCGCACGTGCGCAGAAGAGAGAGCCAGTTCATGCCATGTGTTCAGCGTGGATAACCAATAATTATAAGGCTCAGAGGAATGACAGAGGATGTTGGTACGGTCAGCAAGGTACTCCCTCAGCATTTTCCCAAACTTTGCACTCCTTGTGAGAGTCCCCCTCGCCTCAGCAACAGGGCGATGGGAGGGTCTGAGAAAACTCTCCCCAAACTTTGCCAGGGTTCCACTGCCTTTGCTGGCTTGGAGTTGTGTCTCTCTCACCTGTACTCCTTGCTTGGTCAACAAACTTTGACCTATGCTGCGAGCGTTTTCAGATGTGAATTTTTTTTATAATTCTGTAACAAGGGCCCTCTGTTCCTCCAACATTTTAGTACACCTGTCTGCCTCTGTAATAAGAGATCTAAAGTTCTCCTTGTAGCGTAGGTCTAAAAGTGTCACCAATCAGTATTGCCCGTCACCCAAAATTTTGAGAACGTGAGGGTGACGGGAAAGGCAGCGTAACATAAACTCAGCCATGCGTGCAAGACTGCTAACAGTCAATTCTTCCGTGTCCTCACCAACTGACCATGCTCTCCTCCTCCTCATTGTCTTCAGGCCTCCAATATTTAGAACTAACCTCAGTATTATCATTGTACAAACATCATTGTAAATACCTTCTTGTAAATACACCCCTGTATATTTGATCTCCTCCACTTCATTTTACATTGTAAGTTGTCACAAGCAGGATTGTTTTATTTAGGTTTACGTATTATCGCTGTTACTTAGTGTAGATTGTAAGCTGTCACCAGCAGGGTAGTTTTATTTTGGTTTAATTATTGGATTATTGTTGTTACTTAGGACTGTTGTGTTTGAAAAAATTAAACTGTAAATATGTTTTCGCTCTATAATAACTCTCAATCTTCAAATTAGAACACAGATAAGCAGGATGGAGACGTTAATTATGGTGTCATTGACGCTCACCCTCTTGGTGGATTCCTCAAAGTTTTGGAGGATGTTACATATGTCAGACATCCATGTCTACTCCACAGATGTTATGTGTGAAGACAGAACTGAATACCGACAACCTTGTTGATGCTGGTAGACTATTCACCAACTGCCCTCTTCTACTCCATACATCTATGCCATGGTCTCACAATGTCCGACTGGGTCATGACTAGAGTTGAGCGATACCGTCCGATACTTCAAAGTATCGGATCGGAATGGATCGGCCGATCTTAAAAAAAAGTATCGGTATCGTCGATTCCGATACCGGAAGTCCCATTCAAGTCTATGGGACTTCCGGTATCGGAATAAGAAAAATCCTGTTTTTCCCTTGTACAGCCTCTCTGGGGTCTGTACGGGCCTTTCGGGGGGCTGTGCCGGCCTGCCAGGGGGTCTGTGCAGGCTCCGGTGGTCTGTGCCGGCCTGCCGGGGGGCTGTGCAGGCTCCGGTGGGCTGTGCCGGCCTGCCGGGGGGCTGTGCCGGCCTGCCGGGGGGCTGTGCCGGCCTGCCGGGGGGCTGTGCAGGCTTTGGGGGTCTGTGCAGGCATCGTCCGATGGGACTACAAGTCCCATCGGGCGATGCCTGCTACCATGACAGTGATTGACACATTAGCCAATGATGGGACAGTAGTAGTCCCATCATCCGGCTAATGTGTTGAATGTAAAAAAAAAAAAAAAAAAAAATTACATGCTACATACATACTACATGCATACTACATACATGCTACATTCATACTACATACTACATACATGCTACATTCATACTACATATATACTACATGCAACATACATACTACATATATACTACATGCAACATGCATACTACATATATACTACATGCAACATACATACTACATATATACTACATGCAACATACATACTACATATATACTACATGCATGCAACATGCATACTACATATATACTACATGCTACATACATACTACATATATACTACATACATACTGCATGCTACATACATACTACATATATACTACATACATACTACATGCATGCTACATACATACCACATATATACTACATACATACTACATGCATGCTACATGCTACATACATACTACATACATACTACATACATACTACATGATACATACATACTACATACATACTACATATATACTACATGCATGCAACATGCATACTACATATATACTACATGCTACATACATACTACATATATGCTACATACATACTACATATATACTACATGCATGCTACATACATACTGCATGCTACATACATACTACATATATACTACATGCATGCTACATACATACTACATGCTACATACATACTACATACATACTACATGCTACATACATACCACATATATACTACATACATACTACATACAATACATTCATACAATACATACATAGACATACAGTACATATAACATAGAGTAACATACTTACCAATACTTGTCACATTGTTCCCCGAAGCCATTGTCTTTTACGGAATAAATATTAACATAACAAACCACAAAAATACTCACCCACGATCCGAAGCAGTCCACGAGTGTGTCCCACGACGATCTTGGGTAGAGAACTGCAGCATCAGCTGTTGCTGCCGTTCTCTACGGGCTGCAGGAATCCAATGACGGAAGGTAGGTATCCTTCCGCACTGTATTCCTCTGCCACTTAAAAAAAAAAAAGTCCCTAGTCTCACTTTATGCCATTGCTGCGTGGGAATTTCCCATAAGTCATAAGTAACAACGCTAACAATACAATAATTAAAGCAAAATAAGACGACCCTGCTCGTGAGAGCTTACAATCTACAATGAGGTGGGGGAGATACAAAGTACAGGTGTGTATTTACAATGGTGTATTTACAATGATGGTCTAGCCATCTTGAGGGGATGGAGATAGTGAATGGGCTACACATGCCCACTTACACATAGAATGACTTTCATTAGTGAACATGATAGTCTGCTCTGAACAGGTGTATTTTGAGGGAGTGCCTGAAACTATGCAAATTGTGGATAGTCCTAATTTCTTGGGGTAGAGCATTCCAGAGGGTTGGCGCAGTGCGGGAGAAGTCTTGGAGTCGGGAGTGGGAGGTACGGATTAGTGCAGAGGTTAGTCGAAAGTCATTTGCAGAGCGCAGCGGTCGGTTAGGCCGATAGAAAGCAATGAGGGAGGAGATGTAGGGGGGTGCTGCACTGTGGAGAGCTTTGTGGGTGAGAACAAGTGGAAGAAGCAGTGGTATCACCCACAGACACTGTTCATGGAGCCTGGTATCTAACCAACAAAGTCTGTTGGTTTGCTGCCATGTGCCTGATCATGTTGGTGGTGGTAAGACTGGTAACTTTACTACCCCTGCAGAGGTGGCCAGGGCCAGTGGTGCAAATGGCCTTTTTGGGGTTATCGGCAGAGTCTTTAAAAACCAAGAAGATTGGTAGGGGGACATTCATTGTCTCCCTCTACCACACGACCTCCTCACATCGACACCTGTCTTTTGTTGTTCCCCAAGGCTCTGTTTTCGGACTCCTACTTTTCTCTAATCTACACCTTCGACCTTGGACAACTGATGTAATGGCACGGTGTCATGTCGGACGCTATTCACACCACAGCGTCCGGCAGGCAGAGGTAGTTCCACCTCCGTCCACTATAGCCTCAGTGGCGCCGGCTTGAGTTTCTCAGGCTATTGGGGGTTAATCTAGCTGAAGATCAGGTTGGATGTTTGGTCACGCCCACGGTCTTTAAATAGTCGTGCTGGCCTATGGGCGGCGCCGATTATAGCTTGTGTTTCATACCAAGTGGTTCCGGTCTGGAGTGGAGGTGTTGGAGAGAGAGTGAAAGTTTCATATCTGGTGTCGTATGATCCATTGTTACCTTCTCGCCTTCCCATATTTGTGTTTTGTTGTGCCCTGTTCACATTACTGTATTGTCCTGTGTGTATGCGGCGCGGTGCAGTTTAAGTTCTCCCTGTCTGTCTTTATTGTTTGGGGCTTTGGTGGTTTGTCTCCTCACTGGGTGGAGGGTGGAGGGTTAAGCTTAGGGCTGAGCAGGAGATAAGGAAAGGGTGGAGGCTCAGGCATTTGCACCTTCAGCAAAAACCCTGGGTTGAGGGTCAGACAGGGTTTCCCCTAGTTAAAGGGACATCACAGAGGCCCCGGGTATTTCTGCCTTAGTTGACCTAAGCCCCGCGTGACATTATAATCGGCCCACATTTTTCAGGAGTCCATGGATCCCATGGATTCCATAACCCGCCAGTTGGCGGCGCTGTCCTTACAGGTCTCCGAGTTGAAAGGGGCAGTTCAGCAGCAGGGCCTGGTAGTAGCGAAGGTGCAAACGGCATCTGCAGGTGTCGGTGCAGAGCCGAAGATCCCGCTGCCAGAACGATTCTCAGGGGAACGCAGCAAATTTGTCATATT
Source organism: Dendrobates tinctorius (assembly GCF_039654945.1). Taxonomy (NCBI): domain Eukaryota; kingdom Metazoa; phylum Chordata; class Amphibia; order Anura; family Dendrobatidae; genus Dendrobates; species Dendrobates tinctorius. Next base: position 26,214,244 of record NW_027361898.1, on the reverse strand, counting down.
TCGGGAGGCCTGCAAGTTATACTTCCGCATGCGCCCGGTCTCCTCAGGTAATGAGGCTCAGCGAGTGGGCCTGGTGTTATCATTACTGAGTGGGGACCCCCAAGCATGGGCATTTTCCTTACCAGCTGACTCTGCTACATTTCATTCTGTCGATAATGTTTTTTCTGCACTCGGACTCATTTATGATGATCCCGACAGATTAGCTCTAGCAGAATCTAAAATCCACGCCCTCCATCAGGGGGAACGTATGGCGGAAGACTATTGCTCCGAATTTCGCCGTTGGGCAGTAGACACACAGTGGAACGACCCAGCGCTGCGGAGTCAGTTTATTCATGGGGTTTCAGGAAGAGTTAAACAGGCCCTCCTGATGTATGAGACTCCTGCGTCGTTGGAGTCTGCCATGAGTTTGGTTATACGTATTGATCGCCGTTTGCGTCAGGGGGCACAGGAGACGCTACCCCTGGGGGAAAGCAGGGGTGCAAGTGTGGTTGCTGCAGGTGAGCCCACTGAACCTATGCAAATTGCGGGGGTGTCACAGGTTAAGCGTCGCGTCCCAGGGTTCACGAATGTGAAAGCATGTTTTTACTGTGGTAAAAGGAATCATTATGTTAACGCTTGTCCTGTGCTACCGAAGAAGGTCACACCGGCGGAAAACTACTAAGCTCAGTGGGTATGGAGGAGACCCAGCTGAGCGTATGCATATCCATGATGGTATCTCAATGTATGCTCCCTGCCAAGGTTATTATCGCGGGCAGAGAGCTACCAATATCAGTGTTTGTGGATAGCGGTTCCGCCACCAATCTCATAGATGAGGAGTTTGCACGCACTGCCGGGTTTAAGATCGAAAAACTCCCTCATCCTATACAGGTGGTTACCATTAATGCCGCTCCCCTCCCTCAGGGGGAGATTACGGAGTTTGTGGCTGAGGTGAAACTCCACATTGGGGTCCTACATTCGGAGTGGGTTACATGTAGGGTCCTCCGTAAACTCCCAGCACAAATGGTCTTGGGTTTTCCATGGTTGTCCAGGCACAACCCAGTGATTGATTGGAAAACTCAGGACATAGTCCAATGGAGTGGTTTTTGCCAGGACAATTGCTTGGCCACATGTGTGTCCGCCGTGACGCCCAGCCTTCCGGTGGCTTTGCAGGATTTCGCGGATGTTTTCTCTGAGAAGGGTTGCTCAGAACTGCCTCCACATAGAGCCTATGACTGTGCGATTAGGTTAAAACCCGGGGCCAAATTACCTAAGGCCAGGATGTTTAATATTTCTGGTCCAGAGAGACAAGCTCTGAAAGACTACATCGCGGAGAGTCTGAGCAAAGGACACATCCGGCCTTCGTCCTCGCCTGTAGCAGCGGGGTTTTTCTTCATTAAGAAGAAAGATGGGGGGTTACGGCCGTGTCTGGATTTCCGGGAGTTAAACCAGATTACGATCCGTGATCCATACCCGATGCCTTTGATCCCTGATTTGTTCAACCAGGTGGCGGGGGCAAAGTGGTTTTCCAAGCTTGACCTCAGGGGGGCGTATAACCTCATAAGGGTCCGTCAGGGGGATGAGTGGAAGACGGCCTTTAACACTCCTGAGGGTCATTTTGAGAGCCTGGTTATGCCATTTGGGTTGACAACCGCGCCTGCTGTTTTCCAACATTTTATTAATGACGTGTTTGCTCATGTCCTGGGGAAATTTGTGATTGTATACCTGGATGATATCCTCATTTATTCGAGCGACCAGGACATTCATTTAGAGCATGTCAGGCAGGTGTTACAGTTGCTCCGTGAGAATAAGCTCTATGTTAAGCTGGAAAAATGCTTATTTTTTGTTCAGGAGTTGCCTTTTTTGGGATATATTGTGTCCGCCGCAGGGTTTAAAATGGACACCGCTAAGGTGCAAGCGGTGCTACAATGGGAAAGGCCTGATAATCTGAAAGCGCTCCAGCGGTTCCTTGGGTTTGCTAATTATTATAGGAAATTTATAAAACACTTTTCTACTATAGCCAAACCGCTCACGGACATGACAAAAAAAGGTACCGATCTGACTAGCTGGTATGAGGTGGCGATACGTGCATTTGAGCGTCTGAAGAACAGTTTTGCTTCAGCCCCCATTCTGGTGCAACCGGACGTGTCTAAACCTTTTGTGGTGGAGGTTGATGCGTCTGAGGTGGGAGTGGGGGCAGTACTGTCACAGGGCTCATCTTTGAGCGATATGCATCCATGCGCCTACTTCTCCAAGAAGCTGTCGCCGGCCGAACGGAATTATGATATCGGCAACAGGGAATTGTTGGCCATCAAATTGGCTTTTGAGGAATGGCGACACTTCTTGGAGGGGGCAGCTCACCAGGTCACAGTCATCACCGACCATAAGAACCTGCTCTATCTGGAGTCGGCCAAGCGTCTGTCTCCTAGGCAGGCTCGCTGGGCATTGTTCTTTACACGTTTCAATTTTCTGGTGACTTACCGTCCCGGGGCTAAAAACACCAAGGCGGATGCCTTGTCCAGGTGTTTTCCGGGGGTAGAACCTCGGGAAGAGCCGGTACCCATCCTCCAGGAAGGTGTAGTGGTTTCGGCTCTCACGACTGAGGTAGAGGCGGAGATTGCCGAGGCCCAAGAGGAGGTACCGCCAGGACTTCCCGCCAACAAATCATTTGTACCCCTTCATCTTCGTCTTAAGGTGTTGAGGGAACATCACGACTCAGTACTGGCTGGTCATCCAGGGGTTAAGGGCACCTTGGAGCTGGTATCGCGTCGTTTCTGGTGGCCCAAAATCCGGCAGGACGTGGTCTCGTACGTGGCAGCTTGCATCACGTGCGCCAGGGCCAAGTCGCCCCGAGCCCGTCCTGCTGGCACGCTACAGCCTCTGGGGGTACCTAATAGGCCATGGACAGAAATCTCCATGGATTTTATCACTGACTTGCCAGTCTCGGCGGGGAACACGGTCATCCTGGTGGTGGTTGACCGATTTTCAAAGATGGCGCATTTTGTCTCATTGCCCTCCTTGCCCAATGCGAAGACATTGGCTCAGGTGTTTGTGCAGGAGGTGGTCAGACTCCACGGAGTTCCGTCGGACATAGTATCTGATAGGGGAACTCAATTTGTTGCGAGGTTTTGGAAAGCTTTTTGCTCACGTTTGGGGATCAAGTTGTCACGTTCATCGGCGTTTCATCCACAGTCAAATGGTCAAACTGAGCGCATGAACCAAAATCTGGAGCAGTATTTACGATACTTTGTGTCCGACAACCAAGGGGAGTGGTCTACTTTCCTTCCTCTGGCCGAGTTCGCGTTAAATAATCACCGTCAAGAGTCATCGGGAGAGTCTCCGTTCTTTTGTGTTTACGGTCAACATCCTCAATTTTGTACCTTACGTCAGGGTGACTCGGGGGGCGTCCCGGAGGAGGACCAGCTAGGAGCTCAATTATCATCGGTCTGGAGGAGGGTGAAACAGCGTTTGTTGAGCTTGAGTGCGAGTTACAAGTGGGTGGCTGACAGTAGACGCGTGCCAGGTCCGGGACCTGTGTGTGGGTGAATGGGTGTGGTTACAGGAAAGATGTATATCTTTGTACCGTGTTAGCCAGTGGATAGAAAAATATTCAGGATTGAGAGTCCTCAGTAGTTGATACCTTTTAATGGCTAACTGAAAAGATGGTAATACATTGCAAGCTTTCGAGACTACTCAGGTCTCTTCATCAGGCTAGACTAATACAAAATCTGAAGTCACATATTTATGCACAATACAGCCTAGAAAAAATGCAATAGATAAGACAAGTGACGTGAAGCAGAACTATCAATATGGGAGAGGGAGAAACATAAATATAAACATTGGACCAGTTCATAGATAAGGAGTCTGGATGTTTTATGGTCCTCTGATTGGGGTCTAGTTCTGTGTTGCCCCGCGAGGTTTTAAAAGGAAATTCCTTAATTGATGTAAAAAGACATAAATCCATGCGACACATTCATTCCAGCACTGAGAGTGTCAAAGTTCGTCATAAATTTGTACTCCCAAACTCGTCTCTCTCTCTGAGATGTGAAGTTACCTTTCAATACCAGTAGTTTCATATCCATGCTGCTGTGATCAGGGATACAGAAATGTTTTGCCACAGGTAGATCCATTCTTTTTTCTCTTATTGTGTGACGATGAGCATTCATCCTTGTTCTAAGCTTTTGCCCTGTCTCCCCCACATACAGACCCCCAGTTGGACATTTAGTACAAATAATTAAGTACACCACATTAGATGTAATGCAGGTGAAAGTACCTGGGATCTTGTAGTCCTGATGTGAGTTGGGGATCTTTATCTTGTCCGTGGTCATTATAAATGGACAGGTTTTACATTTTTTCTGGTTGCAAGGAAAGGTTCCTGCAGCTGTTGGAGAGGACAGGGAGCTTCTGACAATGATGCTTCTTAAATTTGGGGGCTGCCTAAAACACAGCAGTGGGGGGTCTGGGTGTGGTTAGCGACTAAAAATATAAAACTCAAAATTCCATCTTTAAAATTGGGTCCAAGGTTTATTGGGCCTTTTAAGATTGCTGCCATCATTAACCCAGTTGCTTATCGGTTGGAACTCCCTGCAGTATACAAGATACACAACGTGTTTCACAGGGCTTTATTGAAAAAGGTGGTAGGCTCTGTGGACACGACGCCGATGCCACCTCCAGTCATGGTGGATGGCGATTTAGAGTTTGAGGTCTCCAAGGTAGTGGACTCTCGAGTAGTGCGCCGTACTCTTCAGTATTTGGTACACTGGCGGGGGTATGGTCCGGAGGAGAGGTCTTGGGTACCAGCCTTGGACATACATGCAGATCGGCTGGTCAGTTCTTTTCACCGTCGTCAAGCGGACAAGCCGGGTCCTATGAGTCTTGAGGGCCCTGGGGTCCCTCGTAGAAGACGGGGTACTGTCATGTCGGACGCTATTCACACCACAGCGTCCGGCAGGCAGAGGTAGTTCCACCTTCGTCCACTATAGCCTCAGTGGCGCCGGCTTGAGTTTCTCAGGCTATCGGGGGTTAATCTAGCTGAAGATCAGGTTGGATGTTTGGTCACCCCCACGGTCTTTAACCCCTTCACCCCCAAGGGTGGTTTGCACGTTCATGACCGGGCCAATTTTTACAATTCTGACCACTGTACCTTTATGAGGTCGTAACTCTGGAACGCTTCCATGGATCCCGGTGATTCTGACATTGTTTTCTCGTGACATATTGTACTTCATGTTAGTGGTAAAATTTCATTCAAATAACTTGCGTTTATTTGTGAGAAAAATGGAAATTTGGCGAAAATGTTGAAAATTTCGCGATTTTCCAACTTTGAATTTTTATGCCCTTAAATCACAGAGATACGGCACACAAAAAACTTGATAACTAACATTTCCCACATGTTTACTTTACATCAGCACAATTTTGGAACCAAAATTTTTTTTTGTTAGGAAGTTATAAGGGTTAAAAGTTGACCAGCGATTTCTCATTTTTACAACACCATTTTATTTTTAGGACCACATCACATTTGAAGCCACTTTGAGGGCTCTATATGATAGAAAATACCCAAAAGTGACACCATTCTAAAAACTGCACCCCTTATGGTGCTCAAAACCACATTGAAGAAGTTTATTAACCCTTTAGGTGCGTCACAGGAATTTTTTTGAATATTTAAAAAAAAATGAACATCTAACTTTTTTTCATAAAAAAAATACTTCAGGTTCAATTTTTTTTATTTTACCAAGGGTAACAGGAGAAATTGAACTGCAAAAGTTATTGTGCAATTTGTCCTGAGTACGCAGATACCTGATATGTGGGGGGGAACGACTGTTTCGGCGCATGGCAGAGCTCAGAATGGAAGGAGCGCCGTTTGACTTTTTCAATGCAAAATTGGCTGGAATTCAGATTGGACGCCATGTCACGTTTGGAGAGTCCCTGATGTACCTAAACAGTGGAAACCCCCTACACGTGACCCCATTTTGGAAACTAGACCCCCCAAGGAACTTATCTAGATATGTGGTGAGAACTTTGAACCCACAAGGGCTTTACAGAAGTTTATAACGTACAGCGGTACAATTAAAAAATCATATTTTTTCCACAAAAATGATCATTTCACCCCAATTTTTATTTTCCCAAGGGTAACATGACCCTATAAGTTATTGTGCAATTTGTCCTGAGTACGCTGATACCCCACATGTGGGGGTAAACCACTATTTGGGCGCATGGCAGAGCTTGGAAGGGAAGCAGCACCATTAGACGTTTTTGGCTGGAATTGAGATCGGACACGATGTGGCATTTGGAAAACCCCTGATGTACCAAAACAGTGGAAACCCCCCACAAATGACACCATTTTGGAAACTAGACCCCCTAAGGAACTTATCTAGATGTGTGGTGAGAACTTTGAACCCCCATGGGCTTCACAGAAGTTTATAACATAAAGCCATACAATTAAAAAATCATATTTTTTCCACAAAAATGATCTTTTCACCCTCAATTCTTATTTTTCCAAGGGTAACAGGACCCTACAAGTTATTGTGCAATTTGTCCTGAGTACGCTGATACCCCACATGTGGGGGTAAACCACAATTTGGGCGCATGGCAGAGCTCGGAAGGGAAGCAGCGCCATTTGACGTTTTGGGCTGGAATTGAGATCGGACACCATGTCGCGTTTGGAAAACTCCTGATGTACCAAAACAGTGGAACCCCCCACAAATGACACCATTTTGGAAACTAGACCCCCTAAGGAACTTATCTAGATGTGTGGTGAGCACTTTGACCCCCCCCAGTGCTTCACAGAAGTTTATAACACCCGGGCGTGAAAATAAAAAATTCGTATTTTTTCCACAAACATGATCTTTTAATCACCATTTTTTTATTTTCCCAAGGGTACCAGGAGAAATTGGACCCCAAAAGTTGTTGTCCAATTTGTCCTGAGTATGCTGATACCCCATATGTGGGAGAAAACTACTGTATGGGCACACGTCGGGGCTCGGAAGGGAAGTAGTGACGTTTTGGAATGCAGACTTTGATGGAATGGTCTGCGGGTGTCATGTTGCCTTTGGAGAGCCCCTAATGTACCTAAACAGTGGAAACCCCCCACAAATGACACCATTTTGTATACTAGACCCCCCAAGGAACTTATCTAGATGTGTGGTGAGCACTTTGAACCCCCCAGTGCTTCACAGAAGTTTACAACGCCCGGGCGTGAAAATAAAAAAATTCGTATTTTTTCCACAAACACGATCTTTTAGTCACCATTTTTATATTTTCCCAAGGGTACCAGGAGAATTTGGACCCCAAAAGTTGTTGTCCAATTTGTCCTGAGTATGCTGATACCCCATATGTGGGAGAAAACTACTGTATGGGCACACGTCGGGGCTCGGAAGGGAAGTAGTGACGTTTTGGAATGCAGACTTTGATGGAATGGTCTGCGGGTGTCATGTTGCCTTTGGAGAGCCCCTAATGTACCTAAACAGTGGAAACCCCCCACAAATGACACCATTTTGTATACTAGACCCCCCAAGGAACTTATCTAGATGTGTGGTGAGCACTTTGAACCCCCCAGTGCTTCACAGAAGTTTACAACGCCCGGGCGTGAAAATAAAAAATTCGTATTTTTTCCACAAACATGATCTTTTAGTCACCATTTTTTTATTTTCCCAAGGGTACCAGGAGAAATTGGACCCCAAAAGTTGTTGTCCAATTTGTCCTGAGTATGCTGATACCCCATATGTGGGAGAAAACTACTGTATGGGCACACGTCGGGGCTCGGAAGGGAAGTAGTGACGTTTTGGAATGCAGACTTTGATGGAATGGTCTGCGGGTGTCATGTTGCCTTTGGAGAGCCCCTAATGTACCTAAACAGTGGAAACCCCCCACAAATGACACCATTTTGTATACTAGACCCCCCAAGGAACTTATCTAGATGTGTGGTGAGCACTTTGAACCCCCCAGTGCTTCACAGAAGTTTACAACGCCCGGGCGTGAAAATAAAAAATTCGTATTTTTTCCACAAACATGATCTTTTAGTCACCATTTTTTTATTTTCCCAAGGGTACCAGGAGAAATTGGACCCCAAAAGTTGTTGTCCAATTTGTCCTGAGTATGCTGATACCCCATATGTGGGAGAAAACTACTGTATGGGCACACGTCGGGGCTCGGAAGGGAAGTAGTGACGTTTTGGAATGCAGACTTTGATGGAATGGTCTGCGGGTGTCATGTTGCCTTTGGAGAGCCCCTAATGTACCTAAACAGTGGAAACCCCCCACAAATGACACCATTTTGTATACTAGACCCCCCAAGGAACTTATCTAGATGTGTGGTGAGCACTTTGAACCCCCCAGTGCTTCACAGAAGTTTACAACGCCCGGGCGTGAAAATAAAAAATTCGTATTTTTTCCACAAACATGATCTTTTAGTCACCATTTTTTTATTTTCCCAAGGGTACCAGGAGAAATTGGACCCCAAAAGTTGTTGTCCAATTTGTCCTGAGTATGCTGATACCCCATATGTGGGAGAAAACTACTGTATGGGCACACGTCGGGGCTCGGAAGGGAAGTAGTGACGTTTTGGAATGCAGACTTTGATGGAATGGTCTGCGGGTGTCATGTTGCCTTTGGAGAGCCCCTAATGTACCTAAACAGTGGAAACCCCCCACAAATGACACAATTTTGTATACTAGACCCCCCAAGGAACTTATCTAGATGTGTGGTGAGCACTTTGAACCCCCCAGTGCTTCACAGAAGTTTACAACGCCCGGGCGTGAAAATAAAAAAATTCGTATTTTTTCCACAAACACGATCTTTTAGTCACCATTTTTATATTTTCCCAAGGGTACCAGGAGAATTTGGACCCCAAAAGTTGTTGTCCAATTTGTCCTGAGTATGCTGATACCCCATATGTGGGAGAAAACTACTGTATGGGCACACGTCGGGGCTCGGAAGGGAAGTAGTGACGTTTTGGAATGCAGACTTTGATGGAATGGTCTGCGGGTGTCATGTTGCCTTTGGAGAGCCCCTAATGTATCTAAACAGTGGAAACCCCCCACAAATGACACCATTTTGTATACTAGACCCCCCAAGGAACTTATCTAGATGTGTGGTGAGCACTTTGAACCCCCCAGTGCTTCACAGAAGTTTACAACGCCCGGGCGTGAAAATAAAAAATTCGTATTTTTTCCACAAACATGATCTTTTAGTCACCATTTTTTTATTTTCCCAAGGGTACCAGGAGAAATTGGACCCCAAAAGTTGTTGTCCAATTTGTCCTGAGTATGCTGATACCCCATATGTGGGAGAAAACTACTGTATGGGCACACGTCGGGGCTCGGAAGGGAAGTAGTGACGTTTTGGAATGCAGACTTTGATGGAATGGTCTGCGGGTGTCATGTTGCCTTTGGAGAGCCCCTAATGTACCTAAACAGTGGAAACCCCCCACAAATGACACAATTTTGTATACTAGACCCCCCAAGGAACTTATCTAGATGTGTGGTGAGCACTTTGAACCCCCCAGTGCTTCACAGAAGTTTACAACGCCCGGGCGTGAAAATAAAAAATTCGTATTTTTTCCACAAACATGATCTTTTAGTCACCATTTTTTTATTTTCCCAAGGGTACCAGGAGAAATTGGACCCCAAAAGTTGTTGTCCAATTTGTCCTGAGTATGCTGATACCCCATATGTGGGAGAAAACTACTGTATGGGCACACGTCGGGGCTCGGAAGGGAAGTAGTGACGTTTTGGAATGCAGACTTTGATGGAATGGTCTGCGGGTGTCATGTTGCCTTTGGAGAGCCCCTAATGTACCTAAACAGTGGAAACCCCCCACAAATGACACAATTTTGTATACTAGACCCCCCAAGGAACTTATCTAGATGTGTGGTGAGCACTTTGAACCCCCCAGTGCTTCACAGAAGTTTACAACGCCCGGGCGTGAAAATAAAAAATTCGTATTTTTTCCACAAACATGATCTTTTAGTCACCATTTTTTTATTTTCCCAAGGGTACCAGGAGAAATTGGACCCCAAAAGTTGTTGTCCAATTTGTCCTGAGTACGCTGACACCCCATATGTGGGTGAAAACTACTGTATGGACACACGTCGGGGCTCGGAAGGGAAGCAGTGATGTTTTGGAATGCAGACTTTGATGGAATGGTCTGCGGGTGTCATGTGCGTTTGGAGAGCCCCTGATGTACCTAAACTATTGAAACTCCCCACAAGTGACCCCATTTTGGACACTAGACCCCCCACGGAACTTATCTAGATGTGTGGTGAGCACTTTGAACCCCCAAGTGCTTCACAGAAGTTTATAACACTCGGACGTGAAAATAAAAAAATCATTTTTTTCCACAAAAATGATATTTTTGCCCCCAATTTTTTATTTTCCTAAGGGTAACAGGAGAAATTGGACCCCAAAAATTGTTTTGCAATTTGTCCTGAGTAGGCTGATACTCTACATGTGGGGGTAAAACACTGTTTGGGCGCATAGCAAAGGAGCACCATTTGACTTTTTCAACTCAGAATTGACTGGAATTGAGATCAGACGCCATGTTGCATTTGGAGAGCCCCTGATGTGCCCAAACAGTGGAAACCCCCAATTCTAACTCCAACCCGAACCCCAACATGCCCCTAACCCTAACCCTAACCCTAGCCCTAACCCTAGCCCTAACCCTAACCCTAGCCCTAACCCTAACCCTAGCCCTAGCCCTAACCCTAACCCTACCCTAACCCTAACCCTACCCCAACACACCCCTAGCCCTAACCCTAGACCTAACCCTAACGGAAAAATGGAAATAAATACATTTTTTTAATTTTAATATTTTTCCCTAACTAAGGGGGTGATAACGGGGGGTTTGATTTACTATTTATGGCGGTTTTTATGTTTGGCGGCTGTCGCACGCTAAAAGACGCTTTTTATTGTAAAAATAGTTTTTGCATCACCACATATTGAGAGCTATAATTTTTCCGTATTTTGACCCACCGAGTCATGTGAGGTCTTATTTTTTGAGGGACAAGTTGACGTTTTTATTGGTACCATTTTCGGGCACGTGAAATTTTTTGATCGCTTTTTATTCCGATTTTTTGGACGCAGAATGAACAAAAACCAGCGTTTCAAGAATTTCTTTTGGGGGGGGTGCGTTTACACCGTTCCGCGTGCGGTAAAATTGATAAAGCGGTTTTATTCTTCGGGTCAGTACGGTTACAGCGATACCTCATTTAGGTCGTTTTTTATGTTTTTGTCGGTTTTATGCAATGAAAACTACTTTATATAAAAAATAATTATTTTTGCATCGCTTTATTCAGCGAGCTATAACTTTTTTATTTTTTCGCTGATTATGCTGTGTGGCAGCTCGTTTTTTGCGGGACAAGATGACGTTTTCAGAGGTACCATGGCTATTTATATGCGTCTTTTTGATCGCGCGTTATTACACTTTTTGTTTGGCGGTATGATAATAAATCATTATTTTTTGCTTCGTTTTTTATTTTTATTTTTTAAGGGGTTCGCTAAAGGGGTTAACTAATGGGACAGTTTTATAGGGCGGGTCGTTACGGACGCGGCGATACCTAATATGTGTACTTTTATTGTTTTTTTTTTTATTATTTCCAAAAAATGGATTTATTGGGGGAATATTTTTTTTTTTTTTCTAATTTATTTGGCGATTTTTTTTTAATTATTTTTACACTTTTTTTTATTTTTTTTTTTACTTTATTAAATAGTCCCAGGTGGGACATCACTGTCCTGTGACAGATCGCTGATCTGTCACATCACAGATCACTGTGACAGATCAGCGATCTGACACAGGCACTGCAGAAGGCTTCCTCATGCCTGCGCTTTGCAGGCCCCCGAAGGCCCCCGTCGCCATCTTGGATTCGGGGGCCTGGAGGAAGGGAGTCCCCCGCAGCAGCGCTGCACATTGCGCTGCCGTGGGGGGCTCAGGGAAGCACGGAGGGAGCCCCCTCCCTGCCGATGCTTCCCTTTAACCCCCGGTACACCGCGATCGTGTTTGATCGCGGTGTGCAAGGGGTTAACGTGTCGGGGGCGGTCCGTGACCGCCCCTGACACATTGTGCCGGGTGTCAGCTGTGATAATCAGCTGACACCCGGCCGCGATCAGCGGCGCTCACCACGTGGGCGCCACTGATCGCGCCGACGTACTATCCCGTCCCCGGTCATACGGGCCCGGGTACCGTGGACGGGATAGTACGTCGGATGGCAGGAAGGGGTTAAATAGTCATGCTGGCCTATGGGCGTCGCCAATTATAGCTTGTGTTTCATACCAAGTGGTTCCGGTCTGGAGTGGAGGTGTTGGAGAGAGAGATTCATATCTGGTGTCGTATGATCCATTGTTACCTTCTCGCCTTCCCATATTTGTGTTTTGTTGTGCCCTGTTCACATTACTGTATAGTCCTGTGTGTATGCGGTGCAGTTTAAGTTCTCCCTGTCTGTCTTTATTGTTTGGGGCTTTGGTGGTTTGTCTCCTCACTGGGTGGAGGGTGGAGGGTTAAGCTTAGGGCTGAGCAGGAGATAAGGAAAGGGTGGAGGCTCAGGCATTTGCACCTTCAGCAAAAACCCTGGGTTGAGGGTCAGACAGGGTTTCCCCTAGTTAAAGGGACCTCACAGGGGCCCCGGGTATTTCTGCCTTAGTTGACCTAAGCCCCGTGTGACACACGGTTTGCAATATCATCACTACGCCGATGACACGCAGAAGATGAAGAAGCTTGTTGCACGGGTGTGTTTATAGTTACGGACGGTGCACTCCTCTTTAAACTGTTTTTCACGAGCATTCATCAGTTTATTTTGTTTTCCTCCTACACTGATCTGCTTTCTATAATTCTGCATCTAACAAACATGTTGCACTTTGCCCTTTATACAGACATGTGCATGTTTGGCAGCATAATTTGGATGGGCATTTCTTTTGGCGAGTCTCACACATGCATCTAGTACCCCGATCTCATGACGGGAATGAGACCGATTCTGGTAACTGATGGTGGATAAACGACGAATCATTGTTGGCTGTATCCTGGATCTCATACCTCCCACAGCCACTGCTGTTATTAATCATGTACCTTCCCATTCCTGTCATCACCATGGCCCTTTTCTAGATCACTTCATTCAACGATTCGTCCTCCATATATTTACTAAAAACCTACACCTTCCCAGCAGCAACTGTGTATCAAACCACGTTAAAGTTTTGCAACGTGTTTATGAAGCCCCACCCAAAAAAGGCCACACTATGTTGATATCTACCCCCAGGGGCAAATGTTTGCCAACCCATACACTTTGTGTATGGGCATTCCAAGTCTAGGAGATCCGCTCCTTTAAATTGGGCATAGTTTTTAATCAGGCCTTCCTCCACGTCTCATCATCCACCACCACTAGATCACCAGCGTTAACGTCTTCCGTGCTGCTACAGCCATTGTCAAAATCCTAACAAGGGTGGGTGCTTTTGGTGGGCATTAATTAGTTGTTATGGGAAAGGTTGAGGTGTACCCCAGAGAGGAAAATGTTTGCTAGTGAACACACTTAGTTTATGGGCATTACAAGTCTAGGAGACCCGCTCCTTTAAATTGGGCATAGTTATTAATCAGGTTTTCCTCCACGTCACATCATCCACTGCCACTAAATCAACAGAGTTAACGTGTTCCGTGCTGCTACAGCCAGTGTCAAAATCCTAACAAGGGTGGGTGTTTTTGGTTGGCGTTAAATACTTGTTATGGGAAAGGTTGAGTTGTACCCCACATGGGAAAATGTTTGCCAGCCAACACACTTAGGGTATGGGCATTACAAGTCTAGGAGATCCACTTCTTTTTAATGGGACATTTCTTGCTAAGAGGCCCTCCTCCATGTTTCTTCCAAGGGGGGATTGGGGTTATTGGGGTGGATATGACTTGGTAGCAGGTCAGGCCTTGCAGTCCATGCATAAGAAAACAGAATGGGAGTACAACATGAATAATGTGAAGTGGATTTTCCTGGGCCCATCCAATATGTGGGTTCAAAGGCTTACTGGAGTGCATATGACTTGGTAGCAGGGCAGGCCTTGCAGTCAATCCATAAGAAAACAGAATGGGAGTACAAAATGAATAATGTGAAGTGGATTTTCCTGGGCCCATCCAGTATGTGGGTTCAAAGGCTTACTGGTGTCATGATCCATGCTGGATCATGACTGATATAAAGCACAGGTAACATTTTTTTTTTCCTAAGCTGTGCTTAAGGTGTTTTTGCCCCTGGTGGCCATTAGGATTATTGCACTGTGGTGTCGTTTGTTCTAAGTTTCCCCCCGGTGGTGGTGTGCATCATTGCACTCTAGTTTCTTTAGTTAAGTGCACATGATTAGAATGCAGGTGTGATTGCTGGCTCTGCTATAAAAGAGTCACAGGTGTTGCAATCATTGTTGGTGATAGTGTTCATTTTAACCATCCTTGGTGGAGGAAGGAGCTGGAGAGCAGCTCTGACAGAGCCTGGTGTGAATGGAGTCATAGGGGATTTCCTTAGCTCTGACAGAGCTTGGTGGCAGCGATTCAGAAGGAAAGCTGCATGCTGGTGGTGGACTCTGTTGCCAGGAGCAAGTGCAACAGAGTAAAGCTAAGTGGTGTTTCCCTGTTTGTGTTTTTCTTTAGTGTGTATTAGTACAGCGGTGGGGCCAGTGCCTGCACCACCCAGCTCCCTAGCAAGGGATAGGTGTAGGGTGTTCTAGGGATTTCAGGTATCCTGATCGGCGCCCGGTGTGCAACCGGCATAGGGAACGTTAGGAGCGTTAGGGACACTGACTCAGGGGAGTGCAAGAGGTTTCCACGCCCCCTTTCCCTATCACACAGGACGGGTTCACGTGACAACTGGGGTGCATATGACTTGGTAGCAGGGCAGGCCTTGCAGTCAATCCATAAGAAAACAGAATGGGAGTACAAAATGAATAATGTGAAGTGGATTTTACTGGGCCTATCCAGTATGTGGCTTGAAAAGCTTATTGAGGTGCATGTAACTTTGGGGCAAGCCAAGCCTTGCATTCAATGCAACATTTTAACTGGAAGCCCTCCTGGACCTCTCGTGAAAGGGGTATTGGGGTGCGTCGTAATTCTTGACAGCCCATCCACTCACTGCATAGGCAATAACAGTTTAGGAGACCCACTGTTTAATAATGGCCCTTTAAGAAGATTAATGCCGCCTGAAGCCCCGGTAAGTATAGGCTCTGTGAATTTGAGTCCCTCCTTCATAAATGAAACAAGAAGTGTCTGCTTATGTGTCACAGACCACATGGCCAGCTAGGGTTGTTAAATGTTACAATGACATTTCCCAGTGAATACATTTGCTTTGGCTGAAAGCAATGTTAAAGTTGAAAAACGCTTCAAAAAACGCTACGTCTGAACATAGCCCAAGTGGTGGAGGAACATTTTGGTCTGGGGTTAATTATTTTGCTTTATATACAAGTAATTAACCTAGAAAGGATGTACCTTAACACATTTCCCAGCAAATATCCGTTTTGGTTTTGTTTTGGTATGTTTTTGGTGCAGCAGTAAAAATAGCATGAAACTCTGACAACATTATTTAAAGCTGTGAACTAGGAGTCAGTAATGCTTCCAGGGGTGATCCCCATGATGTCCCCATGTCATTTGAGCAGTATTTTCATAATTTTAAGATGTTTTTAGACCTTCAAAGGACCCCCGGGGGGATCGCGGTAAAAATGCTTGGGTCTCCCATAGACTTACATTGGGCTCGTTGTTCTGTCCGAGTACCCGAGTATTCCAATTTGCTCGACCCGAGCAACGAGCACCCAAGCATTTTAGTGCTCGCTCATCACTAATGATTATTACTTGTCCAAATAGTAAAGCCTAAAGGGCCTGTCACACTAAGTGATATCGCTAGTAATATCGCTATAACGTCACTGGTTTTTGTGACGTTATAGCGATATCACTAGCGATATCGCTATGTGTGATACTTACCTCCGACCGCTCCCCCGCTGGTTATCGCTGATCGTGTGAGAACGTCCAGGACTGTTTCTCGTCTTCAGCTTCCTGCTGGGCTTCCTGTTGTGACGACGAGCGACGCGTGGACGCGGGCGGGAGGACATCAGGATCGCCTCGTCTGACAGGTAAGTAGCGACCCCTGACCCCTGCTATGTCGCTGGTGAGATTTGCCTGTGTGGCAGCTCACTAGCGACCACTTAGCGATGCACCAGCGATCCTGACTGCGTCATATCGCTGGTCGGGATCGCTGGTACATCGCTAAGTGTGACAGTACCTTTAAACATCAGCTTGTCTCTGGTGCACATAAATCTCCAGTGGCCTACTATGCGGTGGTGATCCAGTGAGTTTTACATCTACTCACTTCATATACTCACTGGAAGTTAATGACCTCCTGGTCACTTCACTTTTAACTCTTCTCAAATCTATCATAATTAATGTGCATCTTTTTTTTTTCCAACAACTTTTTTACAACCCCTGTTGACTATTTGCTGGTTCTGTGATCACGCGTCAGTATCGTACCAATGTAAGAGTGCTGCATCCCTCTGTAAAACTTGTAACAATTTTTCCATTTTCAGAGTCAGTTAAATCTCTTTTTTAGCCCATTTGCCTGAGAAAACTGTGTAGGGTGAGGTGGATCCTCAAAGCATCAGGTCCGGGCGGGCACATGGACCTCAGGAGTTGGTGTGGCAAGCAAGAAGGCATGTGGGAAGCAAGGATTTGGCACACTCAGGAATCTTGAGAGTGGCAGTATGGATGAAGTAGAACCCGGCAGGGATTGAAGCAAGTTGGCGTGCACAGAAGGTGGAGTACACTAAAGGAAAGTCTTAAATTTCAATCCTAAAACACATGTATGTGTCCTAATGGGCCTTAAATAGGATTATGGAGATGAATCACGCTGTGCAACCTGCAAAACCTGACATGGAGCACAACAGGGGCAGCTGATCGATGTGAAAGAAGCAGAGCCTGAGATACACAGGACAGGTGTGTAACAAAAACAAGCTGCTTAATAATTCTGCACACCTTGACAAAGTTTGTTGTATCCTTAGGCCTCACCTCCTCATTACACAAATACACATCACCTGTTGTGCTTCATCCAATAAGCATTCATTTTTATGCAGCTTAGAGTTGGAAAATGTGCATAAAAATGATGATATGGTCAAAATTGTTCATGCAGTCGCTATATAAATAGGGACTTTTTATGAGACAATTTTAAATATATATGCACATTGTGTAACAAAGGGTGAGGAAAAATGATGCAAAATGTTTATTGGTACAAAATATATGGGAATAGAAAGACCACCGTGTAATGGGAGCAAATGAGTGTTTATAGTATATAACAACATGCAAGTCAATGGGCTCTACACTCAGCTTTATATATACATAGATATAATCATTATAATTTGTTATAACTAACCGTAGTTAGTTACTATGCCCGGGCAGCGCCGGGCTCTTCAGCTAGTGGTATATAATTATGATATGTTATGTATTCATATTATATGATAATATACCCTGTGGTACCAAGGAGACAAGTCATGTAGTTGATATTAATACTGGTACTGGGTGTCCCGATGAAGGCTGGTCCGAAACGCGCATCGGGGCAGACGCATGTGCACTCGTGAGTCCCTTTGTGTACCGCTGCTACCACTAGGTAATACATTGTTTGTCTATTTGTGATATTATGTACATACTATCTATGTGATTACCAGTATCAACTACATGACTTGTCTCCTCGGTACCACAGGGTATATTTGTTAAAATCTATTCGTTTTGACCATCCGCCATCTTGTTGTGGTTTTCTGGCTGCTGGTCACTTTCCCCTGGTGCTGGGTTTGTCTGAGGTCAGGTGATTGTATCACCCTTTATTACCCAGCACCTGCCTCCCAGTCCTTGCTGGACATCAGTGTTAATCCACTAGAGTTCTGGCTAGGAACTTTAATGGTGTTCTGTGCTTGATGTTGTGCTGTTCTGGGATCTCTAGTTCGGCCTGCTTTGTTTTTTGGTTTTCCTTTTGTTTCTGCAGCTTCCTCTATTTTCGTACTAGGAGGTTACCTGTTTTTTGTTCCCAGTCCCTAGTTCATTTCAGGGATACCCTTACCCCTTCCTTAGGTCTTCGTTTGAGTTTAGCCTAGGAAACGTCGGTGGGTCTATTCACAAGGAACAGGTCGCCCACTCCATCTAGGGCTTCAGCCTAGTCCTAGTGCAGGGTGAGCTTCTCCCCCTTCTGTCCTAGTCCTGAGTTGCAGATACGTAACAATATTATCATATAATATGTATACATAACACATCATAATTATATTGACTTATATGGTGTTATATATTGCAAACAATTCATGTTCACTCATATGCTGTGCGCTCTTGCTTTGTTACCATCACACGATGGTCTTCCTATTCCCTGTCCCTGATCATTTTAGTAATAAACATTTTGCATTTTTTCACTAATTGGGACTTTTTGATGGTTGTTTTTGCTTCCCTTTTTGTTGCACAATTTTATGATGATTTTTTCCCCTTTCAATAGTCCAACTGTATCACTAACATGTTTGACATAGTATAATATCACATTTAGTTTCCTGTTATTTCTCTTTTTCATATTCTTGACATGCAATTTTTTTCCATGAGTAATCGTTACTATATGTACATTCTGGTAGATCACCTCACTCAGCTGCTCACAGAGGTAGATACAGGAACACTTTCTGTTTAAATCTTCCACTGGTTTATTAAAAAAACATTCTGCATAAACCAGATCAAAATTAAATAAACATACTGTAAATACTCTAGTATAATCTGAGCCCAGTATAAGCCGAGGCCTCTAATTTTACCACAAAAAACTGGGAAAACTTATTGACTCGAGTATAAGCTGGGTACGCTTTGTCTCCTTATCCCTATCCTGGTATGCATGACTCCTCATCCCCATCCTGGTATGCATGACTCCTCATCCCCATCCTGGTATGCATGACTCCTCATCCCCTTCGTGCTCTGCACTTGTCCCTCATCCCCTTTTTTTTCCTAAAATACAAAGGAAATGTGTTATCTTTAACTTTAGCCATTTTACAGATTATTTAGTCTTCAACTTGCTTAACTGTTCACAATAGCAATAATTTTGACCAGGGGTGCACAAACTTTTACATGACACTGTGGTCTTGCATTTGAATAATTACCAAATTGCATCCCATTTTTTTTACTTTAAAGAACATTTTGTGGAACCTCAAAACACCCTGATAAATGAAACTTAAATGGATTCCATTCTAAAAAACAAAAGAAAAAACCTAAGAGGAATTTAATAAAATAACACACTCTCAGCAGTGGAATGAGTCAAGCTGATTTATAGTATAATGTAATGCTAAAACCATCCTTTTAGGGTCTTGAGAAAAACATTGCACTTCAGCTATGATGAGAACTAGCTGCAATTCACTGTCCTGGGCCAAGAATAATATAACATCACCAAGCAAACTTCAAAGAGCCTTCGCTCCTGTGCATCTGAGCATTGCCAAAGCATACAATGTTGGGAGGACACAGCTTAGCAGCTGTTTGTAAAGGTGGACAGGTGACCTTGGGAATCTGCAGTTCCTGCATATCTCCACTTGGGGCAGCAATTTTGCCCACTAGAAGGGTAATTTTCATATTTTGTAAAGATGAAACATTCAGCCATGTAAAAATTCTATATTTGGAGAAAGACATTAAGTTGCCATCATAAAAATTCCATGCTGATTATACAGGAAAACTGCAAGCAAATGACATTAGAGGTATGTGGCTTGTGGTAGCAAAAAGTGTTTATTACCTGTCACTACTGAAGGGGCACCACTTTCCTGGATAGATTAGGCAGAAAAAACCTGCACTGTAATCTCACAGTTGGTAATCAAACTTATACACAGGCAACTGCACAAGGTTTAGATCCATTCCATACATACTATTTATCCATTAGGTCACGTTATTAGGAGTGACCTGCTCCCCATGGTTTAGGCAGTGGCTTCCTCCCCACTATTACATTTCTAAATAACCTGAAAATTGCCAACCCGCAGCGGCCAGATGTTACAGCATAGTGGATGGGATTTCATGAAATCCAATGTCAACTATGTGTCCTCTGACACCTGCGGCTCACCAGCAGAGACGGACATGCGGAGCATCTTTCTAGACTGCAGCATGTCACTTTATTTTGTGGAGACACGAATCTCCGCAAGATAAATATCACCCGTCCAATGTATGGGACACGGTGATTCCACACGGTTCAATGAACACATACGGAATCCCTTGCGTTGAAAGGCTGGCAGCGCTTTGGAAGTAGCGGACATGTGATGTGTCTAAAGCACTGCCGAATACTGACTGTGGGGATATAGGCTCACTTTTATTGCCATATGGTGACCATATAGTGGTAGATGCCAGTCCTCCAGAACATGCAAGAGATTACAGTACAATTATATATAGTGACTTACAGCTGACATTATTTTTGGTGAAGTCGTTTATTTTTCCCGCCTTTCCCATCTGTCTCAGACCAACATGACAACTTCTCACGTTTCCAGCGCCATCTGTAGTTATCCCCAACCTGCACAAATGCCTAATCCTGCTGTCACCACAATATTGAGGTTCTGCTGCTGTATGAGTTTCTATTACTTCACCTACTGTGTGGTACAAAACCAGTGCTCTTCAGCGTCCCACATAGTAATGCCACCACTGTGCCCCTTGCAAACTAAAATGTCTCCTTTGTGCCATCTAGATGGTAAAATAGAGCTATAGAATATCTATTTATATAATTGCCTTGTAATGTTTTCATTTCCTGTTCTGTCCAGATGTCACCGTATCCCAGAATTCCAAGCGGAGGAAGTTCACCGACCGCCATATTGGGACATTCAAGTGATGGGTGTCTCAATATGGAATCTGCTGCTGGTACCAATCTATTGTGTGGTACCACCAGTGGAACACTGTTGCACCACACACACACACTCAATACGCTGTATTCACCACACACACACTGTCACACACTGTCACACACGCTCACACACGCTCACACACGCTCACACACACACTCTCACTCACACTCTCACACTCTCATACTCATTCAGCCTCTTGCGTGGTACCACCAGCGGAACACCATCACACTGCGCCTGCACGAATTCCATGCAGGCGCAGTGAATCATTCTACTGATCCCGGCGGCAGATGCGCGATGTGCTTACAGGCAGAGGAAGCTGGTCACATTAAAGGGGTTTTCCCACGAACGAAAGTTCATTTTAAAAATTGTCTGTGTCTGACTGTGTACGGAGCATACCACATGTCCTGGCAGGGGATGAAGCAAAAGACAATACTGACATTACAGCAGGGGATCACAGAGGATTCATTTTGTGAGGGAAAATATTTCACTGACTGTTTTTAAACAATATTTTACCTCACAAAATGTATCCTCTGTGATCTCCTGCTGTAATGTTAGTATTGTCTTTTGCTTCCTCCCCTGCCAAGGAGCTGTGGTATGTTCTGTGTGAAGGGTTAAACTAAAATCAAAGCTGAAGGCTTAATTTTTTGTGCTTGTAACTATCTTGTTGTTTACAAAATAAATACTGTTAGCTGTTATGACTAGTTCACACCAGTATGAACAAAGGGGGTTGTTGTGTAGAGGCCTTGACTCATTAAGTTCTGTAACTTTTTTTCCATGTCACGTAGCTAGGGACATATTTCGATTTTTTTTGCAATACTATTGGCTTATAAAGTAAATGTATTACAATGCTATTGTTAGCTGTGTACTTTGTATAACTAAGCAGAATACTATAAAAGAGGTGACATAATAAACGGGGTTAACGATCTGCCTTGATCCTCCTAAACAGAGACACATGTCTCCATCTGGTCATTCTCAGTTGCTAGCAACGCCGTGTGGATTAATTTGGAAATCACTTGGTCAACCGTGAAGGGTCACTCTAGATCCTCCCTCAACAGCTGGTGCCGAATGTAGGGCCCCCAAACAGGGACGCCTCTGCCCCTAGAGGACAACAAGACAAAGGACCCTCAGACCGGACACAGGTGCTGGAAAATTGGGACTGATCATCCCCCACGACAACCACGGTAAGTTGGCAGTCATACTGTTCAGACTGACCGTTTGGTGTGGTTTTCCTGTGCTTGTTGCTGCAAAGAGGATCTGAGGTTTGTCCCCAATGGTGGGGTGATTCTTGGGTGGAATCATATAGAGGTGCAGTCCCGTTGGGGGCCCAGTGTTCAAACCGTACCTCATAAGGGATGGACACCCCAGATTGACCAGTGATTGTGACTCTCTTTATAGTCAAAATATCCTGAAATCCTGATCACTGTTAGAATCAGGCGTGGTGAGGTGATCGAAGATTGGGTAGGATACGTAACTCAGGAATATATATATATATATATATACACTCACTGGCCACTTTATTAGGTACACCTGTCCAACTGTGTGTTAAGACTTAATTTCTAATCAGCCAATCACATGGCGGCAACTCAGTGCATTTAGGCATGTAGACATGGTCAAGACAATCTCCTGCAGTTCAAACCGAGCATCAGTATGGGGAAGAAAGGTGATTTGAGTGCCTTTGAACGTGGCATGATTGTTGGTGCCAGAAGGGCTGGTCTGAGTATTTCAGAAACTGCTGATCTACTGGGATTTTCACGCACAACCATCTCTAGGGTTTACAGAGAATGGTCCGAAAAAGAAAAAAAATCCAGTGAGCGGCAGTTCTGTGGCCGGAAATGCCTTGTTGATGCCAGAGGTCAGAGGAGAATGGGCAGACTGGTTCGAGCTGATAGAAAGGCAACAGTGACTCAAATTGCCACCCGTTACATCCAAGGTAGGCAGAAGAGCATCTCTGAACGCACAGTGCGTCGAACTTTGAGGCAGATGGGCTACAGCAGCAGAAGACCACACCGGGTACCACTCCTCTCAGCTAAGAACAGGAAACTGAGGCTACAATTTGCACAAGCTCATCGAAATTGGACAGTAGAAGATTGGAAAAACGTTGCCTGGTCTGATGAGTCTCGATTTCTGCTGCGACATTCGGATGGTAGGGTCAGAATTTGGCGTAAACAACATGAAAGCATGGATCCATCCTGCCTTGTATCAACGGTTCAGGCTGGTGGTGGTGGTGTCATGGTGTGGGGAATTTTTTCTTGGCACTCTTTGGGCCCCTTGGTACCAATTGAGCATCGTTGCAACGCCACAGCCTACCTGAGTATTGTTGCTGACCATGTCCATCCCTTTATGACCACAATGTACCCAACATCTGATGGCTACTTTCAGCAGGATAATGCGCCATGTCATAAAGCTCGAATCATCTCAGATTGGTTTCTTGAACATGACAATGAGTTCACTGTACTCAAATGGCCTCCTCAGTCACCAGATCTCAATCCAATAGAGCATCTTTGGGATGTGGTGGAATGGGAGATTCGCATCAGGGATGTGCAGCCGACAAATCTGCACCAACTGTGTGATGCCATCATGTCAATATGGTCCAAAATCTCTGAGGAATGCTTCCAGCACCTTGTTGAATCTCTGCCACGAAGAATTGAGGCAGTTCTGAAGGCAAAAGGGGGTCCAACCCGTTACTAGCATGGTGTACCTAATAAAGTGGCCAGTGAGTGTATATATATATATATATATAACCAGAGGTGTCTGGAGGGATAGTCTGAGACACCCTCCTCCTTTCACCGAGTACCGCATTGGAATTTTGGGCATCCCAGTGGGGGATAGACCCGGTGGAACAGACTGTACGGCCGCTCTAGTACTGTGCACAACTGAAGTAAGGATATTTAGCTCAAAAGGAGAGAATGATGTTTCCGTGGAAGAAAAAGAAGAGCTTGGATTTCTGTGAAGGATCGGATACTGTTTGTCTTATGATTCAAAGACGGGGAAAGAAATCTGTCAGGAATGCAGAAAAAATATTTTCGATTATGGGATTTCCTAAGGGCGAGAGGCTACAGCCTACGCTATGGGACGAAGGTGTTAGGAAGAACAAAGGAAGTGAATTCTGATTGTTTCTGTTACTGCTATGTTGAAAAAGGAAAATTGTCTACTACTATGACAAGGACTGGATGTTTTGTGGTGCAAGAAGGAACTGAAAATGGCTGAGGGTAATGTGCCAGAAAGACAAATAACTAAAAATGATGATCTGGAACAAGGGGTCTCCCTGCTAGATGATAAGGTCCCTCCCCAGGAAATCAAGCCTCTCCTCCCGACTGTAAGCTCTGTGCCCCTCAACCCCAGGGCACCAATATATCCTGGGCTGCCAAAAACTCAGTGTGCCCCCACCCTATGATCCTGCCAGATGGATTTGTGACGTATGCGGAGTTACTAATCCTCAGTGGAGAGAGGTCTGTTGCAATTGTGGAGCAAGGAGACCCGGAGTCGTAGTCCCAGCCTTTCCCTTGCTAAATGCTGACAGTACCTATTATATTATATTATGTCTAATATTGCTAGTGGTTATGAGTATCCACCCCCTCCTACTTTAGTCACCCAGTCAGAGACAGGATACATAGAGGAGATAGAAGATTTCCAGGAAATGTATTCCAATGTTATTCCTGGACCCCACCGTCATGATGTGCTCTTTAGGATAGGGACAGGGGATCTCACGAAGCAGCACGTTGGGGCCATAGTAAATGCCGTGAATAATCAACTCTGCCATGCTGGAGGACTGGCCGCAACAATTTCACAGAAAGGCAGACCCATGATACAGGAAGAATCTAATTCGTATATACAAACGTATGGCCAGGTAGAAACAGGACAGGACGCAGCAACCAGAGCAGGACAGCTGCCGTGTCAATATGTAATACATACAGTGGGACCACGATATGATCCTACCAAAACATTCCTAGGTCCCAACAATTGCTTACTGAGGCTGTCCAGAACACAATCCTGTATGCCTCCTCTGTCCCCCCTGGTACGATGCCTCAACGTACAGTGGCCATACCATTAATCTCTGCCGGTATCTTTCAATATTTATGGTGGCATTTAAAGATCTGGGATTCTCATTGTATAATAAAGCCCATACACACCTTTTTGTGGCAGCTTTGATGTCCGGCTTTAAACCCGAATTGAAAGAGGCGATAATGTCAGTTAGACCTGACATCGAGAATTCCACTACGGATGATGCATTAAAAGTAATAAAAAGTTTTCAGAAGAATTTAGCCCGCTCGGTATCAGCAGGAAAAAAAAAGCAAACCAGCACCTGCAGCAGTTCCAGCCCCCACAACAGCCCCCACAGTCATCGACCTTGCCAATGCCTTCTTTAGCATTCCGTTACACCCAGATTGCCAGTTTCTGTTTGCAGTTTGCATTCACTTATCAGGGACGACAGGTAATATGGACAGTTATGCCACAAAGGGCCCAAAACAGTCCCAACCAGTTTGCAAAAAACATGAGCGAGTGTCTTTTGCCCTGACAGTTAGATCACCCCCAGGTCACGCTGCTTCAGTATGTGGATGATCTTTTGTTGTGTGCATGAACGGAGCAGGAAGCCATTGCTGCCACTGTTAGTCTCCTCAAGTATCTGGCAGATCTGAACTGTCGGGTTTCGGCCTCGAAACTTCTGTTCTCCCTTGGTCAAGTGATATTCTTGGGTCACTGTCTCCTTCAGGGTGTCAGACACCTCACAGAAGAAATAAAAATAGCTGTCAGCTCCCTTCCTTTCCCAAAAGATGAAACTGTACTCCAGCGTTTTCTTAGACTATTTACTTATTGTCGTCAGTGGATACTGGATGCATCCCGCATAATGCAACCCTTTTACAATGCCTTGAAAGATGGCATAATGGGCTATAAGGAAAGATCTCCGGTTTGTATGGAAAGCCTTTATCGTGCCTTCTCTGAATTAAAGCGGCTTATTGCTTCTACCCCTGCTTTGGGCATCCCGGACTATACTTGACCGTTCCATTTGTGTGTTTCTGAGAAAGAAGGACATGCAGCAGGGGTACTTACACAATCACATGGCAATAGGCAACGGCCGGTGGGCTATTATTCGGCTCGCCTCGACCCCGTGGTCCGAGCATCACCAAGTTGCATGAGGGCAGTTCACGCCACTCACTCGTTGCTTGACAAGACTGCAGACATAATTCTTGGACATGAAACACACATTTTTGCCCCGCATGATATTTCAACAATACTAAGACTCCAACAACAAAGACATTTGACTGTGCAACGACACTTACGGCTGCGGTGTTCACTCCTTTTGCCTGACTATGTCAAGTTACATCGCTGTAGTACAATCAGCCCCGCTACTTTATTGCCAGTCCCCAAGAAAGATGGCAGTGATGAGGATTATCTCCAACATGATTGTTTCCAACTTCTGACTGAAGAAACAGCTACTCCGCCAAATGTCAGCGAAAATCCACTTTCAAATCCCGATCTGGTGTTATACACGGACGGTTCAAGATATGCTGATGAGTTTGGTAGATTCCACACGGGATATGCTGTTACCAGAGAGGACACTGTAGTGCACACAGCTGCGCTCCCGCCCTTACAGTCAGCACAAGAAGCAGAACTTCAGGCTCTGTCTACTGCATGTATTTTGGCTAAGAACAGGCGGGCTAATATAAACACAGACTCACGGTATGCATGTGGTATTGCTCCCGATTTTGGGGCTCTATGGGCCACTCGAGGGTTTATTACTACTGCCAGAACCCCAGTGAAAAATGCTGAAGCTGTTAAAACCCTCATGGATTCGATCAAATTACCTACTCAGGTGGCCATTATCAAAGTTAAGGTGCACGGTCCTAGGAACAGTCCACAGACTGTTGGTAACGCATTTGCGGATATGCAAGCAAAAGCCGCCGCTCTTTTACCCATTGAACCAACCATACCAGCTATGGTGACGACACGCTCTCAGCGTAAACAGTTACAAGAAGTACTGACTCTACAAGAACCTGATGATTTATGACAGACTGAGGTTTTCTGTCTGGAAGACTGATGGGGCACGAATGGATAATGGTCTCTGGAAAAAGGACCAACTCGTGTGTCTCCCTAAGCGGATTTACCCTGCTATTGCCACATGGGCCTACACATCGAGGAAAGAATCAGGCCCTCGCACTGGTGCAAAAATTCTACTGGACCCTGGGAATTTCCAGTTTTGACAGCGCTCAACCGTGCCTGTAATATCTGTCAGATCTGCAATCCTGGTCAACTTCAACGTGTACCCCCGAAGCACCTTGCTAAGCCCGACTGTCCTATCCTAAGGCTCCAGGTGGACCATATCACGTTACCTAAATCTGGAAGGTATGAATACTGTTTGGTTGTTGTTTACATGTTCTCCAGTTGGCTGGAAGCATTCCATGTTACCAACATGACTGCAAAAACCACCGCGAAGAAACTGGTGATGGAAGTCATATGCAGATATGGGGTTCCAGAAGTTGAAAGTGATCAAGGTCTGGCCTTTTCTTCTCATGTGTACCAAGTTCTGACAATGCTTGGATCCACTGTAGCCCTCCATACTCCGTACCATCCACAATCCAGTGGGAAAGTTGAGAGGCTGAACGGTACACTGAAGGGACAATTGATCAAAATGATGCAGGAGACTACGGCTCCATGGCCAAAGCTCCTACCTATGGTACTATACCACATTCGTACTACCTCTACTGCAAAACATGGCCTGTCCCCATATGAGATATTGTTTGGTGCCAGGCCCCCAGTTGCAAATTTCCAGCCTCAGCAGTTATCAGAAGAAACTGACCGTGCTGTTCAATATGTTATTCAGCTTAGTAGAAATCTTGCTAACACACATGCTCTAGTTTCTTCTTCTCTTCCAGATTCAGTAGAAACCGACACTGGTCATAACCTGAAGCTTGTTGATTTTGTAGTCTTGAAAAGGCATGTCAGAAAGCATGGACTAGAACCCTTGTATGACGGTCCCTATCAAGTCCTCCTCATCACCCCTACATCAGTGAAACTAGAAGGAAGACTGACTTGGATCCACGCATCGCACTGCAAGCTGGTTAAACAAGCCAATAGCAAATAAAGGGGCAGACCACATATAGTACAGATGAGTGTGGCCAATAAAGTTGTCAGTTCAATTTTCATTTACCCTATGATTACACAAATGTGGGATAAATTGGTTAGGTCCACAGACTATCTAGATGATCAAATTTGGGATATACTGGACATACTTAATACTACTGTTGCTGTCCAAAATCAACTTATCATAGTCACTAATCAACATACTATAGTGCTGGACTACTTAACAGCAGCACAAGGTGGTATGTGTCAGGTCATTGGACCCGCTTGCTGTCATTATATAGATCCTAACAGTACTACGAAGGTAAAGTTAAAGTTAGAAGATATTCAAAGACTCAGAGATCAATATGATAAAGACAATGATCGTAATAAGGACAGTTGGTGGTCAGACATTTTCTCCTTTCTCAATCCAGCCAATTGGTTTAAGGGAATTGGGGGCTGGATAGCTGGGATCTTACAAAGCTTGTTACATATTGCTGCCTGTATCCTTGTTGTATATGTGATACTAAAACTTGTTCTTTGGTGTATTTCTGTATGTATTAGGAAATTCTGCACTAGGAGAGCTAATGATGATACCAAAGGCGTCGTCACCCCTGCTCTTCTCTACACCGATCTCAAAAGGTTACTTGATGAAAATGTTGAAGCCAAGCGCATGGCTACCTTCAAAAGATTGTTATTCATAAATTGCAGCATACAGGGGAGATGGGTGCGCCGCAAAAGCTATGACTGATAACACGGTATCAGCCATGTGAAGACCAGTACCCCTCAAGTTTATAGCTTGGGATAGTACCTCTGCTATTTCTGCTATGTGTTAACAAAATTTATATAAGGGGGATTGTGAAGGGTTAAACTAAAATCAAAGCTGAAGGCTTAATTTTTTGTGCTTGTAACTATCTTGTTGTTTATGAGATAAATTCTGTTAGCTGTTATGACTAGTTCACACCAGTATGAACAAAGGGGGTTGTTATGTAGAGGCCTTAACTCATGAAGTTCTGTAACTTTTTTCCATGACACGTAGCTAGGGACATATTCCGGTTTTCTTGCAATACTATTGGCTTATAAAGTAAATGTATTACAAGGCTATTGTTAGCTGTGTACTTTGTATAACTAAGCAGAATACTATAAAAGAGGTGACATAATAAATGGGGTTAGCGATCTGCCTTGATCCTCCCAAACAGAGACACATGTCTCCATCTGGTCATTCTCAGTTGCTAGCAACGCCCTGTGGATTAATTTGGAAATCACTTGGTCAACCGTGAAGGGTCACTCTAGATCCTCCCTCAACAGCTGTACATGGTCAGACACAGAAAATTTTTAAAATGAACTTTTGTTCGTGGGAAAACCCCTTTAAATAGAAATTCCTCCTGACATGCTGTGCACTGACTGTTTAATGATGGGGTACACAGGTCAAACAATAGATGACATGAGAGGAAAAGACAGCAAATGGGGGAGAGAGAAAGCGCACAGGGGTGAGACAGACAGAGCACAGGGGGAGACAGCTCAAATGGGACAGCATATGAGGGGAGAGCACAGGAAGGAGAGAGACAGCAGACAAGGGGGATAGCACATGGGGTAGACAGGTCAAAGAAGAGAGGACAGATGGGAGAAGTCAGTACATGGGGAAAGAGAGAGTGGATAGGTGGGTGAGCACATGTGGGGAGAGATTCTCAATGCTGCAAAGCCTGCCCCCATCGTGACATTACCGCTCTCCCGATGCAATAGCATCAGGCCTCCATCTAGTTGTATATTAATGCCCTGGAATATATCAGTGCTCACATTTTGCCCTCTAGAAAGTAATAATGTCCCTGTGTGCCACTTTGACAGTTGCCATACACTAAGAGCCACTATAACAGTCAGTACCCACATAGCATTAATAATGTCCACTGAGACTTCCCCTGGACAGCTCCTCTCTACACAATGTGTCACAATTCCCTTATACACAGTATTATGTCCAAACAGCTCAGCTCTATACAGTATGATGTCCCTACAGTTCCACTATAGACCAGATAATGCCCTGAAAACTATATGATCCCTCCACAATAGTCCTCACACTGTGTGACAGCCCCTTAGTAGCTTCCACAATGAATCATGGCCCCTTAGTAGCCCCCTATCTGTTTCATAACTCCCATACTGTACAATGTACCCACTGTATGAAGGCTCCCTCACTGTATGATGGCCCCCACACTAGTCCCTAACTTGTATGAAGGCCTCCACAGTAGTCCACACAATATATTGGAGCTCACAATAGCCACCACTTTGTAAGATAGCCACCTTAATAGATCGCACTCTCATGGCCTCATTAGAAGTCTCAACTTTGAAGGAAGGCTCCATTATTTGTAGTAGGACCCCATTAGTAGACCTCACTCTGTAGCATGGCCCAATTAGTAGCCTACAAGCTGAATGACGGTCCCCCTTAATAGCCCCCGCGCTATATATTGGCACCCTTAGTAGCCACAACTCCATAGGAGGACTCCTTAGCAACCCCAACACTGTATCATGGCCACTTTAGTAGCCCCCACATTGTATGATGGTCCCCCTCACAAATGCACATGTGGCACCCCAGAGTCCGGTTGTCACAGTGACATTGCCTCCCTCTAAGAGGTGAAGTCATGCTTGGAGGCAGAAAGGGGACCCCCATGCCAGATAGCATAGATTAAATCACAATTCCTGCTGCAGGTCAGAAAAGGGATATGCCTTATAAATTCTGGCCAGAAGAGGGGGTTGGTAAGTCAGCTAGAAGTGAGCTGAGGGCATTGTCATGGAAATGAGAGCAGCTGTGAGCAAATGACAAGACAGTTAAACGTGAGGTAAAAAAGATCTTTCTGGAAGATCCTGTGAGTTCAGTACGGGGAGCCCGATCTGTGAGCAGCTGGTGAGGGGGAGCTGATCTGTGAAGAGGGAAAAGGACAAGAGTAGAGACAGAGAGGCTCTGGCGAAGCTAAAAACTGCATATAGCAGACCCCAGAGTGAAGCGCTAATAGAGAGAAAGGGACGCCAGAGTCCTGGGTGGGCAGGAGCTGTATGTCCTGACGCCGAATCTGAAAGTACAGGGGACTGTAAGTTCCTGTGCGTCATTAAACACCTGAAGGCACTGCAGCGGATAAGGAGCCCGGGGCTGACGGAGAAAAGGATGGTACCCATGGAATAGGTTCACGCTGACAGCCGTACAGGTTAGAGAAATCATCACAAATAGAGGGTCTCAGCTTAGTTACAAACAGCAGAGACCCACACACAAAGCGCAGAAGGAAGGTCCTAAACCCCCACCTGGCAGGGTGGATCCCCTGAATGCCTCCAGGCAAGCTGGACTCAAGCCATCACCTGTAATGAAACTGCACCTCTCTGTGTCCTCTCATTTCTCTGCACCCCAACGTTCACAGCCATCTTAACTATTAATCAAACATCTTTGCCCTGGGACTATTGCTCTACCTGTGGAGAGCTATTTTCACCTCAGCTGCGACACACCAACAGTCTCAGGGGAACAATACCGCAGCTCTGGTCACCTCTGACCAGAATACCACAGGTGGCATCACGTATTTAATCATCTATAAACTTTATCTTCATTTTTACCACATCTAACAACATCACAAACAACTTTTCCCCTATTTTATTATTTAATGGACACCCCAGGGCCACGGACCGGGTCACCGCCGCCATGACACCATCCCCCATTGAAGTCGACGGGCCCGGTACCGAGTACCCCACGGCCCTGCCCCTGCGTGCCTGGGCGCTCCACACACACTATATATTGGCACCCCTTAGTAACCCACACTATGTGTATGGTCCCTCTTGGTAACCCTCACTATGTGTGAGGGCCCACTTATTAGCTCCTATGTTATATGCTGGCCCCATTAGTAACCCCTACACTATTAAGACCCCTTAGTTATAGCACTCACACTATTAAGACCCCTTAGTAGTAGCCCCCACATTATTATGGCCTCCTTAGTTGTAGCCCCCATACTATTATGGCCTCCTTAGTTATAGCCCCCACACTATTATGCCCCCCTTAGTTGTTCCCTCCACTCTATGATGACCCCTTTAGAGTAGCCTCCACTCTTTTATGGCTCCATTAGTAGTAGCCCTCAGTTTATTATGGTCTCTTTAGTAGTAGCCCCCACACTGTTATGACTTCCTTAGTAGTAGCCTCCACACTATTATGTCCCTCTTAGTAGTAGCCCCAAGTCTATTATGGCCCTCTTAGTAGTAGCCTCACTCTGTTATGGCCCCCTTAGTAGTAGTCCACACACTATTATGGCCCCATTAGTAGTAGCCCCCAGTCTATTATGGCCCAATTAGTAGTTGTCCCCACACTATTATGGCTCACTTAATAGTAGCCTCCACTCTATTATGGCCCCCTTTGTGTAGCCTCCTCTCTTTTATGGCCCCCTTAGTAGTAGCCCTCACACTATTATGGATCCTTTAGTAGCAGCCTCCACACTATTATTGCCCCCTTAGTAGTAGTCGTCTCTCTATTATGACCCACTTAATAGTATTCCCCAGTCTTTTGTGACCCCTTAGTTGTATCCCCCAGTCTATTTTGACCCCCTCAGTAGTAGCCCCAAGTCTATTATGGCCTCTTCTATTATGGTAGAAATGTCTTTTTTTAACCCCTTAACCCCCAAGTGTGGTTTGCACGTTCATGACCTGGCCAATTTTTACAATTCTGACCACTGTCCCTTTATGAGGTAATAACTCTGAAACACTTCATGGATCCTGGTGATTCTGACATTGTTTTCTAGTGACATATTGTACTTCATGATAGTGGTAAAATTTCATTCATATAATTTGCGTTTATTTGTGAAAAAAACGGAAATTTGGCGAATATTTAGAAAATTTCGCAATTTTCCAACTTTGAATTTTTATGCCCATAAATCACAGAGATATGGCACACAAAAAAACTTAATAAGTAACATTTCCCACATGTTTACTTTACATCAGCACAATTTTGGAACCAAAATTTTTTTTTGTTAGGAAGTTATAAGGGTTAAAAGTTGACCTGCAAGTTCTCATTTTTTCAACACCATTTTATTTTTACGGAACACATCACATTTGAAGCCACTTTGAGGGGTCTATATGATATTAAATACCCAAAAGTGACACCATTCTAAAAACTGCACCCCTTAAGGTGCTCAAAACCACATTCAAGAAGTTTATTAACCCTTCTGGTACTTCACAGGAATTTTTTGAATATTTAAAAAAATGAACATTTAACTTTTTTTCACAAAAAAAATACTTCAGGTTCAATTATTTTTATTTTACCAAGTGTAAAAGGAGAAATTGGACTGGAAAAGTTATTGAGCAAATTGTCCTGAGTACGCTGATACCTGATATGTGGGGGGAACCACTGTTTCGGCGCATGACAGAGCTCAGAAGGGAAGGAGCGCTGTTTGACTTTTTCAATGCAAAATTGGCTGGAATTCAGATCGGATGCCATGTCACGTTTGGAGAGCCCCTGATGTACCTAAATAGTGGAAACCCCCCACAAGTGACCCCATTTTGGAAACTAGACCCCCCAAGGAACTTATCTAGATATGTGGTGAGAACTTTGAACCCACAAGGGCTTCACAGAAGTTTATAACGTACAGCGGTACAATTATAAAATCATATTTTTTCCACAAAAATGATCTTTTCACCCCCAATTTTTATTTTCCTAAGGGTAACAGGACCCTAAAAGTTATTGTGCAATTTGTCCTGAGTATGCTGATACCCCATATGTGGGTGTAAACGACTATTTGGGCGCATGGCAGAGCTCGGAAGGGAAGCAGCGCCATTTGATGTTTTTGGCTGGAATTGAGATTGGACACCATGTCGCGTTTGGAAAGCCCCTGACGTACCTAAACAGTGGACTCCCCCCACAAGTGACCCCATTTTGGAAACTAGACCCCCCATGGAACTTATCTAGATGTGTGGTGAGCACTTTGAACCCCCCAGTGCTTCACAGAAGTTTATAACGCCCGGGCGTGAAAATAAAAAAATCTTATTTTTTCCACAGACATAATCATTTAGTCCCCAATTTTTTTATTTTCCCAAGAGTACCAGGAGAAAATGGACCCCAAAAGTTGTTGTCCAATTTGTCCTGAGTACACCAATACCCAATATGTGGGAGAAAACTACTGTATGGGCACACGTCCGGGCTCGGAAGGGAAGTAGAGACGTTTTGGAATGCAGACTTTGATGGAATGGTCTGCGGGTGTCATGTTGCATTTGGACAGCCCCTGATGTACCTAAACAGTGGAAACCCCCCACAAATGACACCATTTTGGAAACTAGACCCCCTAAGGAACTTATCTAGATGTGTGGTGAGCACTTTGAACCCCCAAGGGCTTCACAGAGGTTTATAATGCCCGGGTGTGAAAATAAAAAAATCGCATTTTTTCCACAAACATGATCATTTAGTCCCCAAGGGTACCAGGAGAAAATGGACCCCAAACGTTGTTGACCAATTTGTCCTGAGTACGCTGATACCTCATACGTGGGACAAAACTACTGTATGGGCACACATCGGGGCTCGGAAGGGAAGTAGTGATGTTTTGGAATGCAGACTTTGATTGAATGGTCTGCGGGTGTCATGTGCGTTTGGAGAGCCTCTGATGTGCCTAAACTATTGAAACTCCCCACAAGTGACCCCATTTTGGAAACTAGACCCCCCACGGAACTTATCTAGATGTGTGGTGAGCACTTTGAACCCCCAAGTGCTTCACAGAAGTTTATAACGCCCAGGCGTGAAAATAAAAAAATCATATTTTTTTTCCACATAAATGATATTTTTGCCCCCAATTTTTTATTTTCCTAAGGGTAACAGGAGAAATAGGACCCCAAAAGTTGTTTTTCAATTTATCCTGAGTAGGCTGATACCCCATATGTGGGGGTAAAACACTGTTTGGGCGCATGGCAGAGCTTTGAAGGGAAGGAACACCTTTGACTTATTCAACACAGAATTGGCTGGAATTGAGATCAGACGCCATGTTGCGTTTGCAGAGCACCTGATGTGCCCACACAGTGGAAACCCCCAATTCTAACTCCAACCCTAACCCCAACACACCCCTAGCCCTAGCCCTATTCCTAATGGGAAAATGGAAAAAAATACATTTTTTTAATTTTATTATTTTTCCCTAACTAAGGGGGTGATAACGGGGTGTTTGATTTACTATTTATGGCGGTTTTTATATTTGGCAGCTGTCACACGCTAAAAGACGCTTTTTATTTTAAAAATAGTTTATGCATCACCACATATTGAGAGCTATAATTTTTCCATATTTTGACCCACTGAGACACGTGAGGTCTTATTTTTTGCGGGACGAGTTGATGCTTTTATTGGTATCATGTTCGGGCACGTGACATTTTTTGATCGCTTTTTATTCCGATTTTTGGGACGCAGAATGAACAAAGCGTTTCAAGAATTTCTTTTGGGTGGTGCATTTACACCGTTCCGCATGCGGTAAAATTGATAAAGCGTTTTTATTCTTCGGGTCAGTATGGTTACAGCAATACCTCGTTTGTCATTTTTTTATGTTTTGGCGCTTTTATGCAATAAAAACAATTTTATATGAAAAATAATTATTTTTGCATCGCTTTATTCTGCGAGCTATAACTTTTTTATTTTTTCTCTGATGATGCTGCATGGTGGCTCGTTGTTTGCGGGACAAGATAACATTTTCAGCGGTACCATGGATATTTATATGCGTCTTTTTGATCGCGCGTTATAGCACTTTTTGTTCGGCAGTATGATAATAAAACATTATTTTTTGCTTCGTTTTTAATTTTTATTTTTTAAGGGGCTCGCTAAAGGGGTTAACTAATAGGACAGTTTTATAGGGCAGGTCGATACGGACGCAGCGATACCAAATATGTGTACTTTTAAATGAATTTATTAGGGAATTTTTTTTTTTCTATTTTTAGCGAGTTTTTTAAAATAATTTTTACACTTTTTTTTTTTAACTTTATTAGGTTGCCCCAGGTGGGACATCACTGTCCTGTGACAGATCAGCTATCTGTCACAGGCATTGAAAAGACTTCCTCTTGCCTGCGCTTTGCAGGCACTGAGGAAGCCAGCTCCCTGCAGGCCCCCGAAGGTCCCCGTCGCCATCTTGGATTCGGGGACCTGCAGGGAAGGAGACCCCCGCAGCAGCACTGAACATTGCGCTGCTGTTGGGGGCTCAGGTAAGCACGGAGGGAGCCCCCTCCCTGCAGATGCTTCCCTTTAACCCCCAGTACACCGCGATCGTGTTTGATCACGGTGTGCAAGGGGTTAACGTGTCGAGGGCGGTCCGTGACCACCCCTGACTCATTGTGCCTTGTGTCAGCTGTGATAATCAGCTGACACCCGGCCGCGATCAGCGGCGCTCACCACGTGGGTGTCGCTGATCGCTGTGATGTACTATCCCGTCCCTGGGAATTAAGTCCCAGGGCACATGGACGGGATAGTACGTCATATGGCAGTAAGGGGTTAAGAGAATAATCTATTTCCAGGATAACATAACAATAGGACATATGATAATTTAAAAAAAAACTTTACTGTCTTGTTAGAATCCCCCTCCAGCACTGATACTCCAGTATTCCTCCCCAATATTTTTCTCTGTCTAATTACATCATCTCCTGCAAAAAAAATTAAATCAGGCAGAACTGTGATATTGTTTATCTTGTTTAGAGATGAGCAAACCCAAACTGGAAAGTTTGGCGTTCATACCAGACTTCTAGTTCCGGTAGTGGACCCCAATCACGGACTTCTTACTGTATGTCCGGTTTCCTGTTTGGGACCGGTAGTCTAATAATGCTTGTTGAAAGACTGCGGCGCAGCCAGTCAGCAAGTTTTAAAACCAGCTGAGGGAAAGCAGACATCTGTGAGATGCTATTGTTAGACTGGGAAGGGCCAATAGCCATGCATCTTCCCAGCCTATTAATATCAGCCCACAGCTATCTCATTTGCTTTAGCTGGTTATTAAAAATAGGGGTGACCCCCCCCCAAAAAAATGATGTGGGATCCCCCTATTTTTAATAACTAAGGCAAAGAAGACAGCTGCTGACTTATATTGATAGGTTGAGAAGGGCCAGCTGATCGGCCACTGGGAGGACGGAGTGGACTAAAGGTACTGTCACACTTAGCGATGTACCAGCGATCCCGACCAGCGATATGACGTGGTCAGGATCGCTGGTACATCGCTAAGTGGTCGCTAGTGAGCTGCCACACAGGCAGATCTCACTAGCGACATCGCTGGGGACGGGGATCGCTACTTACCTGTCACACCAGGCGATCCTGCGTCCTCCCGCCCGGCTCCACGCGTCGCTCGTCCTCACAGCAGGAAGCGCCGCAGCAAACTGACGACGAGAAACAGTCCTGAACGTTCTCGCGCGATCAGCGATAACCAGCGGGGGGAGCCGGTCGTAGGTAAGTATCACACATAGCGATATCGCTAGCAATATCGCTATAACGTCACTAGTTATAGCGATATTGCTAGCGATATCTCTTAGTGTGACATGCCCTTAATGCTAGGGGGCATTCTTCAGAAGATGAAAGCTTATTTTTTGAACTGAGCATAATTTTTAATAACTGTAAATTACAAAACCATGTATTTCCATGTTTTCTGCTTAGTTAAATGTATTCTTTATGGCAGCACAACCCATTTAAGTATCATCTTTGGCATCTTATATAAACAGTTGCATGCCTCGTCAAATTATGTCTAATAAATAAAACTTACTACAGGTAGACCCCAAGGATGTAAAAACTTTTTAAATATTTCATTTTTTATTTTTAATACAATAATGTACTTATTTCTACAAATCAGATTTATCTTTCTTATTATGCAGTATTATATGCGGTCCATAAGAAAATATTATGTACATAAAAATAAATGTAAAAAAAGTGATTACATAGGAATAATTAGTGATTATACTGTTTATCATGTCCTACAACCACAAGTTACTGTATCATAAGTTTTGTTACAACCATGTGTAATATAAACATCATCAGTCATCAGTGAAAAGGCTGGTTTCACATTAGCGCATTTTACATGCAGCGCACGGCGCCGCTAAGCCCCGCCCCCTGCCTGCCCCATCAGGTCATCGCCTCCTACTATCGCACACGGCTGCATGCGATCTGCGCACCCTATTTTAAGCATAGGGTGCGCAGACTGTGTGCTGGCCGTGTGCTAGTAGGATTTTGGCGTGTGCTGCGCACTTTTGAAGGTGCGCCGGTGTGCGCCGAACGCACCATGTTGTACTTTGGCGCGCTCGGCGCACCTTCAAAAGTGCGCAGCGCATGCCAAAATCCTTCTAGCGCACGGTCTGCACACCCTATGCTAAAGATAGGGTGCGCAGATCGCATGCAGCCGTGTGCGATAGTAGGAGGCGATGACCGGATGGGGCGGGCAGGGGGCGGGGCTTAGCGGAGCCGTGCGCTGCATGTAAAATGCGCTAATGTGAAACCAGCCTTAGGCTGGTTTTACACTTGCGTTCAGGAGGGCTGTGGATGGCTGCCTATTTCCTCCTTTCTTCATCCCTGAAGCTCCGCATGCAGACGCATCCACATACAACGCATGGCTCTGCGTACCCAATGTTAACGATAGGTACCCAGGGAAACGCAGGACACATACAGAAGTAGGCGGAGCTTCAGGGAGGAAGAAAGGAGGAAGTAGGCAGCCATCCGCAGCCCTCCTGAACGCAAGTGTGTACCTAGCCTTATCTGTGCAAGCACGTAATGTTACACCACCAAAGGTTGTGGACGGCAGTGCGTAATATCTGCAGGCTTATGGCACAACTTGCTTTAGAAAACTGCTTACTGGATGCAGCCAAAAATATTTAAGACTAGCCGGAATTTGTTCTTTTGCGTTGTATTTTTCCTCCTCCAGACATGGTTTTCCGAATGAGCAATGTCTTGCTAACAGACCCCCAAACTAGACTGTGGAAAAAACTGCACTGTACAGAATGAAGATACTTGTGACATCCTCGTCCAACAGTTACTCATCTCTACTTAATGAAACAATCCAAAGCAAAGAACAATGTACCTTTCGGAAAAAGTGATTGCATTTAATTGCTTTGGATAAGAATACATCCATTTTTCCTAATAGTTATGGTTTTATGCTCTATTTAAAAAAAAATGCAAAACAGCCCACCTATGTTTTCCGAGCACGTTCTATGCATGGTGTTTACTCAGCCTAAGGTCTCCACCTAACATCATAGACACGTGGAGCTGTTATCCCTTGGAGAGCTGGGTGACTTTAAGTCTTGGCATGTAATGTCTTCCAACCACCCACTTCAATTGTACTGATGGTTTATTGAAGCATATTAGCTGGCTGTATAACAAAGGGATTTGACATTAAATTACAACTTTAAAGAATGTCTCTATTGACCTTTTTAATGCCAGAGAGGGTTACAAAGCATAACAGGGTGTGATCCTGTATTCTTCATTTATGGAGAGGTCTGGTAAGGGAAATATCTGCACCGTGTAGAACCAGTAGGAAAACTAGAACTCAGCTTTGATGGCCAAAGTACGTTGCTCAATAGACATGAGCGAAAGGTTACCTGCCTTTCATGTTTTCAAAGAAAAACACTTTCATGATCAGGGTGGAACCTTATATTACATTTATTTGGAATAAGATTTTAGTTAGAACTTTGACTCAAGCCTAGTATTTTCTCATAAAGTTCCTCTTCCCCAAGCTTATAGTTCTTTAAAACGACTCTGTCAGCACGGAATGACCAAACCAAGCACGGGCACTCAGTGCACCATGGTGGGACCAATCATTTAAATACTCCTCCCACCTGCTTCTTTTACCTCTACCTCCATTCACCCTTTTCTTTGATTGACAGCTCTGGCTTCATAAAGCCAGATAAGGATGGAGATAGAGGGAAAACAAGCAGGTGGGAAGGTGTATGTAAATGTCTGACCACACCTTTGTGTACCAAGCGCCTGTACTTGGTTTGAACAGTCATTTTGTGCTCTCTGAGTCCCATTATAGTAAATATGTCAGCAGGTTTTGGCTATGTAATCTGACTGCAGCATGAGGATAGGGACAGAAACCCTGATTTCAGTGATGTATCACTTAAGTTACAGCAGTTATGATAGTCACAGTTTTCTCTTCTGCAAATCTCAGTTGTTGAGTTGTGTATAACCTCACCCACACCACAGTATATAGTGACAGAGGGCTGCTAATTAGTGTTGGGGGTGAGGTTGGACTAGGAGTTACAAGGACAGTTGTCCTGTAGTGATAATCTCATGCTGATAAAACACTGATTGTATTAAAACAGTAAAACACAGTCTAGCAAGTGACACATCTCTGGCATCAAGCTATATGTCCCTACATTATGGTACTCTCAAATTACATAGCAAAAACTTGCTGACAGATTCCCTTTAAGGAACAGTGCAATATGCTATTTGGTGCCATTCTACCAGAAAATGCATGTTTGATCATTTTGTATTATAGTTGTGAAGTCCAAATTGCTATGAATTATTTCCATTTATCAATGTATTAAATGATAATTGTGAAAGGCTCTAAGAAACTCTCAGGTAAATTTAATACTATTCTCAGTGTGCCTGTCTGTACATGCAAATATCTAAGCACAAGCTGTTGTCAAACATTTAATGCCGCCAATATACTCACCCAAAAAAGACTATGATACCATAAGCAGTATGTCCTTTTCCGTAACGGTTTTTCTCAATACTCTTTGGATACCTATCCTTTGAATAGGTCATCAGATCAGACTGATGGGGTCTGACATCCAGGACCCTTAGTGATCAGCAGTTGCAAGCTCTGGTAACGGCCGGATGTATACAGTATAGGAAGTAGAATACCACCGCTTCATCGCACTCTTTAGTGGTCGCTCCCAGCTCCTGCAGAAAAGCTTCTTTTTATATGAATAGAATTTGATCTGAGAAGAAAAAAAATGAACCATTGAATTGAACAACCTTTCGATTCCTCCATAGATCTCCTTTATAGAAATAATGACCGCAATCAAAGTTGATTTAAATGGGCGGCGCCGGTACGGTGGCTCAGTGGTTAGCACTGCAGCTCTGGTGTCTTGGCTTCAAATCCCACCAAAGACAACATCTGCAAGGAGTTTGTATGTTCTCCCTGAGTTTCCTCTGGTTTCCTGCGACATTCCTAAGACTTACTGATAGGGAATGTAGATTGTGAGGCCCAATGGAGACAGTGATGATAATGACTGTGTAGTGAATGATGCTATATAAGTGAGCAAAATAAATGTGTGCTTGGTCAACCATGTACCTGGAGTTTATTTGTGTTCCTTCTGTTGCCATTAGTTTTTGGGCCGCTATCTGACCATCATTGTTTTATATCTTTTGGCTAGTAAAGCATTTTTTTAAGGAAGGAGTGAGTACCAGCTTTAGCTTGGATTACCACTATTGAAGCAGTTTTGCAGCCCTACACAAGACTGGTGAGCTGATTACTCTGTTTACCTTATTGGGTCACTGTCTTGTTGTATCACCTGTCAATCTTAAACCATAATGTTCTCTACTCAGTACTTCACTTTCGGGTTGCTTTGCTGTTGTTGTGTAGTGTTTTTTTTCTCCAAAATTACAACAGCATTGTGCATTTGAGATAAAAAATTTCCTTTTGTTTATAAATAGTGTTCCTGTTTTCTACCTCCGTGTACCACCAAGTGAGTTGAACTACCACAAAAAAATACTTCCTTCTCACCCCTCAGTCTTTAACATTCTCGGGTCCTCTACCAGAGGCCTGGGAGTTTGAGGGTTCTGCGCAGGATCTTAGTTGTAACTTCTCAGCATTGCACTTTTCTTGACAGATAGCTCAGATGTTCCTGGGATCTGTTGTAGCCATTCTTCCAACTTATGGGTCACTGCTCCAAGTGCTCCTATCACCACTGGAATCACTGTTGCCTTCACCTTCCACATCTTCTCCAGTTCTCCTTTGAGGCCCAGGTATTTCTCTAGCTGCTCATATTCTTTCTGATGTTGCTGTCACTTGGCACGGCCACATCTATTATAATTGCTGTCTTCTGGTCCTTGTCTACTATCACAATGTCTGCTTGGTTAGCCAACACCTGCTTATCAGTCTGGATCTTTAAGTCCCACAGGATTTTAGCCCTTCCCTTCTCCACCACTTTCTCTGGGTCTCCCACCTGGACTTAGGAGGACTTAGCCCATATGCTGTGCAGATGTTCCTGTACACAATTTCCGCTACTTGGTTTTGGTGTTCGGTATACGCTGTTCCTGCTTGAATTTTGCATCCTGTCACTATGTGTTGGATGGTTTCTGAGGTTTCTTTGCATAGTCTGCACATTGGGTCTTGTCTTGTGTGGTAGATTCCTGCTTCTATGGATCTGGCACTTTGTGCTTGCTCTTGTGCTGCTATGATTAGTGCCTCTGTGCTGTCTCGGAGTCCAGCTTTCTCCAGCTATTGGAAGGATTTCTCCATGTCAGCCACCTCCATTATCTGTTGATGGTATATCCCATGCAGCGGATTGTCTTGCCATGGCGCTTCATGTTCCTGTTCTTCCTTCCATAGCTGTTGTTGTTGCTGCCTTAGGCTTTCTCTCAGCATCTCATCTCTTGGTGCCTTTCTTCTGATGTATTCCTGGATACTCCTTGTTTCATCCGTGATGGTGGCTTGGATGCTTATCAAGCCTCGACCACCCTCCTTTCTGTTGGTATACAATCTTTGGGTGCTAGACTTAGGGTGGAGACCTCCATGCATTGTAAGGAGCTTTCGTTTCTTCAAATCTGCAGTGTAACAACCCTGCTGGCATCGCCATATGGCCTCCCATCTCCCACATACCAAATTACTCACTGCTCCAGGCCATGCTATGATTTATGTCTGCTGCCAGCTCCATGCTCTGTGCCTCTTGTCTCCTATCTGCTCTGTGCATGTTTCCTGGCTGTGTGCATAGGGGGGCGGCACCAAAACTCTCTGGTTCTTATGGAATCAGGGTGCACCTGTCTAATGTGTCCCTGACCAATTACCAAGAGCCCTCTAGTATTTAGGGCAGCTCCACCCTGTGGATCTTGCCTGTGCAAAGTGTTTAATCAGTTAGTGTCTTGCTACTGAGCTGCCAAGTCTTTCTCAGTGTTCCTTCTTCCCTGGTGGCTTTGGTGGGACGATTAAAGGATTATCTTATCTTATCTTTACTCCTTGCTTTGCCTGATACTGCCCTCCATGAGGCTGAATATTCTGGTCTCTGTGTCTTTGTTCTAGCCTTGCTTTGTACCTGTGTATACTCTGGTACCTGTGTCCTTGGTCCTGTATCTTGTCTCGCACTGTCACCTTGTCTGAACTCTGTCCTACCTCTCCCTGTTTGTCTCCCTGTCTTTGGCTTCTTTTCCTGCTGTGTCTTTCCTTGTGTCCTCCCTGTCTGCTTGTGTTCTGCACTCTTGCAGCTCTGTTCATGCTCCACTCTCTTGTGACTCTGCCTGCTCTGTACTCTTTTGGCTCTGCCTGTGCTCCGTACTCTTGCGTTTCTGCTTGGTTCTGCTGCTGCAGAACCTCTTGCTGCTCTACTATTCTTCTCCGCAGCCATGGCGTTCTCCTCCTGTGTGAACAGGTCCAAATCTGTTCTGTCATATTCCACTCTTTCCTGTTAGTACCCTTACCTGCTCCTCCTGTGTGAACAGGTCCAATCCTGTTCCATCACACTCCACTCTTTCCTGTCAGTACCCGTACCTGGTCCTCCTGTGTGAACAGGTCCAAACCTGTTCCGTCATACTCCATTCTTTCCTGTTTGTACCAGTACTAGCACTTGCTGTGTGAACAGGTCTCTACCTGTTCTTTCATACACCACACCTGCCTGCCCCATGCCTCAGCTGTGCCTGCCTGCCCTGTATCTCAGCTGTACCTGACTGCCCTGTCTCACCCGTGCCTACCTGCCCTGTGTCTCAGCTGTGCTTGCCTGCCCTGTGTCTCAGCCGTGCCTGCCTGCCCTGTGTCTCAGCCGTGCTTGCCTGCTCTGTGTCTCAACCGTGCCTGCCTGCCCTGTGTCTCAGCCATGCCTGCCTGCCGTGTCTTAGCCGTGCCTGCCTGCTTGCCCTGTGTCTCAGCTGTGCCTGCTTGCCCTGTGTCTCAGCCGCGCCTGCTTGCCCTTAGTCTCAGCCATGCCTGCCTGCCAGTGTCTCAGCCATATCTGCGCCATGCCTGCCTGCCAGTGTCTCAGCCATGCCACTGTCTCCCCTCTTGGGGGAGTCAGCAGCCACAGCCAGACACCACCCTGGAGTGGCACCTGGCAGCTGCCTGCCACACAAACCTGACCTCACCATCAGAGGCTCCAGTGAAAACCAAGGCAGCTGTCCTAGTCATGCCCCTTCCAGGGTAGTCGGGTTTTGGCACAATGGGGCCACAACCCCCTGGCTCACGCCCACCAGTCAGGGCGTGAGCGTGACATGCAGTTTCCATCTCTTCTTTTGGCCAGCATGGTGTCTGATAACTGGCAGGGCATATGTATTGATGGCATGGAATTTATTCATCCCATTGAGCTGGCTTTTCAGAACCTGTCTTACCCTTTGAAGGTATTTGGATGTTGCTGCTTTCCTTGCCTCCTCATCATACTTGTGGCATGTCTGTACATCTGCTACGTGCCCTGCAGGTAATTCCACTCAATCGGTCTTGACTACCTTGCCTCTCTTTATTACCAACCGGCCACACTTCTCCAGTCCGAAGGACATCCCGATGTCTTCACTGTAGATCCTTGTCAGGTGGATCAGTA
Organism: Dendrobates tinctorius; assembly: GCF_039654945.1. Lineage (NCBI taxonomy): Eukaryota > Metazoa > Chordata > Amphibia > Anura > Dendrobatidae > Dendrobates > Dendrobates tinctorius. The sequence goes on along the minus strand of NW_027361898.1, from coordinate 26,169,723 downwards.
AATCGATGTCTCTTTTGTTTTCGCATACAGCTTGATGTCATCCATGTAGAGGAAGTGGCTGATGGTGCTTCCGCTCTTGAACTTGTATCCATAGCCAGACTCTGTAATTATCTGACTGAGGGGTTCAAGCCTATGCAGAACAGCAATGGGGACAGTGCATCACCTTGATTTATGCCACATTTGATGGTCACTTGTGCTAGTTGTCTTGAGTTGACTTCCAATGTTGTTCTCCATAGCCCCATTGAGTTTCTGAGGAAGGTTCTTAATTTCCTGTTGACATTGTAGAGAGCCAAGCATCCACAGATACATGTGTGCGGCATTGAGTCATAGGTTTTTCTGTAGTCAATCCAGGCTGCGCTGAGATTGGTCTGTCGGGTTCTTGAGTCTTGAGTGACTTGCTCTATGTACTGGGAGCTGGTGTGTAGAGCCTCTGATATCAGTCCCAGTGCCTTTCTGAGCTGGATTCATGTATTGGCTCATGTGGTTCTGTACAGCGTAGCTACCGGGGGGGCAGAGGGGGCGGTCGCCCCGGGCCCTGCTCTCTGAGGGGTCCCACCGGAGCTACACTAATGTAACTGTATCGGCGTGCACAGCGCGCCCATACAGTTACATTCTGCGGCAGAGCAGGGAGAATCAATCTCCCTACTCTGCCACCCGGCCGCTATGGGCCCCTGAGAAGGCAGTGGGGGGCCCCGGTGCTAGCAGTGGGCTCACTGCCAGCAATGTCATCCTGAGTTAATCTGTGCGCACAGGACCTGTGATGAGGTCACACGAGGGGCGGAGTCAGGGGGTCACATGATCAGGGACTTCAGTGGCTGGCTGCAGGACTCTGCTGTGCTGGTTGTCATGCATTGGTGCTGGATAAGGTGAAGTTTATGTGTGGGGTTGGGAAGGGTTTACAGCCAGGTGGATGCAGCAGAGCTGTGTGTATGAGGTGTACAGAGCAGAGCAGTGTGTGTAGAAGGTGTACGAAGCGGAGATATGCATGTATGAGGTGTACGGAGGAGCGGAGCCGCGTATGTATGGGGTGAGCGGAGCCGTTTGTGTACAAGGTGTACGGAGCGGAGCCGTTTGTGTACAAGGTGTTCGGAGCGGAGCTGTTTGTGTACAAGGTGTACGGAGCGGAAACGTGTGTGTACAAGGTGTATGGAGCAAATGGGGGTGCTGCCTTATACTACAGTCTGCCTATGGGGGGAGAGCTGTCTTATATTACAGGCTGCCTATAGGGGGGTTGGGGGGGTGCTGCATTACAGTCTGCTTATGGGGGCTGCAATATACTATTGAGTCTGCCCATGGGGGGGCTGCGTTATACTCTAGAGTCTGCCTATGGGGGCTGCATTATACTATATTGAGGACTATCTGGTGTATTATACTATATGGATGAGGCTATCTAGGGGGCCATCATACAATGTGGATATTATTGAGGGGGCATCATACAGTGTTGGAGCCATCATTGGGGGATACTAAGGGGTCAGTATGTATACAGTGAGGGGGCATATTACTGTGTATAGGGGAGCTGTACAGGGGGGGGACTCAGGACATTAATAAATGTAAAGTGGGCACTTATTGTTATAGGGGAACTCAGGTTACAGTGACTGTCAAACGGGGCACACAGAGGGCAATATTACATTCTAGGAGACAATATGTGGGCACTGTTTTCTAGGGCAGTTGCATCCGGCATTACTATATTATATAGGGATGCTTTAGAATTTAGAGGTCACACAGAACCACACAGTAGGTGCAGTAATAGGGACACATACAGCTGCAGCAGCTCAGTATTGGGGTATCAGGTGCAGTAATAGGGACACATACGGCAGCAGCGGCTCAGCATTGGGGTATCAGGTGCAGTAATAGGGACACATACGGCAGCAGAGGCTCAGCATTGGGGTGTCAGGTGCAGTAATAGGGACACATATGGCAGCAGCGGCTCAGCATTGGGGTATCAGGTGCAGTAATAGGGACACATACGGCAGCAGCGGCTCAGCATTGGGGTATCAGGTGCAGTAATAGGGACACATACGGCAGCAGAGGCTCAGCATTGGGGTATCAGGTGCAGTAATAGGGACACATGGCAGCAGCGGCTCAGCATTGGGGTATCAGGTGCAGTAATAGGGACACATACGGCAGCAGCGGCTCAGCATTGGGGTATCAGGTGCAGTAATAGGGACACATTCGGCAGCAGAGGCTCAGCATTGGGGTATCAGGTGCAGTAATGGGGACACATACGGTAGCAGAGGCTCAGTATTGGGGTATCAGGTGCAGTAATAGGGACACATACTGCAGCAGCGGCCCAGTATTGGGTATCAGGTGCAGTAATAGGGACACATACAGCAGCAGTGGCTCAGTATTGGGGTATCAGGTGCAGTAATAGGGACACATACGGCAGCAGCGGCTCAGTATTGGGGTAGCAGCAGGATGAGGAGTTTGTGCAGGTTGGGGATAGATGGTGATGGGGGTGGAATGTGAGAAGTGAAACATGTCTTTGTTGTATTCTCTGTAGCAGAGTCGTGGCTGGAGAAGTTGTCATGTCGGTCTGGGCCAGATGGAAAAGACGTGAAAAGTGAACGATTCCATCAGAAAGAATGTCAGCGGTAAGGCACTATCTGTAAGTGCAGTAATCACTTGTATGTTTTGTAGGACTGGTATTTACCACTGACCATGTAATATCCATGTTGGTCTTTATATTGGGATTATTTTCAGTAACAGCGCTGTCATCTTCTACATCCACTATTAGGGTGCGTCACCGAGTTGTAATCAAAGTTACCTAGTTAGGGGCCCACTCAGAAGTTTCACCCCCCCTAAAGCAAAACCCTAGCTACGCCTCTGGTTCTGTAGCTTGGTGACTATGATGCCTGACAGGAGTTTCCATGTTGTTGCAAGGTAAGTTATTGGGCGGTAGTTGAATGAAACTGTTCCTTTGTGAAGATTCTTCAAGATCTGCACTGTTCTACCTTGTGTTAGCCAAGCTGGGTGGTGGCCTTCTTCTAGCAGTTGGTTCATCTGCTTTGCCTTGCGTTCATGTACTGCTGTTAATTTCTTTAGCCAGTTGGTGTGGATCATGTCTGGGCCAGATGCTGTCCAGCTCTTCATGTTCTTGACCTGCTGTTGGATGTCTGCTTCTGTAATGGTGACTGGTTCTCGCTCTAGGTGGTTGCTGTATTTCATTCTCAGATCTTGCAACCACATTGCACTGGTTTTGTGTGCTTTTTTCACTCTCACATATGTTCCTCCAATATATATATATATATATAATATTTTTTTTCTTTTTTTTCTTCCAATGGTGACATAATTTGAAACGAGCATCAGGGCTACAGTGCATATGGTCCATCACCCCCTTTTTCTCCCCCATGGGTAAGCATCAGATTCTGATTGCACTGTGAGCGGCACTTTATACCTACGACATGTTGGTCCGGACTTGTCATGTCATATACCACTTTCTTATACTTTCTTATATGGCATTTTCATACACCGCAATTCTCGGTCATCACCTAATGCTGTTTTTTGAAGTATATATGTTTATCTATTTTTGCTCTGTGCTGCATAACAGATGATCAGTGGAAGTGTTGGATATTGGAGCCCGACTGATCAGACATTGATGACCTATCCTAAAGATAAGTCATCAATGCTAAAGTAGTGGAACAACCTCTTTAATCCTGCTCTTTCCTGTACTCCAACTTTCTTTGCTGTCTACAGATCCTATGAGTATTACAATGCCTTGTCATTTTCTACTTCAGAACCATTCTCTCTGCAGTTCTGGGACTTTACTCTAAATGCTTTTGTGAAGCTATTCCTGACCAATGTACTTGTTTGTGTCCTGCTTTGATCTCCTGTAAATTGTTGGGTTTAAACATTCCATCAGAGCAGAATAAGTGTTATTATCGATCATGAGAAGCAACCTTAAAAAAAGTTAAAGGGTTAGTCCAAAAATGACATGTTATCCTCTATCCATTGGACAGGGAATAAGCTGGTGATCATTGGATACCCAGCAATAATGAGAATAGGGCTTTGCAGTCTCATCTTGAATAGAACAGAGGTGCACATGCTCGGCCTCCAGTTCATTGATCGTCTAATGGACTGCTGGAGATATCTGAGCACTATACTTAACTTACTTCGGTAGCCCCTTAGACAGTGAATGGAGTAGATGTCAAGTATGCACAAGTCCACTCCATTCAAGACAGGGCTGCAAAATTCTGTTTTTCCCAGAGCCCCATTCTCAGGATTATTAGGGGTGCCAGTGGTAAGATCTCCAGTGTTCAGCATGTTGTCCGCTATCCTACAGATAGTGGATAGATGGTAAATTCAGGAATAACCCTTTAAGGCGACTTCATGGCATCATGGCATCTCAAAAACATTTCTAGAATTCGACCTTTTCTTACTTTTGACTCTGCAAAAACTCTTACTGTTTCTCTTATTCATTCTCGTCTAGACTATTGTAACTCTCTTCTAATCGGTCTCCCTCTTACCAAACTTTCCCCTCTCCAGTCTGTCCTGAATTCTGCAGCTAGGATCATATTCCTCACCAATCGTTACACCGATGCCTCTACCTTGTGCCAGTCCTTACACTGGCTACCCATCCACTCCAGAATTCAGTATAAACTTATTACCCTCACCCACAAAGCTCTCCATGGCAGGGCACCACCCCACATCTCCTCCCTCATCTCAGTCTACCACCCTACCCGTGCCCTCCGTTCTGCTAATGACCTGAGGTTAGCATCCTTGATAATCAGAACCTCCTACTCCCGTCTCCAAGACTATACACGTGCTGCGCCAATTCTTTGGAATGCACTTCCCAGGTCAATATGATTAGTCCCCAATCCCTACAATTTTAAGCGTGCCCTGAAAGCGCATTTATTCCGACTGGCCTACCGCCTCAACACATTAACCTAACTATCCCTGTGCGGCATAGTCAAAAGTTTTACCATAACCAGGTTCCCCATATCATGTTCCCACATGCTTTATGCATCCATTAGCCCTCTATGTCTGTACTGTTACACACTTAACATTATGGCTGGTCCAAATACAATCAGGGCAATTGTTACCACCCACCTTTTGTGTCTACCTTTTTTCCCTCATAGATTGTAAACTTGCGAGCAGGGCCCTCATTCCTCTTGGTATCTGTTATGATCTATGTGATTACTGTTATGCTGTAATGTCTATCGTCTGTATAAGTCCCCACTGAAATGTAAAGTGCTGCGGAATATGTCGGCGCTATAGAAATAAAATGTATTATTTATTATCTGGAGGTTAATATCTCCATTAAATTTTCTTCATTAAGGCTATGTGAAATGCGTAAGATTGGCTGCTACTTTTTCTTGCATTGCTGGCTCACTAGCAAATTAAAGTGACTGTCTGACCCCCAGACTAGACAAGCAACATTCCTCCATATAAAAATAACACTAGTGTGTATTTTTTATCCACAAAAGTAAGTACTAAAATAGTCTTCGTGTCCTTGTGCTCCTCTTACTGCTGTCCTCTGAGTGGAATTCGTAAGCTGATATTAATGAATGATGTCCCCACCCTCTGCCAGCTCCATATGAGAAATCATCCCAAAATCTATGATTTCGTAATAACACAGTTGGTGTTGTTGTCTCACACTACATTATTACTCCCTCCATATTGTCCATGCAGGGAAGCTATAGCATTAACACATAATATCGAGGATGGCTAAAATGATGAGCAGATTAATGTGCAATGCAAGTTAAATGGAATCTGTCAGCAGTTTTTTTGCTACTTAATTTAAAAGAAAAATAATGTAGGGGCAGAGACCCTGATTGAAGTGATTACCTGCTTAGTGTAGTTTTTATAAAATTACAGTTTAATCAGCAGTGGATTATCACTTGAGGATAAGTAAACCTGCTGCCATATAGTCTAATCATGCCTCCTCCTATGATTGTCAGCTTTCTACCTATACACAAAAAAATAATTATATACTGCTGGAATCAGGATCTCTGCCATTACTTTGTGTGCTAAGATGGGGTGGCAAAAACTTGGTGACAGATATCCTTTAAAAAAGACTATACAAATATTCATGTGTTACTAAGTGCTTCTTGTATAGCAACAGCAAAACTATGAGCATCAGCTTGGTTTCCATGCAAAAATGTATTTTCTATACTACACAAATTAAGCATGAACTGCCAGAAAAATGTACATAAAAATGTAATGAAATGAAAGATAGAAGAGAGGGTCTGGCATAAATGCTCACTTTCCAGAATGAAACTACCTTTCAACACCTCATTTGTGTAAGTGGCACATAAGGTTTTATTAATATGGTGCATGGTTCCAACCGGAATCACCTCATACTAGTACTGCTCCATAAAGAAATACCAGATCTACTGAAATCAATCTACAACTGTTTATTTTTTTGGCAGCAAATAAAAGCTATAACTGGACACTGGTGCACCACAAGCGTGGGCCTAGAGCTAGCATAACGTAATCCTGCACAATGCAGCCTTTCTAGTGTAGGGAAGGTGACCTGACGGATGGACGGACTTGTCAGTTATGATAGAAGGGAAACAGCTGAACAGTGTAGACGAAGTGCAGTACCCTGGATGGCCCAATTCGAAAGGAGTTGTCATGTGGCGTGCGCGCTGGCGAATGGCAGTAGGCTGCTCGGAGCATGGTGCTCCCGGTTTCGTTCGGCCCCCGCCAAAAGGTGGGTTTGGCCCAACCACCAGTCCGACAACAGATAGTAGGGGAAGCTTCAGAGCGACGAAGGCAGGGACTATGATTGTCGGGGATGACAATAGGCAAAGGAAGGGGAAGTGTAGGAAAGGTGACCTGACGGATGGACGGACTTGTCAGTTATGATAGAAGCGAAACAGCTGAACAGTGTAGAGGAAGTGCAGTACCCAGGATGACCACAAGATGGCAGGGGGGAGTGTGAGTTCAGGATTTGACAGCAGCCTAGGGCTTTAGAAACCGTTGGTCATGGGGGCAGAGTTACAGGGAACCAGGAAAGTTATAAATTTGACAGGAGGGTTCCAGAAAGTTCCAGTCCCCGGGAGGAGCTCAAGAGACAAGAAGTCTGTGACAAATTGTGTGTTGTGAGGAGAGCTAAACCAGGGGACTGAGGAGGAAAGAAGTCAGGGGGGTGGTCCTGACATGAAGTACCGCAGTACAGATAAGGTCCAGAGGGAAAGCATACTGAATTTGACGACGACAGCTGACCAGTAAAATTGCTGTTGGTGTACAGGTCTAAGCCGGCCAGTGTGACCAAACTGGCAGGAACGTCACTAAGCTGAAAAAGGGACGGTGTGTGTATCCATGTCTCAAGTGAAAGTACGGTGTGTGTGTACTGGGGCCTGGAAATGGAGGGCCATGAAGGAATTGCGGTGTATTGCTGGGGCCGTCAGACAGACGTCTGGAAATAAACTTGGACCTGTTGCACCCGAAATCTGCCTTCATCTGGTGTCTGTGACGTCTTTGGCGGTATAAAGAGGGACCACCCCCCAGTCCGGCCCACCACCTTACACTAGCAGGGAGAGGATGGGTCAGGAAGGGTAAATTTGGCTTACCCCTACCTCAGTCTTTGTGCAAGTGTAAGGGGGTGAAGCATAAGGAGGACAAGAAAGGGTTTGCCTCCTCTGCTCCGTGCCCAGTACCATTGAGCAGGGAAGCAGGTTCCCTGGGGGACAGAAAAGGAGCCGGGTACAGGAAGAGAGCCGAGCAGAGGGCGGGAAAAGTGCGCGCGCTTTCCTCAGAGCAGCCTGGGCAGCAGTCAGGAGAGGATGCTGATGCAGACTGGGAGAGAGACAGACCAGGGTACTGCACACAGACTGCAGACCTTGAGTATATGAGGCCGGGTACTGCAGTGACAGCAAAGGTACGTCCTGATCCCTGTGGAAAGACTGAGATGCGTGCAGAGGCGGAGGCCTCTATAGAGACAGAGGCCAGTGCAGAGATCATAGCCCGTGACTACATGAAGCTGGAGTCTGCAGTGACAGATGAGGTGTGTCCTGACCCCCGTGTGAAGACTGTGTCCAGTGCAGAGACAGCAGGTAGTGCAGAGATAGCTGCCTGTGCAGAGACAGCTGCCTGTGCAGAGACAGCAGCTCGTGCAGAGACAGCAGCACGTGCGGAGACAGTGATCCGTGCAGGGACCGTGACCCCCGCACGTAGCTTCGGTACCCGCGGTGCTGGTGCAGAGCCCCGGATTCCTGCTGAGAGATCTAACAAGGGACGGAGTGTTGTTTCCCCTGGGAGAGGCTGTTGTGCTTAGACAAAAGATTCAGAGCAGAGGGGACCCTGTTTGTCCAGTAACCCTCTGCCTCCTGCAGTAAACCTTGAGACCCCAGCGGAGGATTGGAAAGACCACAGAGCACAGAGAGTCTTCAGACGACAAGCGCTGCTGGTGATTCGGCGCCAACGTGGGAGAAGCTCGAACCTTCAATCAAGAGCCCCCTTCAGACTGATAAGTAGAGTTGAGCGAAACAGGTCGAAAAATTTCAAAAGTCGCCGACTTTTGGCAAAGTCGGGTTTCATGAAACGAAACCCGACCCTAGGATGAGGTCGGCCACGAGGTCGGCGACTTACGCGCCAAAGTCGCGTTTCAAAAGTTTGTTTTGCGGTCTTTTTCAGCCAATCAGGATCCACGGACACTGTGGGCAACGTGATGACATAGGCACAGGTCACCACCATCTTTCAGAAGGGCATGCAAGTGATTGGCTTGCTTTGGTGGGCGTCACAGGGGGTATAAAAGGGCGTGCACGCCGACCGCCATCTTACTTCTGCCGATCTTAGCATAGGGAGAGGTTGCTGCTGATTCTGTAGGGAGAGTGTTAGGCAGGGAAGAAGAAAAAAAAACTGCTTCTGCTGCTAGCGATTGTGCCTGTACAACACACCAGTCACTGTGTGTGCAGTGCAAGGGGAGGCTATATTGTGGTGTATCAGTGGTGTTGGTTGTTGGGCTGCCTTCTAAGGCTTCCTGACAGCTGCATTGCTGTTTACCCACTGCTCTGCAAACTGCTTTTTTAAAAGCAATCCCAATTTTTTTTTTTTGTCCTGCTGAGGTACTGAGCTGCAAACTGCTTTTTTAAAAGCAATCCCAATTTTTTTTTTTTTGTCCTGCTGAGGTACTGAGCGTGCATTTTTTCACACCATACAGCGGTGTATGCTCCTCACACAGTACCGTGTAACGGCTGTTATCACAGCCACAGTGAAGCTATCTGTGTCACTCTGTGAGAATAAGTCGAGGACATGTTCCGTTCTTACAGACCTGGACTCTAGGGAGATTCCTACTCTGCCCAATGCTACATACACCTTGTAGTTTGTGATACACTAGCCAATTTCTGCCTGTGACATAGCGCTGTGATATTCAGTGGGCCTCACACAATCCAAAAGTGTCCAGTGTCCACAAGTGTCTGCAGAATTTCAAAATCTCCCTTATCCTCTAGTCACTTTGGTCACAGCTGTGCCATCGAGCCTGTGACATAGTGCTCAGATATTCAGTGGGCCTCACACAATCCAAAAGTGTCCAGTGTCTGCAGAAATTCAAAATCTCACTTATCCTCTAGTCACTTTGGTCACAGCTGTGCCATCGAGCCTGTGACATAGCGCTCAGATATTCAGTGGGCCTCACACAATCCAAAAGTGTCCAGTGTCCACAAGTGTCTGCAGAAATTCAAAATCTCCCTTATCCTCTAGTCACTTTGGTCACAGCTGTGCCATCGAGCCTGTGACATAGCGCTCAGATATTCAGTGGGCCTCACACAATCCAAAAGTGTCCAGTGTCCACAAGTGTCTGCAGAAATTCAAAATCTCCCTTATCCTCTAGTCACTTTGGTCACAGCTGTGCCATCGAGCCTGTGACATAGCGCTCAGATATTCAGTGGGCCTCACACAATCCAAAAGTGTCCAGTGTCCACTAGTATGAGCAGAAATTCAAAATCTCACTTATCCTCTAGTCACTTTGGTCACAGCTGTGCCATCGAGCCTGTGACATAGCGCTCAGATATTCAGTGGGCCTCACACAATCCAAAAGTGTCCAGTGTCCACAAGTGTCTGCAGAAATTCAAAATCTCCCTTATCCTCTAGTCACTTTGGTCACAGCTGTGCCATTGAGCCTGTGACATAGCGCTCAGATATTCAGTGGGCCTCACACAATCCAAAAGTGTCCAGTGTCTGCAGAAATTCAAAATCTCACTTATCCTCTAGTCACTTTGGTCACAGCTGTGCCATCGAGCCTGTGACATAGCGCTCAGATATTCAGTGGGCCTCACACAATCCAAAAGTGTCCAGTGTCTGCAGAAATTCAAAATCTCCCTTATCCTCTAGTCACTTTGGTCACAGCTGTGCCATCGAGCCTGTGACATAGCGCTCAGATATTCAGTGGGCCTCACACAATCCAAAAGTGTCCAGTGTCTGCAGAAATTCAAAATCTCACTTATCCTCTAGTCACTTTGGTCACAGCTGTGCCATCGAGCCTGTGACATAGCGCTCAGATATTCAGTGGGCCTCACACAATCCAAAAGTGTCCAGTGTCTGCAGAAATTCAAAATCTCCCTTATCCTCTAGTCACTTTGGTCACAGCTGTGCCATCGAGCCTGTGACATAGCGCTCAGATATTCAGTGGGCCTCACACAATCCAAAAGTGTCCAGTGTCCACTAGTGTGAGCAGAAATTCAAAATCTCACTTATCCTCTAGTCACTTTGGTCACAGCTGTGCCATCGAGCCTGTGACATAGCGCTCAGATATTCAGTGGGCCTCACACAATCCAAAAGTGTCCACTAGTGTGAGCAGAAATTCAAAATCTCCCCTGTCCTATAGACACCTTGTACCTTGTTTTACATTACTATATAGTTTTTTGGATTTTGTCTACATTTCTACCAAAAATGAGGAAGGCTGGTGGAAGAGGCCGCGGAATTGGGCGGGGGTTGGCAGCTGGTAATGATGGTGTTGGTGGTGGATCTGATGGTAGTGGCAAGAGCAAAATAGGACCGAATGCAGGAGGTGTTGAGTCTGCGTCATCGTCTGGCTCCATAAGGCTTCGAAGACTTAGTTTTCTAGGAGTTGGTAAACCGCTTTTAAAGCCAGAGCATCAGGAAAAAGTTTTGTCTTACATTGCTGACTCAGCCTCCAGCTCTATCGCCTCCTCTTCTTCAGTTGTAAAAAGTAAAAGCACTGAGTCGTCATTGGAGGCTCATGTTCATGAACCACACCTTTCCTTGTGTCCTTCACCCCAACCAAGATTGAAGGATGACGCAGGCCATACTACTGATTACTCTATGGAGCTGTTTTCACATACCATGCCTGGATTATCAAGTCAAATGGTGAATTACCCAGGCCAAGATGAATCTGACATGGAGTGCACTGATGCACAGCCGCTGATGGATGATTCTGCAGGTACATTCACTCAGAGCACTACATTGTCCTCGCAGTGTACAGAGCCAGATTCTGACCCTGATGAGACTCAGGTGCCCCTTCCCGCACACTATACCACCATACACGGTGACACAGAGGAAGGTGCACATGACATTGAAGAGGAGGTGATGGATGACCCAGTTGTTGACCCAGATTGGCATCCATTGGGGGAAGAGGGTGCTGCTTCCAATAGCTCAGATGAGGAGCATCCACAGCAGACATCGACATCGCAACAGCTGTTATCTGGCAGGCCCGGAGCACTCCAAAGACAGGTTCCAAAAATCAAAAGAGTTGCTGGACAGCTTGTCCAGAGGGTCAAAACATCACAGCGTGCTAGGCCGCAAAATGTCTGCCAAAGTAGGAAGAGTGCAGTGTGGCAGTTTTTTGAACAAAATCCTCATGATCAGGCCAAGGTTATCTGTAAGAAGTGCGCAAAGACCTTTAGCCGAGGGAAAAATCTGAAAAATTTGAATACCAGTTGCATGCTTAGACATTTAACCAGCATGCACTTGCAAGCGTGGACACAACACCAAACCTCAAGTGCCACATGTGCAACTGATCACAACGAAGGTAGTCAGCAACGCTACATTGTTTCCCCCACTGTAAGCCCACCGGTTAGCACAGCAGCAAATGTTGAGGTGTCGTTGCAAGGCCACAGCAGTCAGGGAATCCCACTGTTATATCAACGAAAGACTGATTCTAGGCCATCAGAAAGAACACCAACTCCATCACCATCATCAACCCTCTCTCAGTCCGCCCTGTCCACCACTACTTCCACCATATGCAGCTCTCAAGTCCAGCTCACCCTCCCAGACACTATGAGTAGGTCAAGAAAGTACTCAGTCATCCGCGTACACTGGGTTTGAACGCCCACATTGCCAAACTAATCTCGTTTGAGATGATGCCCTTTCGGTTGGTGGAAAGCGCAGCTTTCCACGAACTCATGGCCTATGCAGTACCATGCTATGACCTACCCAGTCGCCACTTCTTCTCTCGCAAAGCCATCCCAGCCCTCCACCATCATGTGAAAGACCGCATTGTCCATGCACTCAAGCAGTGAGCGGAAAGGTGCACCTCACAACTGATGCATGGTCCAGTCGGCATGGCCAGGGCCGTTACGTGTCCATCACTGCGCACTGGGTTAATGTGGTGGATGCAGGGTCCACAGGGGACAGCGGTGGTGGGACAGTGCTGCCTAGCCCACGGTATAGGAAACAGTTGGCTGTAGGCGTTCGACCCTCCTCCTCCTCCTCCTCCAGAAGCGAAAGCTCGTCCACAGAGCGCAGTCGTACGAGCACTCCATCTGCAGCTGCCACTGTTGCACACGAGGTATCCCCCTATCGAGCAGCTAGTGGAAAGCGTCAGCAGGCTGTGTTGCAGATGATGTGTTTGGGCGACAGACACACCGCCGAGGTGCTGGCCGAGTACTTGAAGCGACAAACTGAGTCATGGCTGGGCAGTGTACATCTTGAGGCAGGCAAGGTAGTTAGTGATAACGGCCGTAATTTTGTGGCAGCCATAGCCCTTTCAAAAACTCAGCCACATACCTTGCTTGGCTCACACCTTGAACCTGGTGGTGCAGTGCTTCCTCAAAAATTATCCGGAGTTAACAGCCCTGCTCCAGAAGGTGCGAAGACTGTGCGCGCACATCCGCTGGTCGCCTGTACACTCCGTTCGTATGCAGAAGCTGCAGCGATTGCTCCACCTTCCCAACCACCGCCTCATTATCGACATTGCAACAAGGTGGAACTCCACCCTGCACATGGTGGAGCGGCTGTGCGAGCAGAGGCAGGCCATAATTGTGGGAGGATACACGGCCAGGCACTTTGAGAGCAGACATGGAGTTGACAGGTGTGCAGTGGTCGAAGCTGAAAGACCTCTGTAAAGTCCTTCAGTGTTTTGAGGAATGCACACGGCTGGTAAGCGCAGACGACGCCATCCTAAGCATGAGCATCCCACTTATGCGTCTGCTCATGCAAACTTTGACGCACCTTAAGGAGCAGGCTTCTGCAGCCAATGTTGATGAGGAGGAAGAGGAGGAGGGAATCCTTGATGACATTCAGCCATTGTCTGCTCAGGGACCTCTCCTGGACGAGGTGGAGGAAGAAGAGGAGGAGGAGGATGATGGGGATGATTACTTAGGGGAGGAGGATGCATCTCGTGGGGCAAGTGAAAATGTTGGCGTGGCAAGGTCTGGTACAGGGTTTGTGCGTGACTGGAGGGATGTGGATTTGCCAGAAAGTGCTCCTCCAACCAGCACTCGCAGTGCATCATTGACACCGGGAACTTTGGCCCACATGTCAGATTATGCCTTGCAGATCCTAAAAAGGGACCCCCGCATTGCCAAAATGATGAACGATGACGACTACTGGTTGGCCAGCATCCTGGATCCATGCTATAAAGGCAAATTACAAAACATCATGCCACAGGAGAACCTTGACCTAATATTGGCTAATAAACAAGCAACTCTGGTAAATCGGTTGCTTGAGGCATTCCCAGCACACAGCAGCGGTGATGGTTCTCACACGAGCCGTACGGGCCGGGGTCAGCTTGGCAGAGGTGTTCGTGGTGCACACAGCAGAAGTGGCGTTGGAGACAGGGGTTTCATGACAATGTTGTGGACTGATTTTTCAAGTACCGCTCACACAACTGGTAATACTGCATCGATGGAAAGTGACAGGAGACAGCAGTTGTCAACTATGGTTACAAACTACTTTTCCTCCCATATCGATGTTCTCCCACACAGGTCATGCCCCTTTGACTATTGGGCTGCTAAACTGGACACCTGGCCTGAATTGGCACAATATGCCTTACAGGAGCTCGCTTGCCCAGCTGCAAGTGTGCTATCGGAAAGAGTCTTCAGTGCAGCTGGATCAATCCTGACAGAAAAAAGGACCCGTCTGTCAACCCAAAATGTGGATGATCTAACCTTCATTAAAATGAACCACGCATGGGTTTCCAAGGATTTTGTCCCACCTTCCCCTGATGACACATAGGGTGACAGAAAAATGGCTTGCTTTGGTCCACCTCTTCCTGGGACTTGACCTATTTCACCTTTTGCATCAGCTGAATGTCCAACATCAACATATGCCACTTTCTAAAACTCCCTAACTGTGCTGCTTCCCCCCTCCATGGCCGGGGTCACCACCTAGCGCACGACACCGTGCGAGTGCCGTTGCCCTGGACAGGTGGGTAGGCCGACTCTTGGGCGCGGGCACTGGCACAGGGTCCCTCATAGTGCAATCAAGTGTCTCTGACGGTGGTGGTGCACACCTGCCGTCAGACACACTGCCGTACTATGAGGGGCCCAGTGCCAGTACCGACGCCCACGAGTGGGCCCCCCTTGCTTGGGCAGGGCCCCAGCATTTGCAATCTTTACCTCTCCCTGCTCCTCCGCTGTGTAGTCTGGGCCGTCAAATCCATACCGTGCCTGACACCGTTTGAGCCTGCCTCCTGATGTATAGACATATATTTTGAATGTGTACGCTATCCATACATGTTATCTGGGGATAGGGTACCCTTTCTAACCTTTGTGCAATCACGTGCAATCCATACTGGGCCTAACACCGTCTGAGCCTGCCTCCTGATGTATAGACATATATTTTGAATGTGTACTCTATCCATACATGTTATCTGGGGATACGGTACCCTTTCTAACCTTTGTGCAATCACGTGCAATCCATACTGGGCCTAACACCGTCTGAGCCTGCCTCCTGATGTATAGACATATCTTTTGAATGTGTACGCTATCCATACATGTTATCTGGGGATACGGTACCCTTTCTAGCCTTTGTGCAATCACGTGCAATCCATACTGGGCCTAACACCGTCTAAGCCTGCCTCCTGATGTATAGACATATATTTTGAATGTGTACGCTATCCATACATGTTATCTGGGGATACGGTACCCTTTCTAACCTTTGTGCAATCACGTGCAATCCATACTGGTCCTAACACCGTCTGAGCCTGCCTCCTGATGTATAGACATATCTTTTGAATGTGTACGCTATCCATACATGTTATCTGGGGATACGGTACCCTTTCTAACCTTTGTGCAATCACGTGCAATCCATACTGGGCCTAACACCGTCTGAGCCTGCCTCCTGATGTATAGACATATATTTTGACTGTGTACGCTATCCATACATGTTATCTGGGGATACGGTACCCTTTCTAACCTTTGTGCAATCACGTGCAATCCATACTGGGCCTAACACCGTCTGAGCCTGCCTCCTGATGTATAGACATATCTTTTGAATGTGTACGCTATCCATACATGTTATCTGGGGATACGGTACCCTTTCTCACCTTTGTGCAATCACTTGTAATCCATACTGGGCGTGAGAACGGCTGGCGAGCTGTTAAGCAAGCTACAGCACCTGTGGTTTGCACACGTAAGTTTTTCATTTTTTTAGGAATGACGGTTAGGCCTAATTCCGGAACTGCGGTTGACCTGCACTTACTGGGAAATCATTGTTCGCGGGTAATAATTGTAATCAGTGATCCCCATCACTAACGTTGTTCAGCGGGTTATCTGCACCTGAAAGCGACAAACGCTGGCCTTTTCAGTGTAGCGCACATGCAGCCACGGACATGTAAGGGCATGACACACCAGTTATTGGCCAATCTCATGTGCCAGAGCCTCACGTGTCCCTCTAGTAAGCCGGACTCGGACCGCGGGGCATGACGGAGTCTCGTTCGTTAACGGAATTAAGCTTGCAATGTGTGCATCTGTTCTGTAGCTGGCATGGTTGAGGTTGCCCGTGTTGAGTCAAATTACGCCGTAGGCTCCACTCCTGGTGGTGCCCTTCTGGACATTCCTTTAAAGTTCAGCTTTGCAACCATACTGCCCACGTAAAACAAACACTTTGCCTTCATGAACGCTGTTTGGAGGGTCATGACTCGTGGGAATAACGCCGCCCAATCAGTTAACCTGCTAGAGAGATCCTTCGTTGCTCCCAAGCATGACATCACACTCCCTAGGAGGAAGGTAATGCCACTGTGGCGACCGTACTCCTGGGGGCGACACAAGTGCACTGATGCCCAGCCACTGCTCGATGAATCTGCTGGTACATTGACCCAGACCACTACATTCCCCTCGCACGCTACCGAGCCTGAATCTGACCCTGATGAAACTCAGGTTACCCTTCCCATATACAGTTCCATCTTACACGGTGACAAAGAGGAAGCTGCAGATGAAAGTGCAGCTTCGGCCCACCCGCCATCAGACACACCACCGTACTATCAGGGGCCCTGTGCCAGTGCCGTCGCCAATGAGTGGGCCCCCCCGCTTGCTCAGGATCACAGCACTTGCAAGGTTGAAATACTGTGCAGTGAGATGGAAGATGGGGACGACGAGGAGTCCAGACTAGTACAGGGATTCCCTAGCGAGGAGACTTATTTCATTGTTTTCAATGTTGGGACAGCAATTTTTGGGGAGCACTATACTCTGGAGAATGATAGATGGGGCCCACCATACACTGGAACATTCCAAAGGTGGACTGGAGCAGCATTTACAGGGCCCATTATACACTAGAGCATTAGAAATGGGGCCCATTATGTTTGGAGCATTATTTGGGCCCATAAGACAGTGGAGCTTCATCCATGGGGACCAACATATACTGCAGCATTATGTGGAGCTCATCATATACTGTTTCAAACATTATATGGGACCAATGATTCTGTATGGAGAAATAGATGGGCCTCGTCATGAGATGTAAAAAGTGAAGTATTTTTCATTGTACTATACCGCTATTTCTCTGCCGTATCGGAGCATGATGAGTTGTGGTATTATGTGTTAAAGGGGCGCTCTTTCGCCCAGGGCACATGAAAACCTGGAGCCAGCCCTCCCCCCCCATAGTCTGTAGCCAAATAACCCCCATTTTTCAGTGCGTAACTTGTATTATGAAGTTAATTAAGGTTGACAAGCTTAAGTAAAAAGAATTGATGCTTTTGGCATTCAAATGGGCACTGTTGGTGTGTTTCCTGTCCTCCTCTCACTGCCGACTTTTATTCCCCATTGACTTACATTGGGTTTCGTGTTTCGGGACGACCCCGACTTTTCCCTATAATCGGACGATCTTGCTCGACCCGACTTTTGGAAAAGTCTGGTTTCACGAAACGAAACGCGACCCTAAAAAACCAAAAGTCGCTCAACTCTACTGATAAGTACCTTCATAGGAAAACTCCTTATATTATTGTTCAATACTGTTTATGCCTTTTTTTGACTGTTTTCAGTACTTGTACTCACTATACCAATACTGCACAGTTATTTTGTCAGTTTAAATTCCTGTAAATAAACCTCCCCTTTAACTGTTGGTCCGTCTATTCCGTGGTGACATACGCAGCACCTGCACATTATTACACAAGGAGGAACAGGAGGAGCACTGCAAGAGCCCTGCAAAATGACCTTCAGCAGGTCACAAATGTGCATGTGTCTGCACAAACAGTTAGAAACCGACTCCATGATGATGGTCTGAGTTCCCAACGTCCACAGATGGGGATTGTACTTACAGCCCAACACCGTGCAGGATGCTTGGCATTTGCCGCAGAAGACCAGGATTGGCAAATTCGCCACTGGCGCCCTGTGCTCGTCACAAATGAAAGCAGGTTCACACTGAGCACATGTGACAGATGTGACAGAGTCTGGAGACGCAGTGGAGAGCAATCTGCTGCCTGCAATATTCTTCAGCATGACCAGTTTGGCAGTGGGTCAGTAATGGTGTGGGTTGGCATTTCTTTGGAGGGCCGCACGGTGTTAGGCTGTGAGCACAACTCCCATCTGTGGACGTCGGGTACTCAGACCATCTTCGTGGAGTCAATTTCTAAAAGTTTGTGCAGACACATGCACATTTGTAGCCTGCTGGAGGTCACTTTGCAGGGCTCTGGCAGTGCTCCTCCTGTTCCTCCCTGCACAAAGGCTGAGGTAGCGATCCTGATGCTGGGTTGTTGCCCTCCTACGGCCCCCTCCACATCTCCTAGTGCACTGGTCTGTCTCCTGGTAGCACCTCCAGTCTCTGGACACTACGCTGACAGTCACAGCAAACCTTCTTGCCACAGCTCGCATTGATGTGCCATCCTGGATGAGCTGCACTACCTGAGCCACTTGTACGGGTTGTAGAGTCTGTCTCATGCTACCACAAGTGTGAAAGCACAACCAACATTCAAAGTGACCAAAACATCAGTCAGAAAGCATTGGTACTGAGATGTGGTCTGTGGTCCCCACATGCAGAACCACTCTTTTATTATTGTGGGTATCTTGATAATTGCCAATAATTTCCATCTGTTGTCTATTCCATTTGCACAACAGCATGCTAGCTTGCAAATATAATTTCTCTGGTTAGCCAATAAAGGTATCACACCTTGATTACTTTTCTCAATTTTTTGGGGGGACATAAGTATTTACATCTATTTTTCTGGCTAACACGGTACCACAATTTTATTTTGTATTGTACATCACAACAGCATGTGAAATTGATTGTCAATCAGTGTTGCTTCCTAAGTGGACAGCTTGATTTCACAGAAGTTTGATTTACTTGGACTTATATTCTGTTGTTTAAGTTTTCCCTTTATTTTTTGAGCAGTGTATATATAAATAGATAGCTAAATAGATGGCTTAAAAGCCTGCAGATGCTGGGTACAGTATAGAATACAATAGGTTAGAATATAATAGATAGAATAGATGAATACATGTAGAATAGGTGTGGGTGTGTATATATATATATATATATATACATACATACATACACACATACACACATACTGTATATATTGTAAGGTAGCGCTGTCATTCAAGTAGGGAACACTCGCTTGGCAGCCAATAAATCACATCCGGCACAGGTTTCTTAACATAACTCCAACAGTCCTTGCGGTTTATTAGGCATCATAAACCAGGAACAGCAACAGAAAGTTCATATAAACAGCATAGCGTCCATAACAGAGCTTCACTCTGCTTATCCTGTGATCACACAGGTTGTGCAATGTCCAGTACACAGGCTCTCTAGTCTCAGAGTTATATCCCCCTGTCTGGGTTTACCTCATGGCTGATTCTCAGTGCAGACATTCATTCCCTCCAGGGAACTCTCACACACATGTCTCACGTGTACAGGAAGGCAAACCCATCTTCCTTCAGTCGGTCTCACGTCAGCCCAGACGAGACCTTTCATACGGACCAACCGGGTCCCAGCATTCACTCATGTGACCTACCCTGGCCACCTTATATGGTCTGTAGCCACACCCACCGGGTCACATGGCTATGACCTCATCACAGGTCCTACAAGCACTCATACATTCTTTAGTATGGCGTTCTAGACACACCCCTGGGTGGATTTGTAGGTAGCTCTCCCTAACCCATTGGCACAAAACCTCAGCAGTATCACTGCTGATCAACACATACACAAGTCTTCATCTCAAGGCCACCCACCTTGAGATACATTACGATCATTCAGCATCCTACACTTATCAGGACACTGGAAATGCTTATACGCCTGTCCTGGGACACCCACACAGCGAACCCTAGCGGACACAGTGGTCACTACACCACAATATATATATATATATATATATCATCGACACACACATATATATATATCATAGAGATATAGATAGCAGAATAGGTGATAATTCAATTGTTGGCTTCTGTAAAATCATTACAGAACCCAACAGGATATGAGACATGGTTTACATAAAGTGTATGTGTAGTAATAGCAGGTGCGCGGAATGCAGTAACGAGACGAGAGATGGGATGAACTTAAGATGTGACTTTTTATATATATATATATATATATGCCTATAGGGCCTATCTTGAGCAACCAAACAAGCTAACAACAGTTGTCCTCGCAGGGATCAAAACAAGAATACACTGGTAATACGAACACGACTAACCCGGTCAAGACCTGTCACTATAGGGCCATCGTATGGCCGACTACGGTCCTGAATATTAACTACAACGTGTCACTTATCCTCTCTGACATCTGGCTGACGAAGATCTGGCGGAGACTTTGGACGTTCCTACGCCCAGGCGAAGCGGAGGCACAGCAGGCCCCTGAAGAGTTCCTCTGTGTTGCACCTCCCAGCGGAGGCGGGACAGCATTGCCCGGGGACCGGAAGGTGTAGACCGCATCCACAAGAAGGGGGATGGGTGGCAGAGGCCGCAGGTGGCGGCGGACAAGCCGCAGTCGCGGGCCGTAGCCGAGCTGCAGGGGCCACAGGTGGCAGCGGACAGGCCGCAGCCGCGGGCGGCAGCGAACAGGCTGCAGCCGCAGGCTGGAGTGGAGCAGTGGTGGCCGCGAGGAGCGCGATCGGACGGTTGGTGTCTCTCTGCTGGACGGCTCGCTGCCTTCTCCCTCCTGTCTGAGGTGAGTCCCCCTTCAGTCCCTCCAGTCGCTGCTCTCTTCTTCTTGCTCTGGCTCTCTGGCGCCCTCTAGCTTCCCTGCTCCTTCTCTCTTGCTCCATCGAGTGCCCCCTGATGGCGTCCTCAGCCCCTTTTATACTGGCTCCACCCCCATCCCTTCTAGAACTCTCTGTGTTCTGTCCCCTAATTATGTCCCCCGGAAACAGTTCCCCTAGGAACCTTGATGACAGTCCCCTTGGTTCCGGCCTGATTACACAGCAGGGACGCCTCCTCCTACATATGTGTACATTTTTTTTACAATGTGATTTTAACATTAGTTTTTACATAGAGAGAACTGTGTTAAAATCGCATTGCATACGGATTGCATAAGCATATCATACGGATATTCTGTGGAAAAATCGTATGGAAATCGCTTACCTGCCTGTAAGTTCTCAGTTCCTTAAGAAAAAAATGGTCCTGGATCGCCCCTTTAATAACCTAAATGATTAGTACTCAGAACATTCCACTTGGAATGTTGGAAATATGGATATTGATGTGTCGCATTCCACAAAATATAAAATGAACATCGTCCTGTGAAGTTCTTTATACATGATAACAGAAATGAGTTGATAGGTGAGCAGGAGCGGGGTGTGCAAAAATCTTGTAGAGAGGTCCGCTGCAGCGGCAAGCCTTTGAAGTTCATACACAATTAGCCATCTGACTTTTAATTTTGACTTCTGATTACATTGGATGCAGCTTATGCCATAAGCAATGAAGTACTATACACATTGCGGAGGCCACAATAATGGATGACATACATGTGCTCCACCAAATTATACCCAGTCACCAAATACAAAGCAGCAATGTTTACGTGGTGCTCATAGTAACAGCTAACAATATGCACTGATTATTGGAAACGTTCATGCGACACATTGCATCCACTTGAAAATATATGTATAGAAAAATGTAGAATTACAATTCATATTTTATGATGCAATATGAATATTTACAAGCTAATTTTTCCAGTGCCCTTTGCAAACTATGTTTTTTAGTTTGAACAGTTTAGTTATGTAGAATGATATGGTAATCGTGTGCCATGATGGGCTGAAAGGTGTTAGCACACTGCTAATAAATAATACCCAGTCAGCAATAAAATGGATGTAAAAGGACTGATGTATCGTGGCTTAGGGCAGTAGCCGTGGGCAAGGCACTCGTTTTCCACTCCCAGGCAGGCTATATAAAAATGGGGGGAAAAAAAATGAAAGATAGAAGCATCATGATAGAATACCCTGAAGTAAACACTGTAAACAGCAAAAGCACATGAAAATAATATATGGTACTTAGTTAACCTTTTTTGATATAAAAAAATGCAAAAGCCATCCCACCACTTCATGGTGACCTTAATTGGGACAGTCCTAGCTCTAATATTAAAAACCTTACTGTTTGTAAAGTGACATGGATGTGGATAAGGGCTGAGAAGGACTAGGCCCAGCTAGTAGACACAGCCATGGGAGACCACATCAATATATTGGTCAGCTCAAGGAAAGGCAGGCCAGAACCTTTATATGCACATGATGCAAACAGACTGAAAAAAGACTAAAGATATGAACTGGGATAGAAACTGGTGTGCATGCAGCATGTAAGCGCACATTAACACTGACCACTGAACTGCACTTACATGCTGCATGTACACCAGTGCATTTAATATTAGAGTTAGGACCGTCCCAATTACGGTCACCGTGAAGTGGTGGCATGGCTTTTGCATTTTTTCAAAATCAAAAAACATGGTAACTAAGCACCCTATATTATTTTCATGTACTATTGCTATTTATTTATCTACTGCAGGGTAGAGATGAGCGACTTTGCCCTTTTTCGGGTCAAGTCGGGTTTCATGAAACCCGACTTTCTCAAAAGTCGGGTCGAACGAAATCGGCCGATTATCGTGAAAAGTCGAAGACCGACTGAAACATGAAACCCAATGCAAGTCAATGGGGAAGAAAAGTCGGCAGTGAGTGGAGGACAGGAAACACACCTACAGTGCCCATTTTAATGCCAAAAACATCAATTCTTATTACTTAATCTTGTCAACCTTAATTTACTTTATAATAATAGTTAGGCATTGAAAACTGGGGGTTATTTGGCTAAAGTTGTGGGGGGGTAGGGCTGGCCCTAGATTTTCATGGGCCCAGGGCCAAAGAGTGTCAATGGGCTCCTTTAACACATGCCATAATTCATGATCCTCTGATACGGCAGAGAAATAGCAGTATAGTACAATAAAAAATACTTCACTTCTTACATCTCATGACTGATATCCATTTTAAATTCTCCAATAGCTCCAAAAACGGACAGTATAATACTCCATACAGTATTATGGCCACCGCATAGTACGCTATACAGAGTAATGAGGCCCATATATTTCTCCATACAGAATCATTGGTCCCATATAATGTTTGAAACAGTATATGATGAGCTCCACATAATGCTACAGTATATGTTGGTCCCCATGGATGAAGCTCCACTGTGTTATGAGCCCAAATAATGCTCCATATATAATGGGCCCCATTTCTAATGCTCGATTGCATAATGGGCCCTGTAAATGCTGCTCCAGTGTCTGATGTCCACCTTTGGAATGCTCCAGTGTATGGTGGGCCTCATATATCATTCTCCAGAGTATAGTGCTCCCCAAAAATAGCTGTCCCAATATTGAAAACAATTAAATAAGTTTCCTCGCTAGGGAATCCCTGTACTAGTCTGGACTCCTCGTCGTCCCCATCTACCATCTCACTGCATTTGGACTGTTTAGGCAGAGGGCGTACAGACGTGATGTCATCACACTCTCTGACCAGAATGTCACTGTCAGGAAATGCGGAAGACGTCACGGCGGTGGAGCAGGGAGAGCTAAGTATTTCAACTTTGCAAGTGCTGTGATCCTGAGCAAGCATTGGGGGCCCACTCATTGGCACAGGGCCCCTCATAGTATGCCGTGGTGTCTGACGGCAGGTGTGCACCCCCACCATCAGAGACACTTGATTCTACTATGAGGGACCTTGTGCCAATCCCATTGCCAAACAGTGTGCCCACCCACCTGTCCAGGGCAACGGCACTCGCATGGGTGCGTGCGCCATGTGGTGACCCCGGCCCTGTGGGGGGAGGCAGTCCAGTTAGGGAGGTGGAAAAATTGGCATATGTTGATGTTGGACATTCAGCAGCTGCAAATGGAGTAATTGGAGAAGTCCGCGGAAGAGGAGGACAAAAGCAAGCCATTTTTCTGGCAACCTACGTGTTAGCAGGGGAGGGTGGGAAAAAGTCCTTTGAAACCCATGCATGGTTCATTTTAATGAAGGTTAGATCATCAACATTTTGGGTCGTCTGACGGGTCCTCTTTTCTGTCAGGATTGATCCAGCAGCACTGAAGACTAGTGTTGAGCGATACCATCCCATGCTGAGAAATATCAGATTGGATCGGACCGATACCCAAAAAGTATCGGGTATCGCCGATTCCGATACCGGAAGTCCCATGCAAGTCTATGGGACAGAAATATCGGAAGTAAAAAAAACCCTTTCTTTCCTTGCACATCCAGTTCGGGGGGGGGGGGGGGAGAGTGTGGGCGGTGCGTGGGCGGACACTGTGCGTGTCTGTGTATGCGGGCGGGGTCTGTACGGGCCTCTCGGGGGTCTATGCGGGCCTCTCGGGGGTCTGTGCGGGTCTGCCAGGGCCTGTGCGGGTCTCTCGGGGGTCTGTGCGGGCCTGCCGGGGGTCTGTGTGGGCCTGCCGGGGCCTGTACGGGCCTCTCGGGGGTCTGTGCCGGCCTGTACGGGCCTCTCGGGGGCCTATGCAGACCTGCTGGGGGTCTGTGCGGGCCTGCCGGGGCCTGTACGGGCCTCTCGAGGGCCTATGTGGGCCTGCCGGGGCCCTGTGCGGGCCTCGGGGGTCTATGCGGGCCTGCCGGTGCCCTTTTGGCATTGCTGTGTGAGAAAGTTCCCACGCAGCTTTTACCATAAAGTGAGACTAGGGACTTTTTTTTACAGTGGCGGAGGAATACAGTGCGGAAGGATGGATACCTACCTCCCGTCATTGTATTTCTGGGGCCCGTAGAGAGCGGTGGCATCAGCTGATGCTGCTGTTCTCCACGGGAGATCGTCGTGGGACACTCGTGGATTTCTGCGGATCAGGGAGTATATCGCTTGTTTGTTATTTTAATATTTTTTTTAAAGATGACACTGGCTTCGGGGAACAAAGTGACAAGTGATGGTGAGTATGTACTCTATGTTATATGTACTGTATGTCTATATGTATGTATTGTATGAATGTATTGTATGTAGTATGTATGTTGTATGTATGTAGTATGTATACGTATGTAGCATGTTGTATGTATGTTGTATGAATGTAGTATATATGAAGTATGTATGTATGTTGCATGAATGTAGTATATATGTATGTATGTTGTAAGAATGTAGTATATATGTATGTTGTATGAATGTAGCATATATGTTGTATGTATGTAGTATGAATGTAGTATATATGTAGTATGTATGTATGTTGTATGAATGTAGTATATATGTTGTATGTATGTAGTATGTATGTAGTATATATGAAGTATGTATGCATGTTGTATGAATGTAGTATGTATATAGTATGTATGTTGTATGAATGTAGTATAAATGTAGTATGTATGTATGTTGTATGAATGTAGTATATATGTAGTATGTATGTATGTTGTATGAATGTAGTATACATGTATGTTGTATGAATGTAGTATGTATGTAGTATGTAGTATAAATGTAGTACGTATGTATGTTGTATGAATGTAGTATATATGAAGTATGTATATAGTATGTATGTATGTTGTATGAATGTAGTATGTATGTAGTATGTATGTATATAGTATGTATGTTGTATGAATGTAGTATATATGAAGTATGTATGTATGTTGTATGAATGTAGTATATATGTAGTATGTATGTTGTATGAATGTAGTATATATGTAGTATGTAGTATGCATGTTGTATGAATGTAGTATGTATGTAGTATGTATGGTGTATGTAGTATGTATGTAGTATGTATGTAGTATGTATGAATGTAGTATGTATGTAGTATGTAGTATGTATGTATGTTGTATGAATGTAGTATATATGAAGTATGTATATAGTATGTATGTTGTATGAATGTAGTATGTATGTAGCATGTATGTTGTATGTAGTATGTATGTAGTATGTATGTAGTATGTATGTTTTTTTTTGTTTTTTTTTACATTCAACACATTAGCCGGATGATGGGACTACTACTGTCCCATCATTGGCTAATGTGTCAATCACTGTCATTGTAGCAGGCATAGCCCGATGGGACTTGTAGTCCCATCGGACGATACCTGCACACACACAAGACCCACGGCAGGCCCGTACAGACACCTGACAGCCGGCACAGGCCCCTGGCAGCCGGCACAGACCCCCGGCAGCTGGCACTGGCCTCCGGCAGGCCCGTACAGATCCCCGACAGCCGGCACAGGCCCCCAGCAGGCCCGTACAGACCCCCGACAGCCGGCACAGGCCCCCGACAGGCCCGTACAGACCCCCGGCAGCCGGCACAGGCCCCCGGCAGGCCCGTACAGACCCCCCGACAGCCGGCACAGGCCCCCGGCCGGCCCGTACAGACCCCTGACAGCCGGCACAGGCCCCCGGCAGGCCCGTACAGACACCCGACAGCCGGCACAGGCCCCTGGCAGGCAGCACAGACCCCCCGGCAGGCCCGTACAGAACCCCCGCAGTCAGCACAGACCGCGCATCATGATGTGCACAGACCGCGCATCATGATGACATCATTTCAGCAGCCAATGACAGCCACAACAGTGGCTCATTGCATTATGGGGATTTCCGATTCCGGTATCCGATATTGAAAAAATATCGGTATTCGGTATCGGAATTCCGATACAGCGAATATCGGCCGATACCTGATATTTGCAGTATCGGAATGTTCAACATTACTGAAGACTCATTCAGATAACACACTAGCAGCAGGGCAAGCGAGCTCCTGTAAAGCATATTGTGCCAATTCAGGCCAGATGTCAAGTTTACTGGCCCAATAGTCAAAGGGGAATGACCGGTGAGGGAGAACATCGATATGGGAGGAGAAGTAGTTTGTTACCATAGTTGACAACTGCTGTCTCCTGTCACTTTCGATCGAAGCAGTATTACCAGTCGTGTGAGCGGTACTTGAAAAATCAGTCCACAACATGGTCATGAAACCCCTGTGTCCAACGCCACTTCGGCTGTGTGCACCACGAACACATCTTTCATGTTGCCACCTACGGCTTGTTGGAAAAACATCACCACCGCTGTGTGCTGGGAATGCCTCAAACAAACGGTTTACCAGAGTTGCTTGTTTGTTAGCCAATATTAGCTCTAGGTTCTCCTGTGGCATGATGTTTTGGAATTTGCCTTTATAGCGTGGATCCAGGATGCTGGCCAACCAGTAGTCATCATCGTTCATCATTTGGCAATGCGGGGGTCCCTTTTTAGGATCTGCAAGGCATAATCACACATGTGGCCAATGTTCCAGGTGTCAATGATGCACTGCGAGTGCTGGGTGGAGGAGCACTTTCTGGCAAATCAACATCCCTCCAGTCACGCACAAACCCTGTACCTGACCTTGCCACGCCAACATTTTCTCTTGCCCCCTAAGAAGCATCCTCCTCCCCTAAATAATCATCCCCATCATCCTCCTCCTCCTCTTCCTCTTCTTCCTCCACCTCATCCACGAGACTTCCCTGATCAGATCCCTGCCATCAAGGCTTCCCTCCTCCTCTTCCTCCTCGGCTGCAGACACCTGCTCCTTAATGTGCGTCAAAGTTTGCATGAGCAGACGCATAAGTGGGATGCTCATGCTTATGATGGCGTCGTCTGCGCTTACCAGCTGTGTGCATTCCTCAAAACACTGAAGGACTTTACAGAGGTCTTTCAGTTTTCTGCACACCAGACAACTCCATGTCTGCCTGCAAACTGCCTGCCCGTGTATCCTCCCACAAATGAATTACAACCTGCCTCTGTTCCCACAGCCTCTGAACCATGTGCAGGGTGGAGTTCCACCTTGTTGCAACGTCGATAATTAGGCGGTGCTTGGGAAGGTGGAGCAATCGCTGCAGCTTCTGCATACGACTGGAGTGTACGGGCGACCGGCGGATGTGCGATCACAGTCATCGCACCTTATGGAGCAGGGGTGTTAACTCCGGATAATTATTGAGGAAGCACTGCACCACCAGGTTCAAGGTGTGAGCCAGGCAAGGTATGTGTCTGAGTTTTGAAAGGGCTATGGCTGCCACAAAATTCCGGCCGTTATCACTAACTACCTTGCCTGCCTCAAGATGTAGACTGCCCAGCCATGACTCAGCTTGTCGCTGCACGTAGTCGGCCAGTACCTCCGCGGTGTGTCTGTTGTCGCCCACACACAAATCTTCAACACAGCCTGCTGACGCTTACCACTAGCTGTTCGACAAGCTGTGGACAAGCTTTCGCTTCTGGAAGAGGAGGGTCGAACGCCTACAGCCAACTGTTTCCTATACCGTGGGCTAGGCAGCATTGTCCCACCGTCGCTGTCCCCTGTGGACCCTGCATCCACCACATTAACCCAGTGCGCAGTGTTGGACACGTAATGGCCCTGGCCATGCCTACTGGACCATGCATCTGTTGTGAGGTGCACCTTTCCACTCACTGATTGCTTGAGTGCATGGACAATGCGGTCTTTCACATGCACGTGGAGGGCTGGGATGGCTTTTCGCGAAAAGAAGTGCCGACTGGGTAGGTCATAGCGTGGTACTGCGTAGGCCATGAGCTCGCGGAAAGCTTTGCTAACCGGTAGGGCATCATCTCTAGCGAGATTAGTTTGGCAATGTGGGCGTTCAAAGCCAGTGTACGCGGATGAGAGGATGAGTACTGTCTTGTCCTACAGAGAGTCTCTGGTAGGGTGAGCTGGACTTGAGAGCTGCATATGGTGGAACTAGCGGTGGACATGGCGGATTGAGAGAGGGTTGGTGATGGTGATGATGTTGGTGGTGTTGCTGATGGCCTAGATTCAGTCTTTCGTAGCAATAACATTGTGATTCCATGACTGTTTTGCCCTTGCGACGACACCTCGACATTTGCTGCTGGTGGTGCGCTAACTGGTGCGCTTACAGTGGGGGAAGCGATGTAGCGTTGCTGACTACCTTCATTCAGAGCAGGTGCACGTGGTACGCGAGGTTTGGTAGTCCATCCACGCTTGCAAGTGCATGGTGGTTAAATGCCTAAGCATGCAACTGGTATTCAAATTTCTCAGATTTTTCCCTCGGCTAAAGGTCTTTGCACACTTCTTACAGATAAATTTTGTCTGATCATTAGGATTTTGTTCAAAAAAGTGCCACACTGCACTCTTCCTACTACGGAAGACATTTTGAGACCTTGCACGCTGTGCTAATTTGACCGTCTGGCCAAGCTGTCCTGCAACTCTTTTGTTTTTTGTAACACGTTTTTGGACTGCTACGGTCCTGCCAGATAACAGCTGTTGCGATGTCATTGCCTGCTGCGGATCCTCCTCCTCCTCTTCTGAGCTATTGGCAGCGGCACCATCTTCCCCCAATGGATGCCAATCTGGGTCAACAACTGGGTGATCCATCACCTCCTCTTCAATTTCATGTGCACCTTCCTCTGTGTCACCGTGTAAGGTGGTATAGTATGTGGGAAGGGGCACCTGAGTTTCATCAGGGTCTGATTCTGCCTAAGTACACTGCGAGGACAATGTAGTGCTCTGAGTGAATGTACCAGCAGAAATATCTAGCAGTGGCTGTGCATCAGTGCACTCCATGTCAGATTCATCTTGGACTGGGGAATTCACGTTTTGACTTGATAACCCAGGCATGGTATGTGAAAAGAGCTCCATGGAGTAATCGGTAGTGTGGCCTGCTACATCCTTCACTTTTGGTAGGGGTGAAGGACACAAGGAAAGGTGTTGTTCCTGACCAGCAGCCTCCAATGATGTCTCAGTGCTTTTGTATTTTGAAACTTCAGAAGAGGAGGCGAGAGAGCTGGAGGCTGTGTCAGCAGTGTAAGCCAAAACTTGTTCCTGAAGCTCCTGCTTTAAAAGTGGTTTACCTACTCCCAGAAAAGAGAGCCTTCGAGGCCTTGTGGAGCCAGACGATGATGCAGGCTCAACACCTCCTGCCTTAGGTGCTATTGTGCTTTTGCCACTACCAACAGATGCAACACCACCACCATCAGGACCAGCTGGCAACCCCCGCCCACTTCCATGGCGTCTTCCACTATACTTGCTCATTTTTGTGAAAATGTACCCAAAATATCACCAGCTATATGGTACTGTAAAACAAGGTAGAAGGTGTATCTACTATTGGTGAGAATTTAAATCTCAATAGAGATTTGAGGACGCAGAACTATTGTCTCAGGCCCAGTAGAGATTACACCTCAATATAACAGGCTGAAATTGGATGGTGAATGACAAGATGGAGGGTGTCTATAGGATTGGTGAGAATTTTAATCTCACTATAGATTTGAGGACGCAGAACTATTGTACTATTGTCTCAGGCCCAGTAGAGATTACACCTCAATATAACAGGCTGAAATTGGATGGTGAATGACAAGATGGAGGGTGTCTATAGGATTGGTGAGAATTTTAATCTCACTATAGATTTGAGGACGCAGAACTATTGTCTCAGGCCCAGTAGAGATTACACTTCAATTTAACAGGCTGAAATTGGATGGTGAATGACAAGGTGGAGGGTGTCTATAGGATTGGTGAGAATTTGAATCTCACTATAGATTTGAGGACGCAGAACTATTGTCTCTGGCCCAGGAGAGATTACACCTCAATGTAACAGGCTGAAATTGGATGGTGTATGACAAGGTGGAGGGTGTCTATAGGATTGGTGACATTTTGGATCTCACTAGAGATTTGAGGATGCTGACAATGATGCTCTCAGTCCAAGTACGGATGCAGGCAGCCTAATAAGCAGGACTGCTGCACAGTGCACACACAAAAGGGTGAAAAAATGAACCCTTGGTAACTGTGCAGAAAAGAGGAAGAAAAGTATTTTTGCTTTTAAAAAAGCAGTTTGCACAGCAGTGTGCAAGCAGCAATGCAGCTATCAGGGAGCCTTATAAGGCAGCCTAATAACCAACAGAGCTGATGCACAAAAATAGAGCCTCCCCTGTCACTGCACACAAAGTGTTGTGTTGTAAGTGGAAATCGCTAACAGCAGAAGCAGTTTTTTGGTTCTTCTAACCTGCCTAACGCTCTCCCTACAGAATCAGCAGCAGCTCTCCTTATGCTAAAATCTGCATAAGTAAGATGGCGGTCGGCATTCACGCCCTTTTATAGCCCCTGTGACACCACACAAAGCCAGCCAATCACTTGCATGCCCTTCTCAAAGATGGTGGTGACCGATGCCTATGTCATCGCGTTGCCCACAGTGTGCTTCCTCCATCATTGGCTCAAAAAGGGCGCTGAAAGCATCTTTTGAAACGCGACTTTGGTGCTCTGGTCGCTGACCTCGTGGCCAACCTCACGCTATGGTCGGGTTTCGTTTCATGAAACCTGACTTCAGCGAAAGTCGGCGACTTTTGAATATGACAGACCCGTTTCGCTCAACTCTACTGCAGGGTATTCAATCACTATGTTTCTGTCTTTATTATTTCTTGTTCAGTGGCCAGTGTGCACGTGCACTAACATGCTGCATGCACACCAGTTTATGTTCCAGTTCATATCTTTATTTTTTTTTTCATGAAAATGGGGGTCCGGACTGGGCGTGTGGACTTTGACTATCTTGGTGACTTGCCTCTTCAGACCGCATAGTGGCATTGTACTCGGCTGGCCAGGACCAGGTGTTACACAGTTAAGTGAGGGAAACCACAATTAAAAAATAAACTTCTTTTTACTGAAGAATAAGATTGTAGAAATTAATATACAGTATAGTAGGTATGAATCTTCATGGACTTTTCTTTTACAGCACAACACATCACGCACATTGCCTTCCTTGCAGAAATTGTTCTGCTCTTTTCAGTTTCTCTCTCTATTATTGGTACAGTGCAGCAAACTATCTTGGGAGCTTCCATCTTCCTCAACAACGTCACTAAAGTCCAGTTAGCAAGAGTCATAGACTCCATTCCATTGCAATGCTTTTACTCTTTCTCCTTAGCAGTGTGTGTGTCCACATACGGTGACCACTTGGTATGACGCTTCGTAACTATAATGCTGTCTAAATTCTCTTCCCTTTGCCCCCATCTCTGTAATCTCCTATTACCTCTCAGTTCTAACACTTTACACAGTCCAATTGGAATTTCTGGTCTAGACCTCATTCAATATTCCTTCTTTCCGTTCTTATCGAATCTACTGCTAGTAATCTTGCCTCTCACTATGTCTTTATTCTCCTCGGAATCTTAATATTTACAGTATCTCTTAGGTCCCACTCTTGCCACAGGAACACCCACTACATGCGGTTCTGCCAATTACCTCGAGCTGCTGGATCTTGGAACCTATCTGACCCACAACCAGCAAGTTGTCCTCTCTCTTCCCACATAGCCCCAACCATTCTGGGCTAGTTCCAACTATTAACTCTTCTGTTTCCAAACTGTGTGCATATACCTTTCTCAACAGACAAAATCACAATCAAAGACTGTGCAAGGCACCTTATCACAACACATATATTCAAAGTGAGTTTTTGGCAGCACCTCCACTTCCTTACACTGATATCCCAGCATATGAAGGAAGAGCAGGGAGGAGAAGAGGGACTTCTTTTCCTCCTTCTTGCATACTGCAAAGATTTCTGTCACACTACTGTGAGCATGATCCTACTGTGCTGTAGCATTGATTTACAGCAATCCTAAACTAGTTGATTACTCATCAAGACTCCCTGTACTGATGAATCCAAGGCGGCACAACGAGCATCAAGGCTTTTGCTGTTTCCCCTTTCTCCTCCTGTACTGCCTGATACAATGTCTCAAGGTAAATTCTGCTACTCATTTGACCTGACCTTCATTATTTTATGACTGTGACCTTGAGATAGTGACTGTAGTTATTATCCGTGTTAGTACTGTCCCTAATTTGGGATCCATCATATTGGTCTCCTGTGTGTTTTTCTCTGTTATTACATACTATACATTAGCTTCTGGGTAATACTGTTTATGACTTAGACGGTATGTGTACATTACTCCTATACCAGCTTTGCAGAGATTTCAGGCACTGCATTCTTTAGGAGCACATGTTGTGGGATTATTTTTGTCTCTCATCTGATACAGTGTAACTTTCCAGCTGTTCCCACATTGGTATTTAGCTGTTATCGCTTTGTACTCCATATTATTCTTATTTTGTAACATTTATTGCTCAATAAAATTTATATTTTGCTAGCTAACCCCCTATTTTTTGGCTATCTCTGTCATTATCAATGGTTTTATTATATGTATTGATATTTGGATTATGTTATCTGTTACCCCCCTTTTGGGTTGAATCTGCACACCATGTCTGCCAGTAGCAGACTAGTCAAGGACTGCTGTCATTCACTGCTGTAGCGCTCTGGAATCACTCTCACATCAGTGTGACTGACAACTCTGTGTGTGGAGGGAGCACTGGGAGGAGGATAAGAGGGGTGTCTTTCTATTTTTCTCTGCATCTACAGGAATGTCAGTCACGATGCTGTGGGCAGCCAGCAGCCATTCCTTTCACCCAGCTTGGTCTCAGGTCAGCATTTGTGTACCAGTTTGTAGAGCTGAGTGGCTGTCTTCAGGTCCAGGGCCTGGATAAACTTCAGGAAGCACCTTCAGAATCTCATCCAAGATGATCCTCTGGCGCTGGAGCCGGAAGCAGCGCAGCCATTTCACAAAGCGGGTAAGGTCCTTTTGGGTTAAAAATTTCCTGGCCCATGCCAAAGTTCTTAAGCCGTTTCTTGAACAGCGGTTCCACTTAGACCTCCAGCTGGTCAGAGACAGTTTGACGCTGGGTGATGGACAGGGGATGCTGGGCCTTGTGAGGGTTCCAGACTTGAGTGACACCCGCACTGGCGCAAATTGAAGTTTCCCTTGGACCATAGGCTTTTGGGTACTATGTCCAGCACCTTCTTGGGTAGGCTTGCACTGGTTGTTCGAGGCTCTAGTAGGGCCACCAGCATGATTGATTCTTCTTGGGTCAGGGGTGGAGAAAATGTCATGGTCACATCTTCCTCGAACACTTTGGTCACCTTCAGCTCCTGCAGTAGGTCTGCTCCCATAAGGTTGAGTGGGCAGGTCTCCACCGTAAACTGGAATGGGATGGAGTGTCCTGGCTGCCTTCACAGCTCAGGGGCTTGTTAGCTGGGAATGTGTCACGCTTACCGCCGGCTCCACGCTCGCCGCCCCGCCTCGTCCTCGGCTCCTGCTGCGGCCTCTCCCCGCGCTGGGTGCGCCCGCCGCCTCCGGCGTGCTCCCGTGGTGGGCGCGCGCTCGCCTGCACTCCCGTCCTCTGCCCCGCGCTCTGTCCCGGCGTTCTGCCCGGGGCGCATGCGCGCCTTGCGCTCCAGGTCCCAGTACAGGCCAAGCCAGGCCTTCTCCCCGCCTTCCTGACCCTGCTGACCTAATCCGGAACTCCTGTCTCTATAAGAGGCAGCCTTTTCCTCCAGCTCACCGCCTGATCGTCACTTGTCTCTCACTGTGACTCTGGCCCCAGCCTGCCTGCCTTTTCCTGCTGCTCTTACCCTTTCCTCGAGCACCCTGTGTAACCTGGTCTTTGTGTTCCTCCCAGTGCCCGCCATCCGTGTCCGTGTTCAGCCTGTGCCTGCGTCTGACCCGTGTCTTGCCGTTCCAGCCTTGCCTGCCTGTATCCTTCAGCCTCCGTTCCTGGCTTCCAGTCCTGCCGGTTCCGGTCCAGCTCCTTCTTCCGCCTGCCCGCTGCATCTCCTATTGTGCTCCTACGTCCTTGGGTACCAGCTGCCGTGGTGAGTAGTTTCCCCTGGGCCTGTCCCAAACGCTCCCTGTATAGGGGGTGGTCCACCTGGTCCGCTCGCCCAGGGGAGGTTCGCTTGCCGCGGTCCAGTGGGTTCACCCTTGGGAATCATCACAGAACGATCAGGCCATGGACCCCGCTGGTACTTCTACCCCGACCCAAAAGGAACTTCTGTTCCTGCGGGAAAATCAAGCGAGGATCATGTCGTTCCTCAAGTCCATGGAGTCTCGTCTCTCGTCACTACAGGCCTCGGATCCGGGGAGTACCACCCAGATCGCCGGCCTCCAGCAGGAGCTTGCCCAGCAGCGCGACACTCAGGCTCATATCCTGAACTACATGGCCTCGGTGGACAACCGCTTGCTGGCCCTCCAGACCGCGGCCGCAGCCCCGGCACAGCCTGCGGTTCCGCTCCGTTCCCCTCGACTGGCTAAACCCCTGCGATATAGTGGCGACCCCAAGACGTGTAGAGGGTTTTTAAATCAATGCCAGCTACATTTTGAGTTGCTGCCACAACAGTACCCCACTGACCGTGCCAAGGTGGCCTTCATCGTGTCCCACTTAGAAGGAGAGGCTCTAGCGTGGATTAACCCCCTCTGGGAAAGAGACGATCCCGTGGTCACTCAACTCTCCTTTTTTCTAGCCACCTTTCGTAAGGTGTTTGATGAACCCGGTCGCCTTGCCTCCGCTACCGAGGCACTGTTCAATCTTCATCAGGGCACGCTCTCAGTAGGTCAGTACGCCATTCGGTTTCGCACCCTGTCCTCAGAGTTGGGTTGGAACAATGAGGCCTTGGTGGGAGCCTTTTGGCGGGGTCTTTCAGGGCGGATCAAGGACGAGCTGGCGGGTCGGGATACCCCCACCTCCTTGGAGGATTTAATCTCTTTGGCCACCCGCATCGACCTCCGCTTTCAAGAACGTTCCCGAGAGCTCGCTAGGGACAGGAGACCTCTTCGCGCTCCTCCGTCCGCTCGGAGTCCACCTCGAGTCCGCTCAACTCCAGCCTCCACGCTCCCGCTACCGGAACCCATGCAAGTGGATCGCCTCAAACCGGTGGAGGAGCGTCGGAGAGAGAGGGTCGAACAGGGGCTCTGTTTCTACTGTAGGAGTGCGTCCCACTTTCTTTCTGCCTGTCCCATTCGTCCGGGAAACGCCTCCGCCTAGGACAGGTAAGAGAGGCCTTCCTAGGTAATTCTGACTCCTCTCTACCCTTGACCCTATCTGTCCTTTTGCACCTGGATTCTAAACGTTTTTCTGAATGGGCCTATATAGATTCTGGGGCGGCCGGTAACTTCATTCAACTTGAGGCGGTTAGGAGACTTGGAATTCCTGTCAGATCCCTGGAGACCCCTCGGCAGATTGCTTCGGTCGACGGTCAACCCCTGCGGGAGTCCGTTACTCAGGTTACCGAAGAGGTGGAGCTTCAGGTCGGAGCCTTACACCGGGAGAAGATAGTATTCTACGTGCTGCCTTCTTTGTCCCATGCCATCCTTCTGGGACTCCCCTGGCTAAGGACCCACGAGCCTATCCTGGATTGGCGCTCTGGTGACGTTCTGCGATGGGGTCGACTTTGTCAAGATAAGTGTTTACTCCCTGTACAGCCGCCGAAATTTCCAAGTCCAACGTCGATGTCTACCGGATTACCCTCCGCCTACTGGGCCTTTTTGGATGTCTTCGACAAGAAGGAAGCAGAGGTCCTGCCCCCGCATCGTCCATATGACTGCCCCATCGATCTGCTCCCCGGTTCTACGCCGCCTCTGGGTCGGATCTACCCGCTGTCTCCCTCCGAGACCCAGGCCATGTCCGAATACGTTCAGGAAAACTTGGCCAAAGGCTTTATTCGTAAGTCTTCCTCTCCTGCAGGCGCTGGGTTCTTTTTTGTCAAGAAGAAGGACGGGTCCCTGCGTCCCTGTATTGATTATAGAGGGCTCAACAATATCACCATCAAGAACAAATATCCTCTGCCCCTCATTCCGGAGCTATTTGACCGTCTACGGGGTGCACGGATCTTCACTAAATTAGATCTTCGAGGGGCCTACAATCTGGTCCGGATCCGCTCCGGTGATGATTGGAAGACCGCCTTCAACACTCGTGACGGCCATTATGAATACCTCCTTATGCCCTTCGGCCTATGCAATGCTCCCGCGGTGTTCCAAGAATTTGTCAATGACATTTTCCGAGATCTTCTTTATTCCTGCGTGGTGGTTTACTTGGAAGACATTCTGGTGTTCTCTCCGGATTTGTCCACACACCGAAAAGACGTGCGTCAAGTTTTACTTCGTTTGAGAACACATCGTCTCTACGCCAAGCTGGAGAAATGCGCCTTCGAACAGTCGTCTCTGCCGTTCTTGGGTTACATCATTTCCGATTCTGGCTTGCGCATGGATCCGGGAAAAGTGTCTGCGGTACTCAACTGGCCGCGTCCTCAGGGAATTAAGGCAATCCAACGGTTCCTGGGATTCGCCAACTATTACCGGCAGTTTATTCCGCACTTTTCCTCTCTGACCGCTCCCATCTCTGCTTTGATCCGAAAGGGAGCCGATCCTCACCACTGGCCTCCTGAGGCCGAGAATGCCTTCCGAACCTTGAGGCAAGCCTTTGCCACAGCCCCGGTGCTACATCGTCCAGAGGCGAACAAACCATTCACCCTAGAGGTAGACGCTTCTGCCACCGGAGCAGGTGCGGTTCTCTCCCAGAGATCTCCTTCCGGTCGCTTGGTGTCCTGCGGCTTCTTCTCCAAGACATTCTCCCCTGCAGAGAGAAACTATACCATCGGGGACAGAGAGCTGCTTGCCATTAAGCTAGCCTTGGAAGAGTGGCGGTATCTTCTGGAAGGAGCGGTACACCCACTCCACATCTTCACCGACCACAAGAATCTAGCCTACATTCAATCAGCACAAAGGCTTAATCCCCGGCAGGCCCGATGGTCATTGTTCTTTAACCGTTTCGACTTTGAGCTCCATTTCCGTCCGGGTGATAAGAATCTCAAAGCGGATGCCCTGTCTCGATCCTTTCTGGTCACCGACAACGAGGAGGAGCCTTCACACATTGTGGAGCCAAGCAAGCTCATCGTAGTCGCGCCTGTTAACCTGACTTCCGTGCCCCCCGGCAAGACTTTTGTCCAAGATCATGACAGGAGGCGAGTTCTACATTGGGGTCATGCTACCAAGTTAGCGGGTCATGCCGGCCTCAAGAAAACATTCTCCCTCATCTCTCGTTTTTATTGGTGGCCTTCTTTGTCTCAAGATGTCCGAAGTTTTATCCTCTCCTGCCCATCGTGTGCCAAGAACAAGGTCCCACGTCAGCCACCCTCCGGTTTTCTGCATCCACTTCCGGTTCCCTCGGCTCCATGGCAGCATATCGCGATGGATTTTATTACGGATCTACCTCGTTCCTCAGGTCACACGGTCATTCTGGTGGTCGTGGACCGCTTTTCCAAGATGGCCCACTTCATCCCTCTGCAACATTGAGCTAAACCTGCCCTCCGCTTACCATCCCGAGACAAACGGCTTGGTTGAGAGAGCCAACCAAACCTTGGTCACGTACCTGCGGCATTTCGTCTCTGCCAGGCAGGATGACTGGGCATCCTTGCTACCATGGGCTGAATTTGCACTGAATAATGCAGTGGCTGATTCCACTGGTCAGACGCCGTTCCTTCTAAATTACGGCCAACATCCGCGCGTCACTGTCCCGATGCCAGTGTCCTCCGCTGACTCCAGGGTGGCAGACTGGGCAGTGGAGGCTTGCAACATTTGGGATCGCACTCAGGATGCTATTCGTGCCTCTAAAGAAAGAATGAGGGCATCCGCCGACACACATTGGCGACCCGCTCCAACCTTTCCCCCCGGCAACTTGGTGTGGCTCTCTGCTCGAAACATCAAGCTGTGGGCCGAGTCCATCAAGTTCGTGCCGCGATACATCGGACCTTTTAAGGTTCTCGAGCGAATCAGCTCGGTGATCTACCGCCTGGCTCTTCCTCCACATTTAGCCATCTGCTGGGTCATCAGACTTGTCTTCGGACAAGTTTGAGGTTAACGCCATTGTGGGACGCAGGATTGTGCGTGGCAAAAAGTTTTATTTGGTGGACTGGAAGGGTCATGGTCCAGAGGCCCGGAACTGGGAGCCAGTGGAGAACACCCACGCTCCGCTCCTGATCGCAGCCTTTGAGCGTAGCGAGGCTCAGAGGGGGGCCCTAGGAGGGGGGGTAATGTTAGGCGTCGGGTTCCTGCAGCTACACAGCAGGAATCCGGAGCCATACATCCAGCGGTCTCCCATTCCTTTCCGACTGATCAGGGACCTACACAGCAATCCCGGCGATCCAGGAGCCCTGCTCAGACCAGCTCTCTGGGTCTGGATGTTGCTGCCACCTCTGGACCAGCAATGGTAGCGCAACCTGCTTTGCAGGAAACCACTCCAGAGGCTAAGTCCTCTCGCCACGCTACTGAGCATGCCCAGGAGACGATATCCCAGTGGAGATCGGGGGTCACTTGCTCAGGTCCTTCTCCTGATCTGATTGGCCCATCTCAGAGGTCTGGAAGGTCCCGGAAGTGCATGTCTATAAAAGGCCCGCATGGCCGCTCGGCCATGAGCTAGTATAGACTATAGTTGCTATGTGTGAATGGTCACCGATGTATGTTTCTGGTGACTGACTCATTTGAAACCCCTTCCCTCTGATATTACGTATGTGGTTAGGGAATTAGATTTATAGTCAGCGCCAGTCTGTGGCAAGCCATACGCCACAGTGCATACCGCACCGCTACACTAGCGTCCGATAGTGTTATGCCTCACGGCACTGTCGTACAGCGGCAGTAGTTACCGCCGCACTGCAGTTAGCAGCACTTAGGCCTCTTTCACACATCAGGTTTTCGCCGTCAGGCGCGATCCGGCGCTTTTGACAGAAACCGGATCCGGCGAAATGCAATGCCGGATCCGGTTTCCCCCCCATTGACTTGCATTTGCGCCGGATCGCGCCGGATGGCCATGCGTTTCATCCGGTTTTCGCCGGATCCGGCAATGTGTCGCGATCCGGCGTCTGGAAAAAACGGCTACTGTAACGTTTTTTGTCTCCGGCGAAAAAGCCGGACACGCCGGATCCGGCGCGTCCGGCTTTTTCACACAATAAAAGCCTATGAGCGCCGCAATGCGCCGGATCCGGTTTTTTGGTCTGAGCATGCTCAGTAGCTCTGCCCACAGGAGATATATAAAAGTAAGACAATGGGACCCTCAGCCACACCCAACATGCCACCCAAGCCAAGAACCAGGAGCAGGAGAAGGCAGCAGACATCTGCAGCAGCAGCACCATCAGCACCACCCCAAATGGAGCAGCAAATGGAACATGCTGAGGAGGGGAGTCCAGCAGCAGATGAGAGACGGTAATTATCAAATCCCCCATTCCTCCAAACTAGGGCCATGGAATATCAAGATATTCATTGGCCCTTTGTTTCTCTTTATTCAACAGCCGCCAAAGAGATGCAGCAGCAGCAGCAGCAGCAGAAATGGCATCACTGGCAGCAGCAACAGCAGCAGCAATACCCACAGCCATGGAGTCTGGCCATCAACAGGACAGCACATCTTCTTCTGGGAGCCCTCCCTCGCATCGTCAGCGTTTGACGGTAAGTTTTTATTTCCAAAATCCATCATCTCTGTAATATATGTCTATTCATTGCCTTTTATTTCAAAACAGGAATCACAAGATGAAGAGGAGCTCCCAGAAGAAGAAGGAAGGGGTGGACAGACACCTGGAGTGGGCTCACAATTGGTAAGTTTTTTGCATCAAACGCAGAAACACAACATCACACTACACACAACACATAGAAAACAATGTTCTGCAGACCACACACAGCAAACAAATGCCTACATCCAAAGACATAACATTTTTTGTTTTCTTCTCTAGTCTTCCCAATCTGGTGCTCGGCCAAGAGGTCCTCGCAGTGCCTCCCAGGGTCGTCGGCGACAGCAACGCGGCGGTCACCAGCGTGTAAGTATAAATATTTTTGCTTTGTTTTTTTGCACTTTTTATTTCATTTCTTTTGTGGAGGCTAATGTTATTTTTGTCTTTTTCTTTAACAGCCTTCACAGCGTGCTCCCGACTCTGACGGTGAGGATGGAGGACTCGATGTGGACCACCTCATCGATCTCGTCAGACAAAGGGAGCCGCTCTGGAATATGGCTGACCGCCGCCACGCTGACCTTATCGTTACCCGACGACTCTGGGAGGAAATCTGTTCGCTCCTTGTGGGCCGCTGGGAGGACCTCGATGTTCAGGCCCAGATTAAAGAGCGTAAGTATATACAGTACCGGTTGCTTGATGTAAACCAGTGTTTCCCGAACTCCAGTCCTCGTGGTCCCCACGGATCATGTGTTCAGGATTTCTATTTACTATGGAAATCCTGAAAACATGACCCCTGGGGACCATGAGGACTGGAGTTTGTGAAACACTGATGTTGTATACTAACCACTCCTTTCAGGGAACAGAATTGTGAATCGGTGGCGGTCTGTGAGGGATCGTTTCAAGAAGGAGTTCAATAAAGAGATGTGGGCCCCGAGTGGATCTGGAGGACGCAGGAGCAAGTACAAGTACGCACAAGCCCTGTCGTTCCTCCGGGAAACAATGCTCACCAGAAGGTAAATATTACACACCACATGTGAAAAAAAATGTTAGATGTAACTTTTTTTTTTCAGCCAGGGCCATACCATGTCAGTATTTTAATTGTTTTTTTTTCTCTTTATTCCACAGCACGGTGAGCAGCACTCGGGAGCCTGCACGATTGGACCCTTCTGAGGCGATCCCTGAGGAGACCGGCACCGAGGGACACTTCGACCGCCCCGGTACATCTGCACCTTCCCAGCCTTCCCACACATTCGACCCATCTGTCCCATCCACCAGCACAGGAGCATCGTGGCCGCCTACATTACATGAAGCTGCTGGTGAGGAGATCGCTTTCCCTTTACCCCACCCTTCTGCCCCTGCCACCTCTAGTACACCTGCGGGTACTGGGCGGCAGCGGCAGAGGGGTCAGGAAAAGAGTTATGCGCAAGAGTTCTTGCATCTGAATGCATCTTTCCAGAACTGTCTAAAAGTCTTGTCAGAGCAAATCTCCGCAGGCTTTCAGCAGATCAACTCCAGCATTCTGGAGGTGAAGACACTTCTGCAAACCATGCATTCAGAAGCAAGATCTTCGCCAAACCACACCTTTTTCAGGTCTGTTGTGGAGCGCATGGCAACACTATCTCCTACCCAGCAGATGCATGTAATGCATTCGTGCCACGGTGCTCTACAGCAGGTTACCTCCCAACCTCCACCTCCCACCACTGTAGTTCCTCCACCTGCACCCCCTCCAGCCACTTTCCATCCTCCCCCTCCTATTACATCTGCACCCCCTCCAGCCACTTTCCATCCTCCCCCTCCTATTACATCTGCACCCCCTCCAGCCACTTTCCATCCTCCCCCTCCTATTACATCTGCACCCCCTCCAGCCACTTTCCATCCTCCCCCTCCTATTACATACCAGCAACCTCACCAGTACCAGCAACCTCCCCAGTACCAGACATCTCCCCACTTCCAGCAACCTGCCCCGTACCAAACTCCTTCCCCGTACCAAACTCCTTCCCCGTACCAAACTCCTTCCCCGTACCAAACTCCTTCCCCATACAACTTTCCATCAACATCATCTGCTCCTACAGTCCCTGCCCAACCCTCCACTCCACCGCCCACCACCTCTTCTGCCTCCAACATGTCCACCCATTCTGTAGCTTTTTCCACACCTTCACCTCTAACTGTTCCTTCCCCACCACGATCCCAGTCCTCTCTCCACACACCCAGTGTCGAAGTGTCCCGCAGCCCCTCCAGCAGTATTTCCACCCCACACTACACAGATTTGTAATGTGTGTTTTTTAATAAAAATGCCCATTGGGTTTAAAACCTTTATTAAAAAAGTTTTTTGCACTTTAAAAACATTTTACAAAAAAAAAAAAAATTTTAAATAAAAGTTAAATTATCGTTTCACAATGGTTGTCTGTCTTTTCTTTCTGCGGCGAACTATGTTTAAAAAAAAGGTTAAATACAGGGTATTTCAAAGGTAAAAAGGTATTCAAAACCAGGTATATAACTGTGGGTAAATTTTAGCTTTTTGCCACAGTTGTGTTCCTGGTTGTGTTTGAAGCAAAGTATTTCACCTAAAAAGTTGTGTTTATTGTTGGTGATTTCCTAACAATGTACACAACTTTTGTTAAAAGGTGAAATACTTTGCATAAAACACAACCAGGTACACACCTGTGGCCTAAAGCTAAAAATAGTAGACCATGACAAGATAGCCAACTTTGGTTGGCAAAGGTATATACTGTTGGTCCAGAAGGTACACAAGTTTGGTTAGGGCACAAATCTTTCACACTCTGTCATCCTGCCAGTGTACTCTGCCTTGAGGGGCCACAAGGGTCAATTTTAAAAACCGGATCCGGCGTAATCCGTCGAAAAACGGATAGAAAAACGGATGAACCGGATGAGACGGATCCGGTTTTGTCTGTCAAGAACAAGACGGATCCGGCAGAAAACCGGATCCGGCACATCAGGTTTTACAAAACATTTGCCGGATCCGGCATTCCGGCACGACGCCGGATCGCGCCTGACGCCGAAAACCTGATGTGTGAAAGTAGCCTTACCGGCGTCCGTGGTAGCGACGCCGCACGCACGGTACGTCAAGAGAGACACCGACCTCTGCCTTGGGCCGTGTCCTGTGACCATATACC
Source organism: Dendrobates tinctorius (assembly GCF_039654945.1). Lineage (NCBI taxonomy): Eukaryota > Metazoa > Chordata > Amphibia > Anura > Dendrobatidae > Dendrobates > Dendrobates tinctorius. The sequence goes on along the minus strand of NW_027361898.1, from coordinate 26,126,340 downwards.
GTGTGCAAGCCAGCTGAGACCTGTGAAGCTAACAGGCTTGGCGTTTATGCTTTATTTATACTAAAGCACCTCTGTGAGTTTAACAGAGTCCGCTCTGCGCACCTCGGGTGACGTTTAACCCGAGCGTAGTATACCGCCATATAGCGAGTCTGCCATTACTCAGCAGCGGTTGTTACACCTACTGCACGGTGGACCCCGGGCGGCGAACGCACTTCCTATTATTTATATTTAGTGCGTTCCGCTGTCCCTAACACCCCTGCCTACTTGGTGCCTGTGGGTTTCTTTCTCTAGAACTGGGCAGCATGTATGATGTCCCCGCTTCATATTCATCGGAGGAGAAACTGTGACATTGTGTGTTTGCCTTTTTGTGTGAGGGTGCTCCCCCCTTCTGAGGATGCACTGATGGTGATGTAAATGCTGGCAGCTCTGTCTGGCACTTGGATTCCTCATTTTCAGACCCAGCAGCTGCAGACACTGATGACCTACACCTCCCCGCCCCTGCACCCCGAGCTGTGGGCTCTGCTGGCTGGTGTATCAAGGGGGCACCTGTGGTGTTTTGTGTAGGGAGAGTTTCACTTTCTTCTCCCGGTATCATAGCTGGCACTTTTGAGAGGGTGCCCTGTGGATATAGGGACACCTCATTGTCTGGATTTGGCATTGGCCCAACTGGTGACAATGAACTGAGAGGTGGGGGAGAGAGAGAGCATGAGGAGCAGGGAGGGGTGGAGGAGAGAGTGGAAAGATGAGGAGGAGAAAAGAGAAATGAGGGAGGAGAGGAGGAAGATGACAGAAGAGGGGGGAGAGAGAGGAGAGGGATGAGGTGTCAGAGACACCGCACTGCACTTGCTCATAGAGCCAGTGCGCGTGTCCTGAGTACAGAAGCAGTGCTGAAAGTTACCTGTGGAGCAGGGCAGCAGAGGTGACCAGGCGTGCTTCAGGCTAATAGTGTCAGGGTCCAGTCAGCGCTGGAAAGTAAAGAGGCATAGGACCTGCGGACACTGAAACTGAATAGTCTGCACGGGACCTATGGTCATGTGACTGCAAGGGGGCGGGGCTTAGCGTCCTGCATTCAGATAGGACAGGACACCATACAACAACTCAGAGTCTGGCAAAACAGAGGTCACAGCAGTACGGGCAAACGAGGTACAGGAGGGACGAACAGACGGGTAGTCAGACAGAGCCAAAGATCATACACAAGAGGGCGACGTGGTACCAAGGGGACAAGCAGAGAGAAGTCTGCTCACAAGCAGAGAGTCATACACGAGAGGTAGCGCAGTACAAGAGGGTCAGGCAGAACTCGTTACAGGGACTGAACCGGATCAAAACCAAACAAGCAAGCAAGTTATCAGGCACAAGGCACACGTATACAAGAGGTCACTTAACTCAGCCGAGGGCAGGAGTATAACTGACACCGGACCCAGGTCCAGTGAGCACTAAATAGCCTCCTGCTGCCAGAGAGAGGCAGCACAATTAACCCATAGTATAACCAGGATGGGTCAAAGCGAAATCCCGTCCTGGATCATGACAGTACCCTCCTCTCAATGGGGGGCCACCGGACCCCCAGGTCTCTCAGGGTACTTGGCATGAAAGGCTTGGATCAACCGATCCGCATGAACTGATCGAGCAGGAACCCACGAGCGTTCCTCAGGACCGTAGCCCTTCCAATGTATCAGATATTGAAGGGCGCGAAGGACCAACCTGGAGTCGACAATTCGTTCCACCTCGTACTCAGCCTGCCCATCTACCAGAACCGGTGTCGGGGAAGATGATCCCTCCCCACCGGACCTCACAGGTTTCAAAAGGGCCTTATGGAAAACATTAGGGATCCTTAGAGATGGCGGAAGACTCAACCGAAAAGCCACCGGGTTAACTGCTTCGGTAATTACATAGGGACCTATAAACTTGGGTCCAAGCTTCGCAGAGGGGACCTTGAGCCTTATATTTTTGGTGGATAACCATACCTTATCTCCGACCTGAAACACTGGACCCACGGATCGTTTTTTGTCCGCAAAAAATTTAAATTTGTCCTGGGCCTTCGTAATGTTATTCTGGACCTCCCGCCATACCTCCCCCAACCGCTGGATCGTCTCGTCCACCCCAGGACACCCAGAATTCAAGCGGGAAAATTCTCCAAAATGAGGATGAAACCCATAATTGCAAAAAAAAGGAGATGTACCCGTAGACTGGTTAGTGCGGTTAAATGCAAACTCAGCCAATGGTAACACAGAACACCAATCATCCTGTCGGGCTGAGGTCAAACAACGCAGAATTTGCTCCAGAGACTGATTGGTCCGCTCAGTCTGCCCATTAGTCTCTGGATGAAAAGGACAGACCAATACCCAACCTCCTACAAAAGGCTCTCCAAAATCTGGACACAAATTGCACTCCCCTATCAGACACCACATTCAGGGGTACCCCATGCAACCGCACCACATGCTCCACAAAAAATCTGGACAATGTTTCCGCATTAGGTAGAGCTGCCAAAGGTACAAAATGTGCCTGCTTACTAAACCTGTCCGCTACGACCCAGACCACGGTATTACCCTTGGAAGGGGGAAGGTTGGTGATGAAATCCATGGACAGATGAGTCCATGGTCTCTCAGGAATTGGCAGTGGTACCAATTCCCAGGCCGGCCGGTTATGGGGAGTTTTCGCACGGGCACAAACCTCACACGCAGACACATACTCCCCAACATCAGAGGCTAAAGAAGACCACCAGAATATTCTAGCAATGGCCTTCCGGGTCGCTGAGATCCCTGGATGTCCACCCAGAACTGAGTCATGGAACTCCTGGAGGACCTTGAGACGAAACTGAGCTGGCACAACAAGTTTATCCAACGGCTTAGCCGGAGGTGCAAGAGACTGGGCTTCTCGAATCTCCCGTTCCAACACATTAGAAACCTCTGCCACCACCACCCCAGGCTGAAGAATGGAGGATGGAGGTTCCGGGGGGGAGACCGGATCAAGACTGCGTGACAACGCATCGGCTCTGATATTCTTGGATCCTGGCCGAAAAGTGATCGAGAAGTTGAATCGGGAAAAAAAAGTGACCATCTAGCCTGTCTGGGAGTCAACCTTTTAGCTGACTCAATGTAAGCTAGGTTTTTGTGGTCCGTGATTACCGTTATAGGATGAACAGCCCCCTCCAAAAAATGCCTCCATTCTGCAAAAGCCAGTTTTACGGCCAGAAGTTCCCGATTCCCCACATTATAGTTTCTCTCCGCAGGGGAGAACTTCTTTGAGAAAAAGGCGCAAGGTCTTAAATTGGTCAAAGTGGCGGGTCCCTGGGACAATACCGCCCCCACCCCCACCTCTGAGGCGTCTACCTTAACAATAAATGGTTCAGAGGGGTCCGGTTGGATAAGAACCGAGGCCGACATGAAACATTTTTTCAAAAACTGAAATGCCGCTACCGCTGCGGTTGACCAATTCTTGATATCGGCCCCCTTTTGAGTCATGTCTGTCAGGGGTTTAGCCACCTGTGAAAACCCCCTTATAAATTTCCGATAATAATTAGCGAACCCTAGGAACCGTTGCAGACCCTTCAAATCACACGGTTGAACCCACTCGAGAATGGCCTGCACCTTATTAGGATCCATGCGATACCCTTCAGCAGACACGATGAACCCCAGAAAGGACAGTTCCTGAACAAATAATAAACATTTTTCAAGTTTAGCAAACAGACAGTTCTCCCTGAGCCTTTGGAGAACTGCCCGAACATGACCAATGTGAGTCTGTTTATCAGGCGAGTAGATTAAAATGTCATCCAAATACACAACCATAAAACGTCCAATCAAATCGGAGAACACATGATTTATGAAATTTTGGAAGACCGCTGGAGCGTTGGTCAGGCCGAAGGGCTTGACCAAATTTTCAAACAACCCTTCAGTAGTGAGAAAAGCGGTCTTCCATTCATCTCCGTCCCGGACTCGGATAAGGTTATACGCTCCCCGTAGATCTAATTTCGAAAACCACTTAGCTCCGGACAACTGATTGTATAAATCAGGAATAAGTGGAAGGGGATAAGTATTCCTCACAGTTATTTTATTTAACTCACGAAAATCGAGGCATGGGCGCAAACCACCGTCTTTTTTTTTTTTACAAAAAAGAACCCTGCCGCCACAGGAGAAACAGAAGGACGAATATGTCCCTTACGGAGGCTCTCGGAAATATATTCCTTCATCGCAGCCCGTTCCGGACCCGAGAGGTTATACAGGCGGGCTTTGGGCAATTTAGCACCTGGAACCAGGTCAATGGCACAATCAAATGGGCGGTGTGGTGGTAAAACCTCAGCCTCTTTTTCGGAGAAAACGTCAGTATAATCTATCAGGCACTCCGGAATGCCTTCTAGACCCACGGACGACACAGACACAGAAACAAGACATTTCTCAGAGCAATAGGGACCCCATTTAACAATATCCCGAGATTCCCAATTAATCACAGGATTATGCAGCTGTAACCAGGGGAACCCCAACACCAGTCCCGCAGGCAGGTTGTTCATTAGAAAACATGAAATACGTTCCTGATGTAAGGAACTCACTTTAAGGAGAAACTCTTCAGTACAAAACATAATGTTATTCTTAACCAGTGGTGTTTTGTCAATAGCAACAAGGTGAATAGGAGTCTCCAACCTAACTGTCCCTATCTTACACCTGGCCACCAAGTCAGAGTCAATAAAGTTCAATGATGAACCGCAATCCACGAAGGCAGAAGTGGATGTGGAGACACCCCCACAACAAAGTTCCACTTGAAATGACATTTTAGAAAATGCAGAAAAGGGTACCTGAGAGCCTGGGTGACCTCCACGATAATCACCCGGGCTCAGTCGCTTGTTGGTTAGTGGCCGGGAGGGGCAATCCTTTTTCCAATGTCCAGACTCGCCACTGTGAACACAGCATTTTCTCACGTGCCGTTGTCTCCTTTCTTCCTCCTTAAGGTTGATGGTTCCCATCTCCGTGATTTTCAATGAAGAACTGTCTCCCCTTCCTTGGGAGAATAATGAAGTCTCGGTTTGTATCACTCCCCTTGCCCGTAACCTGCGATCCATCCGGACGGCCTGTGTCATAGCCTCCTCCAGGGAATCAGGTGGGGGGTGGAGAGCCAAGGCGTCTTTCAGATGCTCAGACAGGCCTCTACGGAACAACCCCCGGAGAGCGGCATCGTTCCAGCAGACCTCAGCAGCCCAGCGTCTGAACTCTGAGCAAAACCACTCGGCTGAGTGTTTCCCCTGGCAAACATTCATCAGCCTGTCCTCAGCCATACGCACCCGATCAGGCTCATCATAAATATGCCCCATGGCCTCAAAAAATGCATCCACAGTCAAACACTCAGGGGCCGTGGTAGGAAGGGAGAAAGCCCAAGCTTGGGGGGCTCCCCTTAACAGAGACATAATGACCCCCACTCTCTGACTTTCATCCCCAGAAGAGTGTGGTCTTAAGGAAAAAAAAAGCTTACAGCCCTCCTTGAAAACTCTGAAGTCATTTTTATCTCCAGAAAAGGTATCTGGTAACTTCACTGGAGACTCAGGGGAAATTAATGTAACATCCCGAGCCCCCAATGAAAGAACCCCCTGCACAGTGTCGGCGATCAGCTGCTGAGACTGAGCCAGGACTCTTTGTTCTCCAAAGAGTTTCTGAGACATCAGCGTCAGATGCTTAACCTGCTCAGAAAGAGTGTGCACAGGATCCATCACACACACAGGTGAATGGGAGCAGAGAAAAAAAAGTGGTATAGGTCAGTTATAATGTCAGAGACACCGCACTGCACTCCCTCCTAGAGCCAGTGCGCGTGTCCTGAGTACAGAAGCAGTGCTAAGAGTTACCTGGGGAGCAGGGCAGCAGAGGTGACCATGCGTGCTTCAGGCTAATAGTGTCAGGGTCCAGTCAGCGCTGGAAGGTAAAGAGGCATAGGACCTGCGGACACTAAAACTGAATAGTCTGCACGGGACCTATGGTCATGTGACTGCAAGGGGGGGCTTAGCGTCCTGTATTCAGATAGTACAGGACACCATACAACAACTCAGAGTCAGGCAAAACAGAGGTCACAGCAGTACGGGCAAACGAGGTACAGGAGGGACAAACAGACGGGTGGTCAGACAGAGCCAAAGGTCATACACAAGAGGGCGACGTGGTACCAAGGGGACAAGCAGAGAGAAGTCTGCTCACAAGCAGAGAGTCATACACGAGAGGTAGCGCAGTACAAGAGGGTCAGGCAGAACTCGTTACAGGGACTGAACCGGATCAAAACCAAACAAGCAAGCAAGTTATCAGGCACAAGGCACACGTATACAAGAGGTCACTTAACTCAGCCGAGGGCAGGAGTATAACTGACACCGGACCCAGGTCCAGTGAGCACTAAATAGCCTCCTGCTGCCAGAGAGAGGCAGCACAATTAACCCATAGTCTAACCAGGACGGGTCAAAGCGAAATCCCGTCCTGGATCATGACATGAAGAAGGAGGAGAGCTAGGCGATGGTGGAGAGGATAGAGAAGGAGGAGAGGGAGAAGATGAGGTAGGAGGAAAAATAGGTGAGGGAGGAGAGGATATAGAAGGGGAGGAGGAAAGATAGGTGAGAGAAGGAGGAGAGGAGATGAAAGGAGGGGAGAGAGATAGACGGGAGGAGGGAAGAGAAATAGAGGGGAGAGAGGAGAGGGAGGGAGGAGCGGATTCCTTCCTGTCTTCTGCAATCGAAGAGGGCATGCTTGGACTTGTGGTGCCTTCTCCCTGGGGGGAAAGCGCGGTGCCTCACAGACGGCACAGGTTTGAATTCCGCTGAAAACACTTTTTCCTATCTTGTACACGTAAAAATAATCCTTTCCTGCTCACATAACTCTCAGTATCTTCTATGCTGTAAGTCTGCTGCTACAGCAATTCAGCTTCAACTAACTAACTTCCCTTTTTCCTTTCAATACATCATGCCATGCACAGCCTAAAAGCTGCCCCTGTAAATCCACATACTTAACTTTCTGAATGACGCACGTTCCTTGGATAGCCGATGTGTACGTTAGTTACCAGCTAATCGCTGGTCTCCCGCCTGTCACACGCAGCGATGCGTGCTGGCCAGCGGGAGACCAGCGATGGAAGAAATGTCCAGAGGTTTCCAAGAGCGATCAGCGATACCAGCAGGGGGCCGGTCGCTGATCGCTGTCACACACAGCGATCTCGCTGGTGAGATCGCTGTTGTGTCACAAAACTTGTGTGACGGGGCCTTTACACTACATTTACAAAGGACGGGAAAGAGAAAAAAGGTGGAGAGGTGTGTATCTTCGTAAAATTCACATTAAAACCTGTGCTCGGTGAAGACATTGGGGAGTTACAGTAATGTAGAGTCACTATGGGTAAATGTACATGGGGATGGAATAATGAAAAGATGCTAATTGGAGTTTGCTACAAGCCTCCTAATATAGTTGAACAGGTAGATGATGAAATGCTACAACAAATTTAAAAGGTAGCAAACAGTAACAGGATTCTTATAAAGGGGGATTTTAACTATCCAGACATTTAATGGGACATAGAATCTTCAGGTTGTACTTAAAGTTACAATTTTTTATCCACAGTTCAGGACAATTACGTCTCTCAGCTGGTAGATGAACTGACCAGGGGAGGTAATCTGTTGGATCTAGTTCTGTCAAATAGACAAGATACAATTTTAGATCTACAGGTCAGGGAGCATTTGGGAAAAAGTGAGCATAATATGGTAAGTTTCAAAGTAATTTTCAATCAAATTTTCTAAATGGGAAATGCTAAAACCTGGAACTTTAAGAAAGCTGATTTCAACAAACTAAAGGCTTAATCGTGTGGACTGGGACCACGTCATGGTAACTGGGGATACAGAACATAAATGGGGCATATTCATTAAAATACTACTAGAATCTTGCAGAAAACTTATATCCCCTGGTGATAAAATGTCAAGAAATAAACCATTATGGATGAACAGGACAGTACAAAGTTTAATAAGACAAAAACAAAGGGCATTTAAAATCTTGAAAGCCGAGAATACTGAAATAGCATTTCAGGAGTTTACAGTTCTAAATAAGAAATGTAAAGAAGAAATCAAGCAAGCAAAGTTATCTACAGAGAAACAAACTGCCAATGACATTAAGGCTAAGTGCACACGTAGCCAAACTCTCGCGGAAGTTACCGCGAGAATTCCAGAATTCCATTCCGCGGGAAAAATCGCATTTTAAATTCCTGCTATTTTCCAGCGGAAAAACTAGCGATTTGCAAGCGTTTGTAGCTTGCAGAATGCTAGCGTTTTTCAAGTGATCTGTAGCATCGCTTGGAGAACTGATTGACAGGTTGGTCACACTCGTCAAACATAGTGTTTGACGAGTGTGACCAACTTTTTACTATTGAGGCTGCCTCTGCGGCATCAATAGTAAAAGATATAATGTTAAAAATAATTAAAAAAATAAAAAATGGTGCTATATTCACCTTCCGGCGTCCCGCGCAGCCTTCCCGGGCCTCAGTGATGCTTCCGTTCCCAGTAATGCCTTGCGAGACCTTTGATGATGAAAAAACCAAAACAGGCAGAGATGCTTACCTGTATAGACAGGCCTCAATACAAATGCACTAACAGGGTGCAGCGGACCCAAGTAAAATGGCAACTGCACAGGTGCAATAATACCTAATGAAACAGCCAGCCTACAATCAGGGATTGGCCGTATGGCACACGAGTGCAAAAAAAGAATCTGTATGTGGCAATGTTCACACAGGGAATGCAGAGCATATGGTTCACAGCCTCTTAGTAACACCATATAGGGGGGCTGCCCAGTGCTAACTATAGTGCATCCCGTGTGAACAGAGGCCACAAGTTTACAGAACCATTTGGGCCCAACTGCACCCTGAAAAGATAAAAAGTGCACAAAAACATATCAATATATGTAAGGTATTGGTTAATATTATGGCCATAATACGTAAGCTGGCAAACTAACGTCAAAGTTCCTTACACTTGCCAGTCCTGCTCTACCATGAAAACCACAGAAAAGAGGAAAGAATCCTCCAGTATTTGAGAAAAAAACAAAACAAGCAGAGATACTTACCTGTATAGACAGACCTCAATACAAATGCCACACTAGGCACTCTTAATCATGATGGTATCCGTGGTATCATGATTAAGAGTGCCTAGTCACTTGAAACGCGTAGATCGCAAACCTTGTAATTTATGCTGGCTTTTAACCTCACTTGTATGGACTAAGTGAATAAAGAATTATATTTCACTATATCGTGGAGCTGGACATTTATCTTCATTACTTTGGATTGAGCGTCTGGACACAGCGGTCTTGTGCTCCGATGTTGGAATGTCATGTCTGGTGAGCTGGATTTGTATCCTGATTTATAAAAAGCTTTCCAAGAACCAAGGAGAGGCCACAATAATAAGCCCCAGGTGTGCGGGTAAGAGCCTGCACTGAGATCATAACATTTAACCCCAGAAGTGCAGGTCCACCAGCACTGGTTCCAGGCATTAACCCCAAGCGTGCGGGTCCAACCCGCACTGGGATCATGACAGTACCCCCCTCTCAACGGGGGGGCCTCTGGACCCCCAGGCTTGCCCGGGTACCTAGCATGGAAAGCCCGAACCAGGCGATCCGCATGCATCAACTGGGACAGCACCCAGGACCTGTCCTCCGGCCCATACCCCTTCCAATGAACCCATTATTGTACTGACCGCCGTACCAACCTGGAATCTATGATATGATCAATCTCATATTCCACATGTCCCTCAACCAAAACAGGAGGAGCAGCGGACTCGGACTCTCCCCGGACTGCTTCAAAAGGTTTGAGTAGAGATCTATGGAAGATGTTAGGGATCTTGAAAGAGGGTGGGAGGCACAGCCTGTACGCCACTGGATTGATTTTTTCCGCAATCTTGTATGGGCCAATGAATTTGGGGCCCAACTTGGCTGAAGGAATCTTCAACTTAATTTTTCGCGTGGAGAGCCAAACTTTCTCTCCAACCTGAAACGTGGGACCAGTTGTTCATTTCCTGTCCGCGACAAACTTATACCTGCCTTTAGACCTAGATATATTCCGCTGGACTTCCGCCCACGTATTTTTTAATCTCTGAACAAAGCCCTCTGCCCCGGGACACCCCGAATCCAGACGAGAAAACTCACCAAAATGAGGACTGAACCCATAGTTGATCAAAAAAAGGAGACATACCCGTGGATTGACTCACCCGACTATTGAAGGCAAATTCAGCCAATGGCAGTACATCACACCAGTCATTCTGTCTAGCAGAAGTCAGACATCTGAGGATCTGTTCCAAAGACTGATTAGTGCGTTTCGTCTGACCATTGCTCTCAGGATGGTATACAGACGAAAAGGACAGAGACATCCCTAATTTTTTGCAGAAAACATGCCAAAACTTAGCCACAAACAGCACACCATGATTAGACACCACATTCAGGGGTACCCCATGCAACCGGACCTCATGCTGCACAAACAATCTGGATAAAGTCTCAGCTGAAGGTAGTGCGGACAGGGGTGCAAAATGAGCCTGCTTTGAAAATCTGTCCATCGCTGCCAATACCACCGTATTACCCCTGGATGAAGGAAGATTGGTAACAGGTGGATCCATGGTCTTTCGGGAACTGCCAATGGCCTCAGCTCCCCCGCCGGCTGGCTATGAGAGCTTTTAGAACGAGCTCAGATCCCACAACCAGAAATGAATTTTTTTATGTCAGAACCAAGGGTAGGCCACCAAAAGATCCTAGCCACCACCAGATGCGTGGCTGATATACCAGGGTGAGCACTCAGCTTGGATTCATGGAACTCCTGCAAGAGTTTAAGGCGAAGTTGCTCTGGGACAAACAACTTGCCCCCTGGCTTGGCTGCAGGAGCCAGCAACTGGACCCCCTCAATCTCCCGTTCCAAATCAGACGAGATCCCTGCTAACACAACCCCAGGGTGAAGAATGGAGGACGGTGGCTCAGGGGAGACACAGGATCAAAACTGCGAGATAAGGCGTCAGCCTTGACATTCTTTGACCCTGGATGAAATGTAATAGTAAACTGAAAATGGGAAAAAAAGCGACCAACGGGCCTGTCTGGGCGTTAGTGTTTTAGCAGACTCAATGTATGACAAATTTTTGTGATCGGTGATCACAGTAACCAGGTGACTGGCCCCCACCAAAAAGTGCCTCCACTCCTCAAACGCCAACTTGACCACAAGAAGCTATCTATTGCCTACATCGTAATTTATTTCAGCAGCAGAGAACTTCCTGGAAAAGAAAGCACATGGCCTGAGGTTGGTTAGAGTGGCAGGCCCTTGGGAAAACACTGCCCCCTCCCCCACCTAGGAGGTGTCCACCTTCACAACAAATGGTTTGGACGGATCTGGCTGTACTAACACAGGAGCAGACATAAAGCATTTTTTCAGAGTCACAAAGGCCTCTTTTGTGAGCGAGGACCAATTTCTCACATCCACACCTTTGCATGTTAGATCTGTGAGTGGTTTGACGACCTGCGAAAACCCCCGAATAAATTTGCGGTAATAATTGGCGAACCCCAAGAAGCGCTGAAGACCCTTAAGATCTCAGGGTTGCACTCAATCCGCAATGGCCTGCACCTTCTTGGGGTCCATGTGAAAACCCTCACAGGACACAATCCCAAAAAAGACAATTCCTGAACAAAAAACACACATTTCTCCAATTTGGCAAACAGATGATTTTCCCTCAGTCTTTGGAGAACGGTTCGTACATGTTTCAGATGAGAATGACTGTCGCAAAATATCATCTAAGTAGATAACAACAAAGCGACAAATGAGATCCGAGAATACTACGTTGATGAAATATGGCAGGGGCATTGGTAAGACCAAATGGCATGACTAAATTTCAAACAGTCCCTCGGATGTGAGGAATGCCGTTTTCCATTCATCCTCCTCCCGGACCCTTATCAAATTATATGCCCCCCGAAGATCCAGTTTAGAGAACCATTTTGCCCCTGATAGTTGGTTACACAAATCGGGAATCAACGGACGGGGGTACGTATTCCGTACAGTAATCTTATTAAGCTCACAAAAATCGAGACAGGGACGTAAACCGCCATCTTTTTTCTTTACAAAAAATCCTGCCGCCACAGGTGAGACTGAGGGACGTATGTGTCCCTTGCGAAGACTCTCAGCAATGTAATCCTTCATAGCTAAGCGTTCAGGGCCAGATAAATTAAACAAATGGGCTTTAGGCAATTTAGCCCCCCGAACTAGCTCGATAGCACAGTCAAAGGGTCTATGTGGCGGCAACGTCTTCGAAGTCTTTCAGGTACTCCGGAATACCTTCCTGCTCGACAGATGACACAGACACAGATTTAGCAGGTTCAACCAGCAGTTCAGGTTTATCACATAACTTAGAATCATTAAACCCCCATTGAACAATCTCCCCCGTTTTCCAGTTAATAACTGGGTTATGGCGTTGTAACCAGGGCATGCCCAACACCAACCCTGCTGGTAGATTGTCCAGAACCAAGCAACTTAAGTTTTCCACATGAGTAGCGCCCACTCTGAGCAAAAACAAATCAAACATAAAGAGAATTCCCTCTTTAGTGAGGGGGGAGGAGTCAATGGTCACCACCTTGATCGGAACCTTGAGCCTAGCTGTCCCTATCTTGCAGCATGTGACCAATTGGGAGTCAATAAGATTGATGGATGATCCTCAGTCCACGAAGGCTGTAGAGGAAAAAGAACAACCGTCCACTAACAGTTCCACATGAATCAAAACCTTAGAAAACGAGGAAAAGGGTACCTGAGGGTCTGAGTAGTCTCCCCGCTGACTACCCAGACCTAGTCGTTTCCCGCCGACGGGATCGAGGATGGGCAATCAGGACACTCGATTTTCCAATGTCCCGTTTTACCAAAGTAGAAGCATAACTGCTTTTCCCTCCGGCGTTTTCTCTCCTTATCCTTCAGGGAGAGAGCACCTACGTCCATGAGCTTAGAGACAGTCTCTTTTCCCCTGGAGAACAATGGAGTCTCCACCTGCATCACCCCCCTGGCCCGCAACCCGCGGTCCATCCGGACTGCCTGGGTTGTGGTGTCCTCGAGAGAGTTAGGTGGGGGATGTAACGCCAAGGCATCCTGCAGCCGCTCGGACAAGCCTCTGCGAAAGAGTCCTCGAAGCGTGTTGTCGTCCCAAGAGACCTCTGCGGCCCAGCGGCGGAATTCAGTACAAAACCACTCAGCCGAGTGTTTCCCCTGACAGACACTCATCACCATGTCCTCTGCCAATCATACTCGGTCCGGCTCATCATATATGTGCCCGAGGGCCTCAAAAAATGCATTCACCGACACTCTCTCGGTGGGAGGAAGGGAAAAAGCCCAAGCTTGTGGGGACCCTCTTAATAAGGACATAATGACTCCCACCTTCTGGCTTTCGTCCCCAGAGGAACGTGGTCTCAAACTAAAAAAAAAGTTTGCAACCCTCCATGAAGATCCTGAACTCCTTTTTGTTCCCAGAAAAGAAGTCAGGCAGTTTAACAGGTGGTTCTGGGGACACCAGAACAACATCACTCACCCCAGCCCCCAGAGACCCATCAGATAAAGCCCCCCGCACTGTCTCAGAAACCTGCTGCTGAGAATGAGTAAGATCTTGCTGCTCCAGAGATAAACCCTGAAACATCTGACTCAGATTTTTCATCTGTTCAGCCAGAGACTGTATGGGATCCATAATTTTCTGCACAAAAACCCCAAAAAACTTAATGGTCAGTTATAGTGTCACGGTCCTGTCAGCGCCGGCGTGCAGCCACCGCTGAGCAGGGACTCACCCACACTGCAGGGGGGCCCGGGGTCAGATACGGCCAGGAAGCTCAGGCAAACAGGACCTGGAGAGCTGAAGTTAGCAAGCAGTGAAGGACCTATGGTCATGTGACTGCAAGAGGCGGGGCTTAGCATCCTGCTGCCAGAGATCAGCAGGACACAACTACAGGAATGCTCAGGTCAGACAAACGGGAGTCATACACAGAGATAGCAGTAAAGTACCAGGGATGAGACAGAACGGATAGTCGGGGCCAGGCAGCTGTCAAAGCCAAACAGACATAGAAGGTACCAAGCAGAATCCAACAAGCAGTATCCAGAGAACAGACCGAGTCAAAACCAAAGTATCAGGCAAACAAGAGCACAGCACAAACACACTCAGGGGTCAACACACTCTGCCAAGGGCGAAAGTATAACTGACGGGGATTGGAGCTTCCTAAGGCTATAAAAAGCTTTCCAAGAACCAAGGAGAGGCCACAATAATAAGCCCCAGGTGTGCAGGTAAGAGCCTGCACTGAGATCATAACATTTAACCCCAGAAGTGCAGGTCCACCAGCACTGGTTCCAGACATTAACCCCAAGTGTGCGGGTCCAACCTGCACTGGGATCATGACAATAGCCTTATACTGAAGCTCAACAAGCATGGACTGGGGGAAACTATATGGAGATGGGTAAGGAATTGGCTAAATGACAGGAAACAAAGAGTCGTCATAAATGGTACGTTCTCTAAATGGGATATAGTCAGCAGTGGTGACCGCAAGGATCGGTGCTGATGTAAGGAGGAAGACCAGGCTGCGGGCACCTGTACTGAGCCAGGTCTGGAACTGTTGAGGCTGCCTCCCATGTTGCCTGGGGGAAAAAATGAGGGACTGGACCAACCTCATGACCCGGGTAGGAGTGGCGGGATAAAAGAAAAAGCGCTCACGGTGGGGGGCAATTTGGCGTGAACCAGCAGTGTGCAGCAGGGTGAGCAGTGTGCTCCATCCCCTGAGCACCGGCGCTGTGACAGGCTGTGTTTGTCAGCTCCCGCCGTCTTCAGCGGGACCGCTGGAGAGAGAGGTGCCGTGCGTCCAGTGACTGTAAGAAAGAGAGGTGCCATGCGCTCAGTGACCGTGTGAACCGCGCACAAGCGGAAAGGAGAGAGCCGAGTGCCGGACATACGCTTGTGGCCTTCCCTGCCAGTTCCTGTACACCAGTCCACATTTGTTTCTGGGAGTTTTGCGGCCCTGTTTGCCTCGGACGCATGGGTTTATGGACTAGGGGCTCAGTGGAAGGTACCGGAGACCGACTGCTGCCAGAAGATAAACCATCGTTTAGAGAATCCCATCTATGGACCTCGTCCCGGCCGTTGCCGGTGCTACAACCCCTGCGGGACCATCTACGGAGGAGGAACATAAAGGTATGATAAGTTTGATAATTGGACTGCTACTATTCTGCATTTGTCATTTTTTTCCTTTTTGGCATTAACTCTTTAACCGTTTATCTCCCTGCGAGGAGTTTATACTCTGTTGGATTAAATTGTTCAATTTGTTAACCCTTGCTCTGTCTCCTGTCTGTCACTGCATCCCGCAACCTCCTTACACTGGGAGCAGTGGGGACTGCAAGGATCTGTATTAGGACCGATTCTTTTTTACCTCTTTATTAATGACCTTGTGGAAGGGATTGAGAGTAAAGTGTCAGTCTTTGCTGACAACACCAAGCTATTTAGGAGATTAAAATCTGACCTTGACATTACAATATTGCAAAATGATCTGAATAAGATGACTGAATGGGCAAACATTTGGCAAATGAGATTTAATGTAGATAAATGTAGTGATCCTATTGCTGCATATACATTAAATGAGAGTATACTTGGGACTACAGAACAGGAGAAGGACACAGGTATTCTGGTTACAAATAAGCTGAGCAGCAGTACTCCATGTCAAGCAGCAGTCGCAAAAGCAAACTAGATTTTATCTCTATATATAAAATTGAATGTGTGTGTGTGTGTGTGTATCACCAACCAATCACGAAGCATCTTTCATTTCACTAGAGCTGTTTAAAAGAAGCTGAGCTGTGATTGGTTGCTATGAGAAACAGTTTTCCTACTCCAGAAAGCACCTCAGCAGACACTGACTGGGTGGGAGAAATCTAGCATCCCCGGAAACATAAGCTCCCAGCCATTGTCTGACCTCAGAAAGGAGCAGAGAGCACATGACAGAAATTAATCCCCCCCTCCCGTGCCCATATACCCATCACACATCCTCCATCCCATAGGCACATCTTCCCTCTTAAAGGGATCATTGGTATGAAAGTCAGGGCAAATCCATCCAGCACTCTCATTCTGACCCCAGGGCTCTCTTAGAGGGATCCCTGGTATGGAAGTTAGGGCAATTCCACTCAGCATTCTGGTTCTGACCCCAGGTTCTCTTAAAGGGATCTCCTGTATGGAAGTTAGGGCAAATCCCTCAGCGCTCTGAATCTGACCCCAAGATTCTATTAAAAGAATCATTGATATGCAAGTCAGGGAAAATCCACTCAGTGCTATGGTTCTGATCCCAGGCTCTCTTAAAGGGATCCCCTGTATGGAAGTTAGGGCAATTCCACTCAGCGCTCTGATTCTCACCCCACACTTCTATTAAAGGGATCAATGGTATGGAAGTCAGGACAAGTCCACTCAGCGCTCTGGTTCTGACCCCAGGCTGACGGGATGATGTGGGATATTAGGGGTAGTAGTCTGTTGGCTCTGGCTGACGGGATGATGTGGGATATTAGGGTAGTAGTCCGGCGGCTCTGACGAGATGATGTGGGATATTAGTGGTAGTTGTCCAGTGGCTATGGCTGACTGGATGATGTGGGATATTAGTGGTAGTAGTCCAGTGGATTTGACGGGATGATGTGGGATATTAGTAGTCCGGTGGCTCTGGCTGATGGGACGATGTGGGATATTAGGGGTAGTAGTCCGGTAGCTCTGGCTGACGGGATGATGTGGGATATTATAGTGAATGTGGCTATGCAGAGTGGGCGGGGCTATACACTCAGCTTTATATGTATAGATATAATCATTATAATTTGTTATAACTAACCGCAGTTAGTTACTATGTCCGGGCAGCGCCGGACTCTTCAGCTAGTTATGTATAAAAGGAGAGATAAAATCCTGCAATCTCAACATATTATTACCCCTTTGTAAATCACTGGTGAGGCCACATCTAGAATATGGGATATAGTTTTGGGCTCCACATTTTAAATAAGATATTCAGAAGTTAGAATCAGTTCAATGATGGCAACTAGATTATTACAAGGGATGGAGGGTCTCTTATATGATGAGAGATTGGAATAGTTGGGATTGTTTAGCTTAGAAAAAAGACGTTACAGAGGAGATCTCATTTACATGTACAAATATATGTGTCGCCAGTACAAAACACTGGTGTCACACCGTTCTTTCTGTATCTGCTTGTCAGCGTGACAATGCATGTTTTTGCTTTAACCCTTTGCTCCTTTCCCCCTAATTGAGCTGGGATACTGTTGGCTGTTACCTGTATGGAGCCTGCTCAGTTCCCTGCTCTGCTGCATAGCCGTACATGTGTTGTTAGGTCTTTGCTCTGCTGCATGACCATCCACATGTGCGGTCCCTGGTTGCCGCTTTGGAAGCTGTTCACGGGTTGCAAGGTCATTTGCTGCATGACTTTCCACGTGGTGCATGACTTTCCACGTGTGTTTGGGCGTGCAGCCGCTGCCAGGTGCCATGAGTCTCAGTTCCTGCACTGACTGTGCTATAATGGTTTCTGTTTGTGCTTAGGGAGTACACGGCCACACCTTCCCTGCTTTTATCAGGGTTAGTGTGTGTACTTGAAATGCTGTCCCCAGCCAATTGCTGAGGGGCAGCTCCTATATAAAGTTTCCCTTCCTTATGGGCGGGGCCTGAGCTACTCACAAAGCTCCGGAACTTTGCCATGTGTGTTGTGTGTTCCTGGACCTCTCCTGTCTATGTTTTGGTACCAAAGTCCTTGCCTTGATTCCTGTTTTGCCCTTCTTCTGTGCCTGTCCTGGAGGCGGTATATCCAGGCCTGAATTCTTGATCCTGTACCTGTCCTGTACCTGTCCTGTACCTGATTCTGTCTGAACTGTGTCTGCTGTGTTATGTTCCTGACATCCCTCTGTGTCTGGAGCCTCGCACCCAGTGACTCTGAGTCTCTTGTAACCGGTGTTTCTGCTGAGCATCTACTACCCTGTGCTCTGACTTCCATGCGGTGCTAGCTCCATGCAGGCCCAGCAATCCTGCGGTTCTAGCACCATCACGCTTGAGTTCCTTCTTAGGTCCGATGCCCGGAGCCTGACGACTTCAGTCTGGAACCTTATGACTGCTGCTTGCGGCTTGGAGCCTGATGACCGCAGTGGTGCCTGTAGGTTGTGTTGGATGTCCAGAATCGAATGGCTCCTGTCTGATGTCTGCCAGTGACTC
The DNA here is from genome assembly GCF_039654945.1 of Dendrobates tinctorius. Lineage (NCBI taxonomy): Eukaryota > Metazoa > Chordata > Amphibia > Anura > Dendrobatidae > Dendrobates > Dendrobates tinctorius. Next base: position 26,108,153 of record NW_027361898.1, on the reverse strand, counting down.
TGATATCCTGTGGGTGACCCTGATGTCCTGCCTGTGTCCTGACGTCTTGATGTCCTCATGTACCCTAATGTCCTGCCTGCATCCTGATGATCTGTGTACCCTGATGTCCTGCATGTATCATAATGTCCCGATGTCCTGCCTATGTGTGCCTCGGTGATCCATTCATGCCTTGGGGTCCACTGGGTGGTACCCTTCTGGGAGGTGTGGAATCGGGTGCCTGGCATAGTCATGTTTGGTTTATGTACTATGTGACTTTACTTTAGTTCTCTATACCTGAAGTTGTGCGGTGTAATCAAGTCCTATGTGTATTCTTCTTGTCCACATGCTCAGCTGCCACAGAATCCCGGTTGCTGCCCTACTCTAGTTCGAGTAGGCCCGGGTCCCCCTCTGTGGTATAGAGGTTCCATATTTCGTCCCCTGGGGACATCGCGCCCCATGCCGTTGTGGTCGGTCGGTGTGGGGCGTTTTTGGGCTGGGCCGCATCTGCGGCTGCAGTTTTTCATGACAACTGGCACATGACTTATTCCTTCCAAAGACCATACTGAGGACTAGGTTGCACTCATTATGGGTGGAAGAAAGGAGATTCTGGCAGCTAAACAGGAAAGGGTTCTTTACAGTTAGAGCAGTCAGAATCTGGACTGCCCTACCACAAAAGGTAGTAATGGCAGACACTATAGCAACTCTTAAAGAAGGGCCTTGACCTGCGCCCACCTCAACAGACTCTGTTGGTTCCAGGGTCTTCCTATCCAGCATTACAGCTGCTCTGAGGCCCACCATCTTTCCCTCTTGCAGTGACACGAACAACCTATTCCACTTAGGGGAGGAAGAGCCATGGCATCTGATGCCTCTGAGAGGCCTTAGGTCCTGCACTGACCTGGGAATTGCTCAAAACTTTAGATGTGTCCCCACACTGTTTGTAAGACTTGAGTCTAACAAAACACTTTTCTGCCTAGGCATCCATTGACCTTGAACATGTAGCACCTCAAACTGTCTGAGACTGCCTACTCTCTGTCCTGGACCACTAGGTAGTGCTTCCTCTTCCTATCTGATCTAACCCCTCCCCATATGTGGGCTAATCGCATACTGTTAACTACTGTATATCTTACCCTAACTTCTGTTAAACTATATCCCTATGCCTTGTCAATGGTTCCCACATGGATAACCCTCCCCAATTCCCGGGAATGGCCTTTAGGTAAAACTTCCAGGAAAACCAAGACACAAATCGACCATGAGGGTAAAATGCAAATTTATATAAAACACTAATAACAATAAAACACTCATATGCATACTGTACAATTTAACTCTTCTTGACTCAAAACCCGATTTGGCTAAACAAAGACATAAGACGGGCAATTAACAGTAAAAATATAGCATTTAAACTACTAAAGCAGGATGGCATTGTTGAAGCTCTAAAAAACAATAGGGAGAAAAATGCTTTATCTAAAAATCTAATTAAAGCTGCCAAGAAGGAAACAGAGAAGCACATTGCTAAGGAGAGTAAAACTGATCCCAAACTATTCTTCAGCTATATCAATAGTAAAAGAATCAAAAGTGAAAGTGTAGGCCCCTTAAAAAATTGTGAGGAAAGAATGGTTGTAGATGACGAGTAAAAAGCTAATATATTAAACACCTTCTTCTCCACGGTATTCACAGTGGAAAATAAAATGCCGAGAGACAAAGAAAACCCTATATTAAGGGTCACCAATCTAACCCAAGAAGTGCGAAACTGGCTAAATAAGATTAAAATAGATATATCTCTATGCACGGATGGCATACACCCACGAGTACTAAGAGAACTAAGTAATGTAATAGACAAACCATTATTTCTTATATTTAGGGACTCTATAGCGATGGGGTCTGTTCCACAGGACTGGCATATAGCAAATGTGGTACTAACATTCAAAAAGTGTTCTAAAAGTGAACCTGGAAATTATAGGCAAGTAAGTCTAACCTCTATTGTAGGTAAAATATTTGAAGTGTTCCTGAGGGGTGTTATTCTTGATTATCTAAATGAGAATTTCTGTTTGACTCCATATCAGTATGAATTTATGAGGAATCGCTCCTGTCAAACCAATGTAATCAGCTTTATAAAGCGGTAAGCTATAGACTGGACCAAGGTGAGACATGGATGTGATATATCTTGATTTTTCCAAAGCGTTTGATACCGTGCCACACAGAAGGTTGGTAAACAAAATGAGAATGCTGGGCCTGGGGAAAATGTGTGTAAATGGGTAAGTACCTGGCAAAGTGATAGAAAGCAAAGGGTGGTTATAAATGGTATATTCTCTAACTGGGTCGCTGTGACCAGTGGGGTGCCGCAGGGGTCGGTGTTGGGACCTATTCTCTTCATCATATTTATTAATGATCTGGTAGAAAATTTACACAGTAAAATATCGATATTTGCAGATGGTACAAAACTATTTAAGCAGTCAATACAAGAGAAGATAGTATTCTGCTACAGATAGATCTGGATAAGTTGGAAACTTGGGCTGAAAGGTGGCAGATGCGGTTTAACATTGATAAATGTAAGGTTATACACATGGGAAGAAGGAATCAATATCACCATTACACACTGAACGGGAAACCACTGGGTAAATCTGACATGGAGAAGGACTTGGGGATCCTAGTTAATGATAAACTTACCAGGAGCAGCCAGTGCCAGGCAGAAGCTGCCAAGGCAAACAGGATCATGGGGTGCATTAAAAGAGGTCTGGATACACATGATGAGAGCATTATACTGTCTCTGGGGATTTATTCTGACGGAATATATGCTGAACTGGATGCACAAGCGTCTTTTTTAGGCCTTGCTAACTATGTTACTACGGTATGTTACTATGACTCTGAGTCTTCTACCACCTTACACTAGCTCTATAAAGAACACCAGTAAATTTCAGATAATCACCAAGGAAATATCAATACCCACACAATGCCAGTTGAAGGACATTGTATACTGTATTTATGTAACTCAATGTGAGTGGCTTTCAAATAACCATTAAGGTAATTGCTGCCTAAATACAGAGCACTTTTGCATCACATAAATGTGGGCTGTACGTTGCAGAAAATGAATTCATACAATGTTACAAGTTGTGGACATTATAACATGAAACATTAGATATAAGTATCTTATTATAGAGACTTTCACAGTACTATAAATTCATGATGGATAATAGGCACCCATTTCACTTAGTATTTGGTGGTGTTTCGATGTTGCAGATTTTCTGCAGCATTTCTGCATCTATTAGGTAATATACAGTAGGTTACAGGTGATTTTTTAAATGGATTTTTATCGCATTTTTGATGCTGCAGTTTTTGTCTCTTGTTTTGATGTTTGACTATGACAAAAATTTATTGATACACTCTTATACAGTTTACAAGTGCACTTAAAACTCAGCGTACCCGCAAGAGAAAGTGACATGTTCCAGATTTGAAATACGCACCGCAGGTCAGTTTACACTGATTAAAAATGAAGCACAGTGGGCACAAGATTTCTAAAAATCCCATCCACTTTGCTGGAACTGTAAGATGCTGCACTTTTCGCACTCAAAAAATATGCAGCATCAAAAACTCAACAAAAACTCAGTATTTATAAACTCACAACCTGAGTGGCTCCTAAACCACTACATACAGTAAGGTTCAGACAAATTTGGACAGTGACATAAGTTTTGGCATTTTAGCTGTTTCCCAAAACATATTCAAGGTACAATTATATAATCAACATAGGCTAAAAGCGCAAATTCTGAGCTTTATTTGAGGGTATTCACATCCTAATTGGGGTAAAGATTTAGGAATTACACCTCTTTAATATGTAGCTACTCCTTTTTAAAGGGACATAAGAAGTTGAACAATTATCTCAAAAGCTCTTTAACCCCTTCCCGACATGCCCCGTACTAGTACTGCTCTGCAGGAATTGTGTTCCCGCAAACATGCTGAGTGCCGCGGCAATCGGGTACGGGTGTCAGCTGTGTGTGACAGCTGACACCCTGCAGCAATGCCCATGATCAGTGCTAGCACCGATTGCGGGCATTTAACCCCTCTGATGCTGCTGTCAGTAGTGACAGTGGCATAGAGAAGCGAGGTCCTTCCGGGTCTTGCAGGGAGGTAGATTGTGCATGCTTCCTTCCCTGATTGTCAGATCTCTGATCAGCAGTGCAAAGAGTCAGATCAGTGAGCTGACAATATTTAGTGATGTCCCATCCTGGGACAATGTAAAAAAGTAAAAGAATGTGTAACAATATTTTTTTTAAAAATTCCTAAATAAAGAAAAAATACATTTATTGATATAAATAAAAAAAAGATAAAAGTACACATTTGGTATTGCCGCGTTTATAAAGACCCGCTCTGTAAAACTATCCCACTAGTTAACCCCTTCAGTGAACACCGTAAAAAAAGAGGCAAAAAACAATGCTTTATCATCATACCACCGAACAAAAAGTGTAATAAAACGCAATCAAAAACACGAATGTAAATAAAATGTTACCACTGAAAACATAATCTTGTGCCGCAAAAATCAAGCTGCCACACAGCTCCATCAGCAGAAAAATAAAAAAGTTATAGCTCTCTGAATAATGCAATGCAAAAATAATTATTTTTTCTATAAAATAGTTTTTATTGTGTAAAAGTGCCAAAGCATAAAAAAAAGATATAACTGTAGTACTGCTGTAATCGTACTGACCAGAAGAATAAAGCTGTCAGATCAATTTTACCACACAAAGAACGGTTTAAAAAACAGAAAGCAATTCCTGAATTGTTGGTTTTTGTTCATTCTTTTTCCCAAAAATCAGAAAGTGATCAAAAAAAGTCATTTGCCTGAAAATGGTACCAATAAAAGCATCAGCTCGTTCTGCAAAAAACAAGCCCTCACATGACTCTGTCGGCTGAAAAATGAAAAAATTATAGCTCTCAAAATATGGTGATGCAAGCAATTAGTTTTCGCAATAAAAAGCGTCTTTTAGAGTGTGACAGCAGCCAAACATAAAAACCCAATATAAATCTGGTATCGCTGTAATCGCACCGACCTGAAGAATAAAGTCGCCTAGTCACTTCTACCTCATGAGGAACAGCGTAAAAAATAAATAAAAACAATTCTTCACATGATGTTGATTTTTTTCATTCTGTCTCCCAAAGACTGCAGTAAGGCTCAGCGCACATTTATCCTGCGCTCTGTGCTGAGTACTTACATTGGGGTTTCCGTGTAAAACTCTGAAATATGTGATTCAGACAGAACCCCCAGGGGAAGATTCCCTATAATGAGGCAGAAGGAGGCACTGTGGGTGCCATAGGACCTGTGATTTTGCGGTGTCCATCTTTTTAGGATTGCATAAAAGTGCTGTCGGCCACAGTTTTGTGCACTTCTGAAAAAGACACAGCTGAACAGAGGACAGATGGAGTTCAGAGTAAATCTGCTGCCTCATTATAGTGAATGGATCCTTTGGGGGTTTCATCTGTCATGTCACTCAGAGATTTAGATGGAAAACTCAAAGTGCTCAGCGTAGAGCGACGGATAAATGTGATCCAAACCGTTATGTAAAATGTTCTCAATAAAACACAGGCGGTCATGACTGCAGGTAATGACCTCTATATATCTTTATAAGCGTCTGATGTTTTTTGATAAAGGGATATTTTGTACTTGCATAAACTCTGTTGGTGGTGTTCAATTAACTTTTGTTGAGTGCCACAACCATCTAAACATTGTTATGAGTGGCTATCTATCAGATTTTTATTGATGCTATATACTGTATCCCTTTTCATATTTCCTTCCTTTTGGAAGTGCATTGAGCAGCAAGGTGGTGTGCTGGTAAAAGGGGAAAAAAAAAAAAACTCTTTTAAATCTTCTTCCTGAGCGAGTGTGAACGAGCTAAGTGTGACCTGAGCGTAAGTGCGAACTGTGGTAAGTGTGTGACTTGAAATTCAGTGACTTTAGATTCAGGGAGTTTCCAAGGGAGGTCTTACTGAATTGCTGTTATATTAATACTTTTTTTTTTTTTTTAATTTATTTTTGCTTATCTTATTGTCTGGTGCAATCCCCATTAGGATGTGCTCCACTATTGCCAATGCCATCCAGTGCACGTCTTGCCGCATGTATGAAATCCTTGAACAGCCGGTCGAGGGGGCATACTGCTGTGCAAGATGTGAGCACGTTGTGCATTTGGAAGCCCAGATACTGGATCTAAATGTGCAGCTGGCAACACTGAGATCCATAGACAATATGGAAAGGAGTCTTCTGCTCACTGAGCAGACGCTCAATGGGATAGATGAGGGGGGGGATGCTAGGTTGGAGCTGCAGGACAATGAAGCAGCTAGCTGGGTGACAGTTAGAAGGCGGGGTAGAGGGAAGAGCACCAGGGAGGCTAGTCCTGATCTGGCACACCCCAATAAGTTTGCTAAGTTGGCAGATGAGGGGAGTGTTAGTGCAGGAGTAGCACTGCTGCAGCAAGGCATGTCCTCTGAAAGCTGGAGGAGTGTCTGCTCCAGTAAGGGGGGAAATAGGAGAGCAGGGCAGGCCAGACAGGTTCTGGTAGTGGGAGACTCAATTATTAGGGGAACAGATAGGGCAATCTGTCACAAAGACAGGGATCGTCGAACGGTGTGCTGCCTACCTGGCGCTCGAGTCCGACACATCGCTGATCGGGTTGACAGATTACTGGGAGGGGCTGGAGAGGATCCAGCGGTCATGGTGCACATTGGCACAAATGACAAAGTTAGAGGTAGGTGGAAGGTCCTTAAAGATGATTTCAGGGAATTAGGCTGTAAGCTTAAAGCAAGGACCTCCAAGGTGGTATTTTCGGAAATACTTCCTGTACCACGTGCCACGCCAGAGAGGCAACGGGAGATTAGGGAGGTTAATAAGTGGCTCAGGAATTGGTGTAGGAAGGAGGGGTTTGGGTTCCTGCAGAACTGGGCCGACTTCTCAGTTGGCTACAGGTTCTACGCTATGGACGGGCTGCACCTCAATGGGGAGGGTGCCGCTGTGCTGGGGGAGAAAATGGCTAGAAGGTTGGAGGAGTGTTTAAACTAGGGACGGGGGGGAGGGTATTCCTTTTATAGGAGGGGAAGACAGTGCAGATAGAGACCTGGGCACAAATAATGACATTGGGAGTGGAGGTGGCATGGGGGGTGGGGTTAAAACAGTTAATGATTTAAGAAAGAATAGAGGTACAGAGAGATACATAAAGTGCATGTATACTAATGCCAGAAGTCTCGCCAACAAAATGGAGGAATTGGAGTTAATGTTGTTGGAACATAATTATGACATGGTGGGGATATCTGAGACATGGCTGGATGAGAGCCATGACTGGGCAGTTAATTTACAGGGCTATAGTCTGTTCAGAAATGACCGAACAAATAAGCGAGGGGGAGGCGTGTGTTTATATGTAAAATCATCCTTAAAACCCATCCTTCGTGATAATATATATGAATCTAATGAAAATGTAGAGTCCCTGTGGGTAGAGATAAGGGGAGGGGGGAAAAATAATAAATTACTGATAGGGGTTTGTTATAAATCTCCAAAAATAATGGAAGAATATCCTCATAAAGCAAATAGATGAAGCAGCGACTCAAGGAGAAGTCATTATTATGGGGGACGTCAACTACCCTGAAATACATTGGGGAACCGAAACCTGCAGTTCCAGCAAGGGTAATAGGCAGTGGCGTATCTAGGGGGGGGCAGCCGGGGCAGTTGCCCTGGGCGCAGCCAGCAGGGGGGCGCAGTCAGGCCGCCTAATGCAGCGGTCCGCAGTGTCCTCCCTGGCGGCTGCGTTCTGCCGCCCCCCCGCCTGAGAGTCGGCGGTTCTCTGTGTCAGCTGTCAAGCTGACAGCCGGCGCAGAGAAGGAGGCCATGCCGGCTCCCAGGGAGCAATTGTACTGGCGTCTATACAGACGCCTGTACAATTGAAGCTCTGACCGCCGGGCCAGAGCGACAACAGCAGCGTGATCAGGTCATGTGATCACGCTGCTGACGTCACTCCCCTGCGCCCAAAGCAAACGCTGGTGGTAAGTGTGCTCCTCTGTGGAGCTGAAGAACCACCGAAGATGGGAGATGAGGGGGAGTTAATGAGTGGAGATGGGGGGGATTTGTAGAGGGGATGGCGGTTAATGTGTGGGGGTATTTAGAGTGGGGATGGGGGTTAATGAGTGGGGATGCCATGGGGTTAATG